>NC_041383.1:179679223-179733304 GCF_002162155.2 Triticum dicoccoides
AAGAGGGAAGCACACCAGCCCACAAGGGGCTGGTGCGCCCCCCCTTGGGCAAGAGGCCGATTAGGACTAGGAAAAGGGCCCCCCTGCCCCTTTCCTTCTCCTTCTCCCTTCCCCCTTTCCTACTCCATATGGGAGGTGGAATCCTACTATGACTAGGGAGTCCTAGTAGGACTCCACACCTTGGCGCGCCCCCTTTGGGCTGGCTGCCTCTCCCTCTCCCTCCTTTATATACGGGGGCAGGGGGCACCCTAGAACACATAAGTTGATCTTTTAGTCGTGTGCGGTGCCCCCCTCCACAGTTACACACCTCAATCTTATCGTCGTAGTGCTTAGGTGAAGCCCTGCGCCGGTAACATCATCATCACCGTCGCCACACCGTCGTGCTGATGGAACTCTCCCTCGGCCTCAACCGGATCAAGAGTATGAGGGATGTCATCGAGGTGAACGTGTGCTGAACATGGAGGTGCCGTATGTTCGGTACTTGGATCGGTTGGATCGCGAAGAAGTTCGACTACATCAACCGCGTTATTAAACGCTTCCGCTTTCGGTCTACGAGGGTACATAGAGAACACTCTCCCCTCTCGTTGCTATGCATCACCTAGATAGATCTTGCGTGATCGTAGGATTTTTTTTGAAATTAATGCGTTCCCCAACAGTAGGGATAAGTATTTTCCTCAGTTATGAAACCTAGGTTATCAATCCAATAGGAGAACCAAGCAACACTATGTAAACAGCACCTGCACACACAAAATAAATACTTGCAACCCAATGCGTAGAGGGGTTGTCAATCCCTCAACGGTATTGAGATAGATTAAATTGTATAGGATTTGATAAATAGATCTAACTTAAACACAAAATAAAATAAATAAAAGAAAATTGCGGCAAGGTATTTTTGGTTTTAATATATGATAGAAAATAGACCCGGGGGCCATAGTTTTCACTAGAGGCTTCTCTCGCGAAAATAGCATACGGCGGGTAAACAAATTACTGTTGGGCAATTGATAGAAAAGCAAATAATTATGACGATGTCTAAGGCAATGATCATGTATATAGGCATCACGTCGAAGATTAGTAGACCAAAACGGTTCTGCATCTACTACTACTACTCCACACATCGACCGCTATCCAGCATGCATCTAGTGTATTAAGTTCATGGAAAAATGGAGTGATGCATTAAGAAAGATGACATGATGTAGACAAGATAAAGTCACGTAGGAATAAACTCCATCTTGTTACCCTTAATAGCAACGATACATGCGTGTCATGTCTCTTTCTGTCATTGAGATTGAGCACCGCAAGATCGAACCCATCACAAAGCACCTCTTCCCATGGCAAGATAAATCAATCTAGTTGGCCAAACCAAACCAATAAATCGGAGAAGAAATACCAGGCTTTAATAATCATGCATAGAAGAGATCAGAGAAAACTCGAATAATATTCATGGATAGATATGATCATAAACTCACAATTCATCGGATCGCAACAAACACACCGCAAAATGTCATTACATCAAATAGACCTCCAAGAACATAGAGGAGAACATTGTATTGAAGATCAAAAAGAGAGAAGAAGACATTTAGATACTAACTACGGACCCCTAAGTTTGTGGTAAACTACTCATAGAGGGGCAGCAAGGACGATGAAGAACCCCTCCATGATCATTTCCCCCACCGACAGAGTGCCCGAAAAGGCTTATAGATTGGATCTCGTGGTTCTAGAACTTGCGGCGGCGGAAAAAGTATTTTGTGGACTCCCCTAGGTTTTTTGGGATTTTAGAGTATTTATGGAGGCGGGGGTAGGTCAAGGCGGTGCTCGTGGGCCCCACTACACACCTAGGTGCGCCAGAGGCCCCTGGCGCGCCCTGGTGCCTAGTGATCCCCATGAGCCTCTTCTTGTGGCCTCCGGAAGCTTCCATGGTCACTTCTTGGCAAAAAAATCCCCAAAAAGTTTCGTGGCATTTGGAATTCGTTTGGTATTGATATTCTGGAAAGTAAAAAAACAAGCAAAAAATAGCAATTGGCACTAGGCACTAAGTTAATACGTTAGTCCCAAAAAATGACATAAAGTTGCTAGTAAATATATATAAAACATCCAAGATTGACAATATAATAGCACGGAATAATTAAAAATTATAGATATGTTGGAGACGTACCAAGAAGACAATAGAAAAATGGAAAAATTCAAAACAAAACCAAAACATTATAGACTCTAAAACTTAAAAGGAAGGTTCTCAAAACCATGATTTAACATGTATAACTTGTTGGGGAACGTAGTAATTTCAAAAAAATTCCTACGCACACGCAAGATCATGGTGATGGCATAGCAACGAGAGGGGAGAGTGTTGTCCATGTACCCTCGTAGACCGTAAGCGGAAGCGTTATGACAATGCGGTTGATCTAGTCGTACGTCTTCACGATCTGACCGATCCAAGTACCGAACGTACGGCACCTCCGAGTTCAGCACACGTTCAGCTCGATGATGATCCCCGGACTCCGATCCAGCAAAGTGTCGGGGATGAGTTCCGTCGGCATGACGGCATGGTGACGATGATGATGTTCTACCGGCGCAGGGCTTCGCCTAAACTCCACGACGATATGACCGAGGTGGAATATGGTGGAGGGGGCACCGCACACGGCTAAGGAACGATCTTGAAGATCAACTTGTGTGTCCTAGGGTGCCTCCCTGCCCCCGTATATAAAGGAGGGAGGGGGGAGGTGCGGCCGGCCCCCTAGGGGTGCGCCTGGAGGAGTCCTACTCCCACTGGGAGTAGGACTCCCCCCTTTGCCTTGGTGGAGAAGGAAAGGGGGGAGGGGAAAGAGGAAAGGGGGGCACCGCCCCCCCCCCCCTTCCTTGTCCTATTCGGCCTAGGGGAGGAGGGGGCGCGCGACCTGCCCTGGCCGGCCCTCCTCTTCTCCCTCATGGCCCACTAAGGCCCATTAACCCCTGGGAGGGTTCCGGTAACCCCCCGGTGTTCCGGTAAAATCCCGATTTCACCTGGAACCATTCCGATGTCCAAACATAGGCTTCCAATATATCAATCTTTATGTCTCGACCATTTCTAGACTCCTCGTCATGTCCGTGATCACATCTGGGACTCCTAACAAACTTCGGTACATCAAAACTTATAAACTCATAATAAAACTGTCATCGTAACGTTAAGTGTGCGGACCCTACGGGTTCGAGAACTATGTAGACATGACCTAGAAATATTCTCGGTCAATAACCAATAGCGGAACCTGGATGCTCATATTGGCTCCTACATATTCTACGAGGATCTTTATCGGTCAAACCGCATAACAACATACGTTCTTCCCTTTGTCATCGGTATGTTACTTGCCCGAGATTCGATCGTCGGTATCCAATACCTAGTTCAATATCGTTACCAGCAAGTCTCTTTACTCGTTATGTAATGCCTCATTCCGTAACTAACTCATTAGCTACATTGCTTGCAAGGCTTATAGTGATGTGCATTACCGAGATGGCCCAGAGATACCTCTCCGACAATCGGAGTGACAAATCCTAATCTCGAAATACGCCAACCCAACATGTACCTTTGGAGACACCTGTAGAGCTCCTTTATAATCACCCAGTTACATTGTGACATTTGGTAGCACACAAAGTGTTCCTCCGGTAAATGGGAGTTGCATAATCTCATAGTCATAGGAACATGTATAAGTCATGAAGAAAGCAATAGCAACATACTAAATGATCAAGTGCTAAGCTAACAGAATGGGTCAAGTCAATCACATCATTCTCCTAATGATGTGATCCCGTTAATCAAATGACAACTCATGTCTATGGCTAGGAAACTTAACCATCTTTGATTCACGAGCTAGTCAAGTAGAGGCATACTAGTGACACTATGTTTGTCTATGTATTCACACATGTATTATGTTTCCGGTTAATACAATTATAGCATGAATAATAAACATTTATCATGAAATAAGGAAATAAATAATAACTTTATTATTGCCTCTAGGGCATATTTCCTTCAGTCTCCCACTTGCACTAGAGTCAATAATCTAGTTCACATCGCCATGTGATTTAACACCAATATTCATATTTGTATATGATTAACACCCATAGTTCACATCTTCATGTGACCAACAGCCAAAAGGTTTACTAGAGTCAATAATCTAGTTCACATCGCTATGTGATTAACACCGAAAGAGTACTAAGGTGTGATCATGTTTTGCTCGTGAGAGAATCTTAGTCAACGGGTCTGTCATATTCAGAGCCATATGTATTTTGCAAATATTCTATGTCTACAATGCTCTGCACGGAGCTACTCTAGCTAATTGCTCCTACTTTCAATATGTATCCAGATTAAGACTTAGAGTCATCTGGATCAGTGCCAAAACTTGTATCGATGTAACCCTTTACGACGAACCTTTTGTCACCTCCATAATTGAGAAACATATCCTTATTCCACTAAGGATAATTCTGACCAATGTCCGGTGATCTATTTCTATATCACTATTGTACTCCCTTGCCAAACCAGGGCAGAGTATACAATAGGTCTGGTCCATAGCATGGCATACTTTTATAGAACCTATGACTGATGCATAGGAAATGACTTTCATTCTCTTTCTATTTTCCGTCGTGGTCGGGATTTGAGTCTTACTCAATTTCATACCTTTGCAACACAGGCAAGAACTCTTTCTTTGACTGTTCCATTTTGAACTACTTCAAAAATTTATCAAGGTATGTACTCATTGAAAAATCTTATCAAGCATCTTGATCTATCTATATAGATCTTGATGCTCAATGTGTAAGCAGCTTCACCGAGGTCTTGCTTTGAAAAACTCTTATTCAAGTATCCTTTCATGCTATCCAGAATTTCTATATCATTTCCAATCAACAATATGTCATCCACATATAATATTAGAAATGCTACAAAGCTCCCACTCATTTTCTTGTAAATACAGGCTTCTCAAAAAGTTTGTATAAAACCATATGCTTTGATAAACTCATCAAAGCGTATATTCCAACTCCGAGAGGCTTGCACCAGTCCATAAATGGATCGCTGGAGCTTGCACACTTTGTTAGCACCTTTAGGATTGACAAAACCTTCTAGTTGCATCATATACAACTCTTCTTTAAAAAATCCGTTAAGGAATGTAGTTTTGACATCCATTTGCCAGATTTCATAAAATATGGCAATTGCTAACATGATTCAGACAGACTTAAGCATCGATACGAGTGAGAAAATTTCATCGTATTCAACACCTTGAACTTGTCAAAAACCTTTCGCAACAAGTCGAGCTTAGTAGATAGTAACACTACTATCAGTGTCCGTCTTCCTCTTGAAGATCCATTTATTTAACATGGCTTGCTGATCATCGAGCAAGTCAATCAAAGTCCATACTTTGTTCTCATACATGGATCATATCTCAAATTTTATGGCCTCAAGCCATTTCGTGGAATCTGGGCTCATCATCGCTTCCTCATAGTTCGTAGGTTCATCATGGTCTAGTAACATGACTTCCAGAACATGATTACTGCACCACTCTGGTGTGGATCTTACTCTGGAAGACCTACGAGGTTTGGTAGCAACTTGATCTGAAGTTTCATGATCATCATCATTAACTTCCTTATTAATTGGTGTAGGAATCACTGGAACTGATTTCTGTGATAAACTACTTTCCAACAAGGGAGTAGGTATAGTTACCTCATCAAGTTCTACTTTCCTCCTACTCACTTCTTTCGAGAGAAACTCCTTCTCTAGAAAGGATCCATTCTTAGCTACGAATATTTTGCCTTCGGATCTATGATAGAAGGTGTATCCAACAGTTTCCTTTGGGTATTCTATGAAGACGCACTTCTCCAATTTGGGTTCGAGCTTATCAGGTTGAAAACCTTTTTCATATAAGCATCGCAACTCCAAAATTTAAGAAACGACAACTTTGGTTTCTTGCCAAACCACAGTTCATAAGGCGTCGTCTCAAACGGATTTTGATGGTGCTCTATTTAAAGTGAATGCAACTGTCTCTAATGCATAACCCCAAAACAATAGTGGTAAACCGATAAGAGACATCATAGATCGCACCATATCTAGTAAAGTACGATTATGACGTTCAGACACACCATTACATTGTGGTGTTCCAGGTGGCGTGAGTTGTGAAACTATTCCACATTGTTTTAATTGAAGACCAAACTCGTAACTCAAATATTCATCTCCGCGATCAGATCGCAGAAATTTTATTTTCTTGTTACGATGATTTTTCCACTTCACTCTGAAATTCTTTGAACCTTTCAACTATTTCAGACTTATGTTTCATCAAGTAGATATACCCATATCTGCTTAAATCATCTTGTGAAGGTCAGAAAATAACGATACTTGCCATGAGCATCAACACTCATTGGATCGCATACATCGGTATGTATTATTTCCAATAAGTCAGTAGCTTGTTCCATTGTTCCGGAGAATGGAGTTTTAGTCATCTTGCCCAAAAGGCACGGTTTGCAAGCATCAAATGATTCATAACCAAGTGATTCTGAAAATCCATCTTTATGGAGTTTCTTCATGCGCTTTACACCAATATGACCCAAACGGCAGTGCCACAAATAAGTTGCACTATCATTATTAACTTTGCATCTTTTGGCATCAATATTATGAATATGTGTATCACTACGATCGAGATCCAACAAACTATTTTCATTGGGTGTATAAGGCCAACTCCACCACGCGACCCCAAACGGACGTCCGTTTTGTCCGGTTTCGGTCCGTTTGGGTAGGGATTTGGGGTCGTGTCCGGGCCTGTCCTGGGATGCGGTGGTCGTGCGCCCAGCGCGTGGCCGCATCCATTTGCCCCATCCTGTCCGTGAGGGCAAAAAATGCCTAAATTTGCATCAAACTACTTCCAACCCAAATATTTGTCTGAAAATTAAAATAGTTTTAAAACCCAATTGAAATTGTCTTAAATAAAATAGTTTTACAACCAAATTGAAATTGTCTTGACTGAAAATAAATTGAACCAATACATCTATTGGTTGCCAATGTGATCCCAGACGTGCTCAGCCAAGTCATTTTGAAGATTCAAATGAGCGTGCCAATCACGCATCTCACGGTGGAATTGGACAAACTATTCAAATATGGCCGGGTCTTGGTGCAGGGGCTCAATATTTTCACCTTGAAAATCAAATCCTTGGTCGAAGATACTCTCATCACGCTCGTCCTCGACGATCATGTTGTGCATGATCACACAAGCAGTCATCACCTCCCAAAGCTTCCTTTCATCCCATGACAGTGCAGGGTTTCGAATGATACCCCACCGGGATTGAAGCACACCAAAAGCACGTTCCACATCTTTTCTAACACTCTCTTGCATTTGGGCAAATCTCTTTCTCTTCTCACCTTGGGGTTTCGAGATTGTCTTCACAAAAGTTGACCACTGAGGATATATACCATCTGCTAGATAGTATCCTTTGTTGTACTGGTGGCCGTTGATCTCAAAGTTGACAGGTGGGGAGTTTCCTTCTGCAAGCCTCGCGAAGACTGGAGAACGTTGGAGCACGTTGATATCATTGTGAGAACCTGCCATACCAAAGAAAGAATGCCATATCCAAAGATCTTGCGATGCCACCGCTTCTAATATGACAGTGCACCCGTTAACATGCCCCTTGTACTGGCCCTGCCAAGCAAATGGACAATTCTTCCACTCCCGGTGCATACAATCAATGCTGCCAAGCATGCCTGAAAGCCTCTAGCTGCATTGGTCGTCAACAATCTCTCTGTATCAGCGGCAGTTGGCTGCCTCAAGTACTCTGGGCCAAACACCTCGATCACAGCCTGGCAAAACTTGTACATTGACATCAGACATGTTGTCTCACTCATACGCACATACTCGTCCACCAGATCGCCTGGAATACCATATGCAAGCATGCGGATAGCCGCGGTGCATTTCTGGTAAGAGGAGAATCCAAGCTTGCCAAGGGCATCCGTCTTGCACTCGAAGTATGGGTCATGAGCAACCACTCCCTCTCGGATACGATTGAACACATGCCTTGCCATGCGAAAATGGCGACGAAATTTATCCGGCTTGAAGAGCGGAGTGTTGGCAAAGTAATCGGCATAGAGCAGGGCGTGGCCTCTCTCCCTGTTGCGGTTCAGGTTGGGAGCCTTGCCAGGGAGTGACCCCCTGTACCGAGGAAGCTGCCGTTGAATATGGTCGTTCACGACCAGTGCAGCCACCACAATTTCTTCATCATCCGACGACGAATCGTCCGATGAACAAACGAAGTGATGGAAGAAAAACTTGTCTCCACTGTCCATACCTTTGTTGGCAAAAGGTCGAACACCTTACGGTCGCGGTGGCGAAGCGGCCGCGATGATCACCTCGACGTAGCAGGGGTGGTTGCCGGCCGGCTACTGGCCGCTCTGGAGCTCTCGTCGGAATCTGCCTCGGCCTCCATGGTCCGTCGCCGGCAGTCGTGTCCCCTCCGGCACCGGCAAGGACGGCGACGGCCAAAACTACGGCGAAAGCGCGGGCGTGGTGGCGGCCATGTTGAGACGAGGTTTGTTAGACGGCGGGGGGGCTCCGCGGTGAGGAGGCGGCCGGAGAAGACAGCGGTGCCGGCGGCGGGCGTGGGGCGGGGAGAGAGGGTGAAGCATTGGGGAGCGGAGGGACTGCTAGTGTCCCCGACAGGCGGGCCACGGGGGGGCAAGGGCGTGCGTCGTGGTCGTCCGCGCGCGTCCGTTTCACCCCAAACCGAGCGCAAGTTTGGGCCGGGGATGGGTCGAAAACGGACGGAACCGGACATTTGTCCATTTGAGGCCGTGCGCTGGGCCGCCTCTTTTGTCCCTTTTACCCCAAACGGACGGAGCCGGACAGGATAGGGTCGCGCAGTGGAGTTGGCCTAACCATCGAAGGTCTTATTCATGTAAACAGAATAACAATTATTCTTTAACTTCAAATGAATAACCGTATCGCAATAAACATGATCAAATCATATTCATGCTCAACGCAAACGCTAAATAACATTTATTTAGGTTTAACACCAATCTCAAAAATATAGGGAGTGTGTGATGATGATCATATCAATCTTGGAACTACTTCCAACACTCATCGTTACTTCCCCTTCAACTAGTCTATGTTTATTTTGTAACTCCTGTTTTGAGTCACTAATCTTAGCAACCGAACAAGTATCAAATACTCAGGGGATACTATAAACACTAGTAAGGCACACATCAATAATATGTATATCAAATATACCCTTGTTCACTTTGCCATCCTTCTTATCCACCAAATATTTAGGGCATTTCCGCTTCCAGTGACCATTTCCTTTGCAGTGTAAGCACTCAATTTCAGGCTTTGGTCCAGCTTTGGTCTTCTTCACGGGAGTGACAACTTGTTTGCCATTCTACTTGAAGTTTCCCTTTCTTTCCCTTCGCCCTTTTCTTGAAACTAGTGGTCTTGTTAATCATCAACACTTGATGCTCTTTCTTGATTTCTACCTTCGTCGATTTCAACATTACGAAGAGCTCGAGAATCATTTTCGTCATCCCTTGCATACTATAGTTCATCACGAAGTTCTAGTAACTTAGTGATGGTGACTAGAGAATTCTGTCAATCACTATCTTATCTGGAAGATTAACTCCCACTTGATTCAAGCGATTGAAGTACCCAGACAATCTGAGCACATGCTCAAAAGTTGAGCGATTATCCTCCATATTTTAGCTATTGCAGATTTCATATCTCTCAACTCGGGTATTTGCTTGAAATATTAACTTCAATTTCTGGAACATCTCATATGGTCCATGACGTTCAAAACGTCTTTGAAGTCCCGATTCTAAGTCGTTAATCATGGTGCACTAAACTATCAAGTAGTTATTATATTGAGCTATCCAGACATTCATAACGTCTGCATCTGCTCCTGCAATAGGTCTGTCACCTAGCGGTGCATTAAGGACATAATTCTTCTGTGCAGCAATGAGGATAAACCTCAGATCACGGATCCAATCCGCATCATTGCTACTAACATTTTTTAACATAATTTTCTCTAGGAACATATCAAAAATAAACATATGAAAGCAACAATGCGAGCTATTGATCTACAACATAATTTGCAAAATACTACCAGGACTAAGTTCATGATAAATTTAAGTTCAATTAATCATATTACTTAAGAACTCCCACTTAGATAGGCATCCCTCTAATCCTCTAAGTGATTATGTGATCCATATCAACTACACCATGTCCGATCGTCACGTGAGATGGAGTAGTTTCAACGGTGAACATCAATATGTTGATCATATCTACTATATGATTCACGCTCGACCTTTTGGTCTCCGTGTTCCGAGGCCATATCTGTTATATGCTAGGCTCGTCAAGTTTAACCTGAGTATTCCGCGTGTGCAACTATTTTGCACCCCTTGTATTTGAACGTAGAGCCTATCACACCCGATCATCACGTGGTGTCTCAGCACAGAGAACTTTCGCAATGGTGCATACTCAGGGAGAACACTTCTTGATAATTTTAGTGAGAGATCATCTTAAAATGCTACCGTCAATCAAAGCAAGATAAGATGCATAAAGGATAAACATCACATGCAATCAATATAAGTGATATGATATGGTCATCATCATCTTGTGCTTGTGATCTCCATCTTCAAAGCACCGTCGTGATCACCATCGTCACCGGCGCGACACCTTGATCTCCATTGTAGCATCGTTGTCATTACGCCATCTATTGCTTCTACGACTATCGCTACCGCTTAGTGATAAAGTAAAGCAATTACAGGGCGTTTGCATTTCATACAATAAAGCAACAACCATATGGCTCCTGCCAGTTGCCGATAACTTCGGTTACAAAACATGATCATCTCATACAATAAAATATAGCATCACGTCTTGACCATATCACATCACAACATGCCCTGCAAAAACAAGTTAGACGTCCTCTACTTTGTTGTTGCAAATTTTACGTGGCTGCTACGGGCTGAGCAAGAACCATTCTTACCTACGCATCAAAACCACAACGATAGTTCGTCAAGTTAGTGCTGTTTTAACCTTCGCAAGGACCGGGTGTAGCCACACTCGATTCAGCTAAAGTGAGAGAGACAGACACCTGCCAACCACCTTTAAGCACGAGTGCTCGTAACGGTGAAACCAGTCTCGCGTAAGCGTATGCGTAATGTCGGTCCGGGCCGCGTCATCTCACAATACCGCTGAGCCAAAGTATGACATGCTGGTAAGCCGTATGACTTGTATCGCCCACAACTCACTTGTGTTCTACTCGTGCATATGACATCTACGCATAAAACCAGGCTCTGATGCCACTGTTGGGGAACGTAGTAATTTCAAAAAAATTCCTACGCACACGCAAGACCATGGTGATGGCATAGCAACGAGAGGGGACAGTGTTGTCCATGTACCCTCGTAGACCGTAAGCGGAAGCGTTATGACAACACGTTGATGTAGTCGTACGTCTTCACGATCCGACCGATCCAAGTACCGAATGTATGGCACCTCCGAGTTCAGCACACGTTCAGCTCGATGACGATCCCCGGACTCCGATCCAGCAAAGTGTCGGGGATGAGTTCCGTCAGCACGACGGCATGGTGACAATGATGATGTTCTACCGGCGCAGGGCTTCGCCTAAACTCCGCGACGATATGACCGAGGTGGAATATGGTGGAGGGGGGCACCGCACACGGCTAAGGAACGATCTTGAAGATCAACTTGTGTGTCCTAGGGTGCCTCCCTGCCCCCGTATATAAAGGAGGGAGGGGGAGGTGCGGCCGGCCCCCTAGGGGTGCGCCTGGAGGAGTCCTACTCCCACCGGGAGTAGGACTCCCCCCTCTTGCCTTGGTGGAGAAGGAAAGGGGGGAGGGGAAAGAGGAAAGGGGGGTGCCGCCCCCCCCCCTCCTTGTCCTATTCGGACTAGGGGGAGGGGGCGCGCGGCCTGCCCTGGCGGCCCTCCTCTTCTCCCTCATGGCCCACTAAGGCCCATTAACCCCCGGGAGGGTTCCGGTAACCCCCCGGTGTTCTGGTAAAATCCTGATTTCACTCGGAACCATTCCGATGTCCAAACATAGGCTTCCAATATATCAATCTTTATGTCTCGACCATTTCTAGACTCCTCGTCATGTCCGTGATCACATCCGGGACTCCGAACAAACTTCCGTACATCAAAACTTATAAACTCATAATAAAACTGTAATCGTAACGTTAAGCGTGCGGACCCTACGGGTTCGAGAACTATGTAGACATGACCTAGAAATATTCTTGGTCAATAACCAATAGCGGAACCTGGATGCTCATATTGGCTCCTACATATTCTACGAAGGTCTTTATCGGTCAAACCGCATAACAACATACGTTGTTCCCTTTGTCATCGGTATGTTACTTGCCCGAGATTCGATCGTCGGTATCCAATACCTAGTTCAATCTCGTTACCGGCAAGTCTCTTTACTCGTTACGTAATGCATCATTCCTTAACTAACTCATTAGCTACATTGCTTGCAAGGCTTATAGTGATGTGCATTACCGAGAGGGCCCAGAGATACCTCTCCGACAATCGGAGTGACAAATCCTAATCTCGAAATACGCCAACCCAACATGTACCTTTGGAGACACCTGTAGAGCTCCTTTATAATCACCCAGTTATGTTGTGACGTTTGGTAGCACACAAAGTGTTCCTCCGGTAAATGGGAGTTGCATAATCTCATAGTCATAGGAACATGTATAAGTCATGAAGAAAGCAATAGCAACATACTAAACGATCAAGTGCTAAGCTAACGGAATGGGTCAAGTCAATCACATCATTCTCCTAATGATGTGATCCCGTTAATCAAATGACAACTCATGTCTATGGCTAGGAAACTTAACCATCTTTGATTCACGAGCTAGTCAAGTAGAGGCATACTAGTGACACTATGTTTGTCTATGTATTCACACATGTATTATATTTTCGGTTAATACAATTATAGCATGAATAATAAATATTTATCATGAAATAAGGAAATAAATAATAACTTTATTATTGCCTCTAGGGCATATTTCCTTCATAACTAGCTAATGGGCCAGTCCACCTCAGGTTTGTTCGATGGCCTTGTGCGAAGCGACAACAATTTGATGCAACATGCAGGGGGCCGAAATCATTAATTGAGGAGTATTCTTTCGAAAGATAACTTCCACCTCCCTAGGTTGTGACAAGTGGCATGTGCACCACTTGTGACAACCTGGGAATTTTCCCGTTTTTTGTAAATCAGTTTGTTCAAAATGTTTTTATCTCGTAAACCGTGCATCCAAAACTCAAATTGTTTTCAACGTTGGATTCCTCGCGTCAAGATCTTCAAAAGTAGATTCCATGTTGACACATTTTAATGAACACTTTTTCACAAAAAAGGACAAAAAAACAGGACCTCTCGCGGAAGAAAAAAAATAAAAAAACCTTTTTTTTCATTTTCGAGAGGCATGGTCGTGCCTCTCACAGAAGCAAAACCATGCCTCTCGTGGTAGCAAAATCGTGCCTCTCAGGAAGGAAGAAATAGAGAAAACACGTTTTTTTTGTTTCCGAGAGGCACGGCAAAACCATGCCTCTCGTGGTAGCAAAATCATGCCTCTTAGAAAGGAAGAAATAGAGAAAATGCATTTTTTTGTTTCCAAGAGGCACGGCCGTGCCTCTCACGGAAGAAAAAAAGAAGAGAAAAGTGGTTAGTTTTTGTTTTCGATTTCATTTTCGAGAGGCACGGCCGTGCCTCTCATGGAAGCAAAATCGTGCCTCTCCTAAAAGCAAAATCGTGCTTCTAACGGAAGGATAAAAAAAGAAAATACCTTTTTCCGTTTGTGAGAGGCACGACCTGACTCTCACGAAAGCAAATTTGTGCCTCTCATGGAATCAGAAAAAGATAAAATGCATCTTTTTATGTTTCCGTCGTGCCTCTCACCGAAGCAAAAACCGTGCCCTCTCGCGGAAGCAAAACCATGCCTCCCACGAAAGAAAAAAAACGAGAAAACTTCTAAGAGTCACGGTCGTGCCTCTTGCGGAAGCAGAACCGTGCCTATCACAGAAAGAAACAAACATGCAAAAATAAAAAAATAATCGATTTTCTTTTCAAAAGCTAAGAAAGATCGGTGGAAACCAAAAGGCCGAAGAAAACCCAAAAAACCGTCTAAAAAGCCACAAATGCGTCTAGAAAAATAAAAATAAATCCAGAGAAAGCACCAAGAGCGTGACACGTGCTGGCGGCTGAGAGCGCACCAAGTGATCATTGAGAGGCTCCCGAAGGAGCGCTCGTCAACTAGTTGCTCTCGCAGGGAGCTCTGGCGAACATGCCAACGCACAGCAACTCCCCTCCCGCGCGCCTCTCATGAGCCGACCCATAAGCGGGGTTGGGAGCCCCATTTTTATTCCGTATTTTTGTTTTTTATTTGTTTATTTGTTTTTATATTAAAAAAACAGAATATAAGAAAATTTCAAAATTTAAGGAAAAATGATTTTTGGGAAATGTTCCAGAAATCATAACATGCTCATGGTTTAAAAAAATATTCATGATTTATTTTTAAAAAATGTTCACGTATTGTAAAACCATTCATGGATTCACAACAATTTCAAAAATTTCAAAACAATGTTCGCTAATTCAAAATTTGATGAACTTTTCTCGAACTTGATGAACAAAAATTGTATTAAGAACATTGTTTTTTGAAAACATATTAATTTTTGATTCAATGAACATCTTTTGAAAAAATGATGAACAAATTTTAAATTTTACAAACATTTTTTGAAAAAACAAAATGAACAAATTTTGAATTTGACGAATATTTTTTGGAATTTGATGAAAGTTGTTGAATCAGATGAACAAAAAAGGTGAAATGTAAAGAAGAGAAGAGAGAAAATAAAAAAGAAAACAAAACAAAAAGGAAAACAGAAGTAAACAAAAAAAAGAGAAGAAAAACTGGAACAAAAGTTCTAGAACTTCCCAAAACCGGGCAGGATGCACGTGAAAATCTGGAATACTGGGCCGGCCCACTGTGCGACCGATTCAGAGAGTGAGGGGTACGATTAGAGAGGCTATCCTCGTACGTACGTATTCTCTGCTTTTTAATCTTTTGCCGGTTTTATTCTTTCAGTGGTTGTTCTATTAAAATACTTGTAAATTTTATTAAAAAATTCATGAATTTCAAAAAACATAAAGAGGAAAAAATGTTCGTGGATTTTTTTAAAGTCCATGATATTTTTCCTGAATTTTGAAATGTTCCCGGATCTCAAAAAACGATTCTTAATTTAAACAGGCGCTCGGTGAATATGATGATTGTACACTCCCCTCCGGGTGACTCCTTCGGCTGTGAGGTAGAGGGTGGGCTGGCCATGCTCTTTGACACAACAACGATCCGTAGATCGAGCGTTGGGTGCGAGTTGGATGGTGTGGCGCGTGACGGTGTGTTCGGTTCATGCAGTAAGAACGAAGCGAGAGAGGGAAAAGTTGGTGTCAGCAGCAGGGAGGGATAGAGGAGGTCGTGCACATCTCTTGCGCAAAGAGATATGCTTGGGAGAGGCTAGGGAGGCTAGGGGAGCTCGGTGCGGTCGCCACTCAGAAGTTTGCCGCGTTGGCTGCAGGTGGAAGGCAGATGTGCCCTTTTGGGCTGTGTTGGGATGAGCTTACACCGGTCTTTAACTTTTTATATTCTTTGTATTCATTTATTTGCTGCAAATTTGAATTTAATTAAAAATCCAAGCGAGCACCAAATCTTCTGGATATTTGTATGTGGCATCAATGGACCCTTCCAAGTGCACATAAAAAAATCAGGAATTTCGAGCTTATATTTCTATTTTATATGAATATAAACACAATTAAAATACAATATGGATTGATTTCAAAGCCCAAAAATAATTCCCTTAAAATTCCCAAAAGATTAGGATGGGGCCCACATGGTCACATATGAGCTTAGGCCTAAACCTTAGGGCGTAAGAAGGGCATTTGGGATTTATTATAAACAAAATTAGGGTTTTTACCCTTTTTAATTAACATGAGGCTTGAATTTCCCTCGATTTCAAATTTCCAAAAAAGGTAAATATGATGCCATGTTATGCTTAACTACCCTATTACATTACCATTAACTAGGGTTGTGCCAATTGTTCTTCGGAAATGTGATGTTTAACCTCTCCTGCTTTACGCCCTCATTGCTTTTCTCTACGGGTCAATAGATGAGAAGACCAGGGCCACATGGAGTATGGGTTCATTCATATCTGCATCTGTGAAATATCTAAAATTGAATTTCATATCTTCGTCATCTGAATCTGGAAGCTCAAGTCCGTCAACTTCGTAATTGTCATCTTTCTCAAGTTACTTCCATTTTCCTTCCCTTTTCTTCTCTTCATCGGTTTGACAGTTGTCGTTGACCAAATCATCATCACCTTCCTTTAAGTCATAGTCACTATCCACTATTTCTGGCTCATAGTCAGAGTCAGAGGAGTCATCATCAGTCCCCTCCTCTAAATCATCTTGAACAACCTCTACGATTGCTCTGCCTCTGTTGGGCCATCTGCAAAACAGCATGCCCCAATGCTCTGATCTGGCCCAATGCTCATATCTGCACCACTGTCCTGCTTCTCCTCTCTTCTGCACTAAATAGGACTGATAATAGCGCAAGTGTGTAGCAGGGTTTTTAAAAAACATCATCCCATTCTGCATTGCGCAAATGCAGCTTGTGTCACTGTTCTTTGAGATCAACCGAAGCTCATCTTCATTTGTTTGACTACCAAGCAGTAGCAAATAGGTCTTTATTTTCACTTTGTGCTCATATCCCAAATCCTCAATGAGATCATCCAACATTTCCATACATGTTGTACTGCATTCACAGAAATCATAGTAAACCTTCTCCCCGTTCAGAATGACTTATTGCATCTGTGTCCTATGAAAAATCCCCCATGAACAAACTCCAAGTGAAATGATCAGTGCGTTGTACTGACTAAAATTCAGAGGAAACAACATGGTCGATTCAGTTGTAATAGAACCTCACAATTCCTCCTAAAGCGTAATTAAATTGGAACCAAACCAACAAAAAGCGTACAATAGACCAGAGATACATTGCAATGAACATAGCTGAGATTCTTAGGCGGAAAAGAACTAGGGCTATGGCCGTAATGGAGCTCACCGTACTCGGGAACATGCCCCTGTTCCTGCCGCCACTCACACAGCTGCAAGGCGATGTGGTCGCCCCCAACACACCATCATCCATCCTAGGATGTCTCGATTGGGCCTCTGATGACGGCGACTACCGTCTACCGCAGCCGAACCATGACTGTTGTGTACATTGCCTGCAAGTTGGAGGACCAGAGATGCATTTTACTCGCTCTGTAATGAACCTCAGTGTATCTTGATGATCTAGGTATTTTGCCTTCTCATAATAGTTGCTGTACTTTGTAAATGGATCGTTTTAAAGAATAGCACAAATTCTGCAAACAACGACCAAACAAAAAATTGGCTAACACACACAATCAAATTATGTAAGTTTGTGTAAACACTTTGTAAATACCAACATTTTCTGAGCACGTAACATTGCAATGCAAACTGCACACTGAACAGACATTGGCAAGGGTCACTCTGTATCTTCAACAGAAGAACCAACAGTGTATAAAGAATGTAAATATGAGTGAACATGTGATAAGTTCAATTTTCTGTAATACAACCGGATAGCTCATGGGCACAAGGTCTGATTCGTCCTTGCAGTAAATTACACAATGGTACAGGTACACTACATGGGATACACCAACAACGGGTGGTAAATAAAAACTTCTAGCAGAAACACCACAAACCAGATCTAACTTATTGCTGGCAACAAATCAAATTGTCTACTGATAAGTCTGATCTATATTAAGGGTTTGTAATCACAGATATGTAGTCACACTTGAGCAAAACCTGCAAGACATCATAACGAGGATTAAACAAGTATGCCGTGACAGCAATAACCAGATAAATACATTTTTGCTGAAGGGAAGAACTGAAAAATAAAAAAATGCTTCTTCCCGGCAAAAGAAAACAGTGTGATTAAGGTCGACTTATGTGGAGTTTATCAGTGTAATAGTTCGATATTCATAATAGCATAAGGCACATTCAGAAGGAATTAATGAAAATACTGATGAAAGTGAAAAGCACGAGGGCATTTTGTTTTCTCAAAGTAGTACTCACTTTTAAGTTAAATTTATCAGTGCAATTAGTAGTACTCACTCTGAACGAGTACCAACTAATAGCAGATGACTCATTCAGAAGATAGTTTTAGAATATAGTGAAAGCAAGAGGGGAGTTCGTCAACATGAGATATTTACAATAACTTGGGTTCAGAAATCTCATGTCAATTCCCACCCTGGATCTTATTGCTCAATTTCCCAAACAAAAAAGATGAATGGCTGTGCCACTTATGAAAATTGCCTAAAAACCATTACGAAAAAGAATGTAACGAAACATAAAAAGGAGAGAAGTTATACCTTGTATGAAATCATTCCATTTATCACCTTTGTGGTCCTTTATACTGTTCTATGTAGCCTGATATATAATAACATAATGTTATATAAAAATATACAAGTGTCATGACATACTCGTGATAGGGGGGACTATTTAGCTTTTAGCATAGAAACAAACATAATATTTAGCATTGAAATGCTACAAACAGAAGATAAAACAAGTACAATTAAACAATTACCTTGGCATATGGGGCAAAAATGGCTTTGACATCTTCAAACACCTCAGGAATTGGTTTTGCAGCATCGATCTGATCATACGCAAGTTGGGCAGTAAGTTTGAAAGTGGACAGATTCCAAAAAAGGGTAGTAAAGTGCATGAAAAAAAAACAGTCCTCAGTAACTCATTACAATCAAAAGAAAGACTGTTATCCCAGTATATTGTTCCTTCAGGATTCAGACTAACATGTTCCCTAAATGTTCAATTTATAACCCCCCCTGCATGCATGTGGAGATGCATTCTTTTGAGGTTCCCTCATTAGTCATTGTGGGAGTGCAGCAATACCTTCTTAACCTTGTCCTTCGCGTCATAGTACTCAATCACAGGCAAACTGGATTCAACAAAAACTTTGAATCTCTTCCTGATAGTCTCGATGTTGTCATCAACTCTACCCTGCAAAATAATACGAATTGTTGGAAACAGGAAAAGGGTGGTCTTGATAAGGATACATAGGCCAAACATAAGCACATATGTGAAGAATGAAACCTCATTGCGTCCCAGAAGACGTCTTTCCATCTCTTCCTCGGAACAATTGAAGAACAGCACAAATGCAGGCGAAATTTTTGTCTGAGAAAATGTGAAGCAATCAGCAATCTTGCAAAGTCATTTATACGTACATTATGATGGAAGACAAGAAGAAGCTGCTGAACTATTATGTGAGTTGGCACTGAAAAGTGAACGAACATCAATTTTGAAGTGCAAGGAGTAGACGAGCTTACAACATTCTCGAACGCAGCACGATTCTCTTCATTCCTTGGAAACCCGTCGATGAGGAACTTATCATTCTCATTCTTTATCATGGCTTGCTGCAAGAGCTTTATAGTCACCTCCGACGGAACAATCTTTCCCTCCTTTATCATGTTCTCAATCATAGTTCTGTAAAATGAAGTGTAAAAATAAACATAGGTGCATGCAAATGTTAAATAATAAATAGATTGACATGACAAATATAATTTTCATAAACAAATTGCTCTAGAGAAACTTATGAAAAAAACTAACATACCCATTCTCAGAGCCAGATTTAATCTCCGCGCGCAAAAGATCTCCAGCACTAAGATGGGTGAATCCAAAGTGTTCAACAATGTTGGAACACTGTGTGCCCTTTCCACTTCCAGGACCACCTGTGCGTAAATTCTTGGTCAGGTGCAGAAGAAAGTTTATTTATTTAGATACATGTAATGCTTGATAATATGTATTTGATGGTCAGACATTTATCAAAGAAAGTTTACCAAGAACAAATACTACTGTGACTTTCTTGTCACCCAACATGTTCTCAGCAACCACCTGCATGAAAAACAAAGTTTTAACCACAAGACAAACAGAGAATCATGAATAGAAAAATTTCTGTGAGACAAGGGAGTTTCATTTACTGACTATATACAAGAAGCGTTGCTCAAGGTGCCAGAATTATATTGGCAGTATGCTCAAGAATTCAAGTTCTTTGGACACGAGTCCAACAACAATAATGTTTATCTATTCCAAATTAAACTAAATGGTTAGATAGTACTCCCTCCATTCACAAATATAAGATGTTCTAACTTTTTTTCTGAAATGGATGTGTATGGAGACGTTTTAGTATGTTTGTTCATTCATTTCAATCTGTACGTAGTCCATATTGAAATATCCAAAACATCTTATATTTATGAACAGAAGTAGATGTAACACCGTGAGATTCGGGGCACCAACGCTTGTGTGAAAGAGTTAATAAATTGAAGAATGTCCGCTAATACTGAAAACACAAGGCATTGCACATCCTCAATGAAGAAGTGTGCCTTTGTAGCAACGAGTGCTTATCTAATATATCCAGGGAATGAGGAATGAAAAGTAATGCCATACACGTACCTCCTTCTCAGTCACAACTGCGGGAGCATCCACAACCGTGCCCATGGCTGAAAAATATTCGAATATTCAGTTTAGAAGTTCTAGTTATGCATCTCAAAATGAAAATAGAAGAAATACAACACGTAAAAACACCACTCTATATGGTGAAGATGAGTAGTGGCACTAACATTGTTTAAGGGCTGAGGACACTTTGGTTATATAAACCACTTGGAAAAATCAGGGAGTTTGATTCACTAATTAGTAATTACACAAACACACACATGAACATAACCTTAAACAGCATTGCACTGATTAAGTAGACTCCCGAATTACTTGTACAGGATCACAATCAGTATTCTCATTTCCAACCAAGAAAACTACGTGCAAGTTTCCGAGCTCATTACCCGAAAATTACTCGTGACCCATGCCTAGCAATCCGGAGAGATACAAAGGCAGGATCACACAGTGTTCTAGAAAAGGATATTTCTTCTCCTTCCACCTAACCAAGGCATATTCGCTGTTATGCTTACAAACATACGGGTCAATTTCCAATGAGCTAGACAAACATAAGGATCACAATTATAACCCGATTTAAACTTAGATCTCCCTTGATTTCCCGCCGCTTACAGCTAACATAAACAAAGATCAGAAGAAGCAGATCACCCACCGCTAATACTATTTCAACTTTTCTCTATTTTGATTGGGACAGCATAGATCATCCACCTCTCTAAACTCCCAGTGCAATGATCCCTAGATCCAGCTGCAGGCGCGCAACCCTAGGATCCCTCCTCGTCAGATCTGCATCCCGGACTGCCGCCGGACCCAACCATTCCGGCCGGGAGGCGGAATCCCTTCCCTCAACCCCCGGATCACGCGGACTACAGCCAGCCCGAAAACCCGCCACGGGACAACATTCGAGACGCACTCCAGGTGATAACAACAGCAGGCTAGCGCGCGAGCAACGCCGACAGATCTCGCAACAGGGCGGCCGGGATCTCACGTACCTCCGCGCCGCCGGACGAGCTGGGCTCCGAATCGAATGCCGGTGGAGGGGTCGGCGCGGCGGCGAGACCACGGCGAGCGATCACAGGGTGGGGGGGCGCGTGGTGCGTGCTGCGGTGTTGGTCTGTGGCGTTGGTGCGAGAGGAGCGAGGCGGAGGAGGAGGCCGTTTAATACGCGCGCGGCGCGCGGCCAGGTGGAGGGGGAGGTGGTGGGGTCGTGGGGGATGGGTCCCACGCGGGGTCTCCGCGGGAAGCGTGGCGTTTGGCCGGTGGGGACACCGACCGGGCCGGAGGTGTCGGCGCAACGGGTGGAGCGGGCGTGGGCTGGAAAGCTTCGAGGAAGCGGAGCGGGAGAGAAGTCGGCTCGTGCCCGGAAGCGGGGAGGGGCGAACGTCACATGGAAATTGACGGAAATCACGCCGAAATGTTTTTAAGTTTTGATTGATGAAAAAAATCTTTAAAAATACAGGATGTTTATGTGGTGATGTTCCGTTAGCATGTGAAAATTCAAGTTCAAACACATTACGGCGTGTGAGCTATAAAAAAACAAAATCAACATTGAATGGTGTCGAACAGTAGCTGTAGCGACCCGACCTTGACTCAGACGGTCAAGTCTCTGTGCTTAAGTGTCATCCCTGGATCGGTATGCTGACACACACAGTACTCGAGGATTTATAACAGAGGTAAATCACACGTATAAAGTAAAGTAAATACTATTACCTCAATCCATATAGCGGAAGTAACAATAAGGTTGTGGATTCCCATCAACACCAACGGCAAAGTTGAGTGTAAAAATCGTAACCCTAACGTATCACCTACTCGTCGTAACATTCCTGCAACATGAGACATTGCAACCATGTAATTCAGTACATTGAATGTACTGGCAAATTCACACCATAGGATAATGATGAATAATATCTATCACTACATGCATATTTGGCTAGTGGAGGCTCTAAGGTTATATTTGCAGAAAGCTAGTTTTTCCCTACAACAAAGGAATATATTTTATTTAACTACCAAGTTGGTAGAAAAATATTGAGAAGGTTCCTCCAACTCAATCCCGATTAAACAATATTAACCCAACAAATTAAATTAAGAGTGATGAGATCAACACGATAATCCAAATACCAGAGACTCAAAATGTCCATAACCGGGGACATGGCTGATCATGATTAGTTTGTATACTCTGCGAGGTTTGCGCACTTTTTCTCACAAGACTCGATCTCCTTCGTTGGATTTCTCGCACTTCATGATGTTTGAGAAACGGATGACCGAGACACAGTCTTTCAGAAGCATTAACTCTTTACTCTGTGGTAGACAGTACCACCTACATCCCACTACATCTGCTAGCCTACCACTGAAAGAGGTCACACAACTTACTCAACTATGCCAGAGCCCATAATGGCTTGTGGCTGCACACGGGAGTTTCTAGCATGAATAAGCTTATGATCCCTTTGAGCCTGGGTGACATTCACTAGGGTGATCACACAGGTACTCCGGGATCCCCTTGGGCAAGCATTGGGTTCTCCAGGTGCCCGGGCAAACCACTGGGTGCTCCAGGGTGCCCCAATCAATCCACTCAGATGTGTATTAAAGTAGTCACCTTAAGTTAAACCTTAGTTCTTAATAACTCTCTCACATCTTTCATGAATTCTCTCAAAACCAAACCACGTCTACGAGCATAGCATAGCAGTAAGCATAACTTAGAAGTAACTTCCAAGGTTTGAATGCAGGACAATAGGTTCCTACCTCATCAACTACTTCCCAATACCCACATGTTATCAATTCCTAACCATGCAATGTTTGAGGATTGAAACTAATGCATAAAAACAGGGTATTAAAGGGATATGATCAAAGTGTGAACTTGCCTTGTACTGTTGATGAAGATGATTCACACTCATAACTCCTGATAAATCTACTCATCACACTCCGGTCAATCTATCGTAAGCAAGCAATTGCATACATAAGCACTCATGCAAAAGAATCGAAGAAAGATCTCGGAAAACTTCGAAAACAAGCGATTAACTCTTGCAACAGAAAACAATTTCTAACAGTATCAAAATTAAGTGAATTTGGCCTTATCAGAAAGTTTAGGTCATGAGCTTCGATTTGCAAAAAGAATCATCTCAAACGGAGTTATAAAACTCAAGTTACGATCAAACGAAGTTCAAATACAAATCTATTTCAAATCAAATTTTAAACTTTCAAAAATATGTTTAAGTTGTTTTACCATATAGAGGGGGTCATAACGAAGAAGTGGGCGTTGGTTTCATCTAATTCCGACTAACGAACAAAAAGTAGTGATTGTTTTAAGATTAGGGACTAATCTGTAAAAACTTTAATTGTGAAAAGGTCCCTGACTAATTAAAACAGAAAAAGAAAAAAAAACTAAATAACGAACGTTCGCTAAACAGATCTAACCTAATGAATGCGTTCGCTACAGAACCCTAAATAGCGAACGTCCACTAGATAACTAACTGATTGGTTTTTTTAGAGAAAATCGAAAGAGAAAACCGAAAATAAATTGTAACCTAAAATAAAACCGGACCGGGGTGGTTTTTACCGGTTCGGGTAGGGTCGGGTCCGGCGGCTTCCCGCGACGGCGAGCGTCGGCGAGGGCGGCGTAGTGGCGAGGCGCGACGGCTGCGGTTCGGCGGCGCGGCGGAGTGCGGCGGCGACGGCGCGGGCGGCGTGGGGCAGCGGCGGTGAGCGCAAGCGGCAGCGGCACGGATCGGGCGGCGGCGGAGTGGCTGCAGCAGCGGCGACAGCGAAGTCCAGCGATGGCGGTGGTTCTAGCGAGATGCGAGGCGAGGCGAGGGGAGAGGGGAAAGGCCGAGGCGAGCTATTTATGGAGGGGGCGGCCTCGGGAGGCGTGGGAGAGGGGCAAGGGAGAGGCGGCGCGAGGAGTCCGCGGCGGGGACGGCGTCCATGGCGGCGGCGGACTCCCGAGCGGAGTCCCGCTCGGGGACGGTGGCGACGGGCGAGCTGGCGTGGGCTGGGCCGTGGCCTGGCCTGGGAGCTGGGCCGGCCCAGTTAGTGGGGAAGGTTTTTTTACATTTTTTCAGAGAACAAGAATAAAAATAAACAAAAAAATATATATAGGCATATTATATACCCGAATTTTCAGGAATTTTTTCTATAACGTGAACATTTTTCTAGTGTCAAATAAAATCCTCAAAAATTTAAATAAAGCAATGAGTGCTACAGCTGCAATAAAACCCAATAAAAATCATTTTAAAAATACCAAAATGATTTCAAATTTAGTTCTCTCCAATTTTTTGATGTAGGGAATCATTTTACCCTATTTTCCATATATTTTATTTTTGGAGAAAAATAATTTGAATAAAAACCAAATAACCTCAAATTGAAAAATAATTCCAATGGGACTTAGAATTTAATTCTTTTAAAACTTCCAACTCATATTTCATACGTTTTGAAGAAGTAATTTTATCTTCTCTCATGAAAATTATTGAGTTGCTTAAAGTTTCTGAATTTGAAATATTTCCAAATGAGATTCAAATATTTTCATAACCCTTTTCATTTTAAATGGAAGAACTCATGTCATCTACTCTCTAGGGTTTTGTATCTGAAAAGAATTTGAATTCATGGAGATCAGAAAGCAAAGGTGAAAGTTTGGGAAAGTCATTTCATTCCCTCTCATTATTCTTTCAAAGAGTTTCAAACTTCACTCAATTTCACTCAAGCAATCATACAATCAATCAAAACTATCTATTTACTATAACATTCCAAAATTTAGAATTTTGGGATGTTACAGTAGCATCATTGTTCATCGTTCGGCATGAGTGGTGAGCTATCTCAAAAACAAAAAACAAAACAATGAACATAACTATTCATGTTGAATTTGTTTTTTTATAACTTGCATCCCGTGTTGGTTTCAACTTGGAACTTCGCATGGTAGTAGAACATCACCTTCTTAACATCTTGTATTTTTTAGATGTTTTCAAATATTTTAAGCGTGGTTTTCATGAAGTTTCCTTCGAATGTTGGTTTCCATGTGATATTCTCCCAACGGGGAGAGTTGGAGTTGTGCAAATTCACAAGAAAAAATGGACTTGTGCGCTGGTTGGGCAGCTTATAAATAAATGGCGACATGTCGCCTTCAAATTAATAAAGCCTCCAAGTGTGACATGAAACATACAACATCCCAGAGCAAGCCGAAAAGGCCGAAGTACGAGAAAGAAGGCACAATACATGAACCGCACCCGGTAACAGAGAACACGGCGCACAGGCCAAATAGAATAAAGAGGGCAAAGCTAGCACCCAACTAGGACGCCGTGGCTGAAGCTCTATTTGAGAATGAAGTTCGTCATTCTTTGAATGCGAGAGGTCAGAGTTTCATGGCCACCATATCGCCCTCCTTAATCAGAGATTTTCAATGTTGCAAAAGAACAAACATTTCAAAGATACAATCAACTGCCTTCGCCGGAAACACGTGCTCAATGGTACTACCTTCATCCTGGTTTATTAGTCCCCTTTGTATTATGTGCCAAATTTTGACCTTAAATTTAACTAACAAAATGTTAATGAATGTCATAAAAAATAATGTAAGTGGAAACTATGTTCAAATACGAATCCAACGATATAAATTTTTATAATATGCATTAATATTTTGTTAGTTAAATCTCTAGTCAAAATTTGGCACAAAATACAAAAGGGACTTATAAACTAGGACGGAGGTAGTAAACTTATTGTGAGTGGTCCAAAGGGTCCAGCACATAGCAGAGAAACCAAACCAAATAAGCCTTTTAAGCTGACCCGAAAGAGAGTTCATAAGTGGTCTCAGCTCTCCAAAGCTAGAAGGGGTCCAGGACACGCCCAAGCCAGTCCCTAAAACAAATCCAGAAAAGCTTTGTCAAAGGGCAACAAAAGATGATCTGATGTGAGTTCTCCATGGTTGGGCAGCTTATGTAGCTCTAAAGCCGAAAACCCTTACGTTTTTGCCAGAAACTCTTTTGTTGCTCGGATAATGGAGTCTTTGTAATCCCTCCATCTTATAATGTAAGAGAAACCCTAAACCCAAAAAATGTCCTATATTATGGGACGGAGGGAGTAGATGATATTGACAATAATGTTGATGGGCATCCTTAGAGGGCGGGGTGCTTGTGGAGCAATTTCGTTGGTGACTCTGTTGGGGTACCTAGCGCAAAGTTGTTTTAAGTGGCGGGCGCAGTGACAACATAAGCAGTGCCTCTTCTAAAAAAAGAACTAGCCTTGCACGTCGGGCTTGCCACTTCTTGGTAGTTTAGTCGGCATTGTCAATGTGTTGAAAGCGATGAACGCGAACTCAGATCAGTGCATGGTGGCAGGGTTGTTCATTGACGAATGTCGCATGCTCATGAAGGATTTTTCATATAGGTCATTGTGGTAGCTCATGAGCTAGCTCGACTAGGTCGGAACAATCCACACAAGTTGTGACTGGGTGCTCCACCTTGTACGACTAGTAGTCTCTTACTGTATGATGTAACAACTATTTAAGTTCATAAAGCTCGTCATGATGGCATTTCTTAATAAAATGCCATGCGGAAATGAATTCAAGTTTTTGAATAACATATTCCTTTGATCCAATGTATCTAATCCCTTGTTCAGGTGCCAAAGGAAATGCATCTGGCATACACCAATTAGTAGGTATGAGAGGATTAACTATGGGCCCTCAAGGATAGAGAAATGATGCACCTACTCAAAGCAATTTACACGAGAGACCTCGGTTGACATATATATAATTTCCTACTGTGGCGTCAGCACAGGGGTTGTGCATACTATTTGATGTCTACTACGCAACTTTATTCTTATAGACATGTGTTGGGCCTCCAAGCGCAGAGTTTTGTAGGACAATAGCAATTTTCCTCAAGTGGATGACCTATGGTTTATCAATCCGTGGGAGGTGTAGGATGAAGATGGTCTCCCTCAAGCGACCCTGCAACCAAATACAAGAAATCTCTTGTGTCCCCAACACACCCAATACAATGGCAAATTGTATAGGTGCACTAGTTCGGTGAAGAGATGGTGATAAAAGTGTAATATTGATGGTAGAAATATATTTTTATAATCTGAATAAATAAAAACAGCGAGGTAGCAAATAGTAAACGGGCACAAAAACGGTATTGCAATGCTTAAAAATGAGGCCTAGGGTCCGTACTTTCACTAGTGCAATCTCTCAACAATGCTAACATAGTTGGATCATATGATTATCCCTCAAAGTGCAATAAAGAATCACTCCCGGGTTCCTATTAGTGGAGAACAAAATATAGAAATTGTTTGTAGGGTACGAAACCACCTCAAAGCTATTTTCTCCGATCAATCTATCCTAGAGTTCATACTAAAATAACGCAAGCTATTCTTTCCGATCGATCTAATCAAGAGTTCGTACTAAAATAACACCAAAGCAAATTCATATTCATAATACTCAATCCACATAAAGAACTACAAAGAGACCCCAAAATTTCTATCGGAGAAAAGATAATAAGAACGTGCATCAACCCCTATGCATAGATAACCCCAATATCACCGCGGGAATCCGCGAGTTGGATGCCAAAACACATGTCAAGTGAATCAATATGACACCCCAATTGTCACCTCAAGTATTCATACCGCAAGACATACATCATGTGTTCTCATCTCAGAATATTCAATCCGACAATACAAAACTTCAAAGGGTAAAGACTCAATTCATCACAACAAGAGTATAGTGGGGGGAAACATCATATGATCTGACTATATTAACAAAGCCCATGATATAGATCACGAGAGAGAGAGAGATTAAACACATAGCTACAGGTACAAACCCTCAGCCCCGAGGGTGGACTACTCCCTCCTCATCGTGGTGGCCGCCTGGATGATGAAGATGACCACCGGAGATGATTCCCCCCTCCGGCATGGTGCCGGAACGGGGTCTAGATTGGTTTTCGTGGATACATATACCTTGCGGCGGCAGAACTTCTGGTCTAGGTCTACCCCAAAGGGTTTTGGAATATTTGGGAATTTATAGTGCAAATAGGGGGTGCAGGAGGCCACCGAGGTGGGCACAACCCACCTCGGCACGCTAGGGGGGTGGCGCGCCCTGGTGGGTTGTGCCCCCCTCGGGGCACCCCCTAGGTGCAGCTCTGGCCAATTGGATGTCTTCTGCCCAAAAAAATCTCCAAAAAGTTTCGCGTTGTTTGGACTCCGTTTGATATTGATTTCCTGCGATGTAAAAAAACAAGCAAAAAACAGCAATTGGCACTGGGCACTGGGTCAATAGGTTAGTCCCAAAAAATGATATAAAGTTGTTATAAAATTATTGTAAAACATCGAAGAATGATAAAATAACAGCATGAATACTTCAAAAGTTATAGATACGTTGGAGACGTATCAACATCCCCAAGCTTAATTCCTACTCGTCCTCAAGTAGGTAAATGATAAAAGAAATAATTTATGAAGTGTGAATGCTAGCAAAGTGCGTAAGTTTGATCAATGATAATTTCAATCACTTTTTCCAGCATCATAACAACAATTCTTTCTCATAAAACTTCTCATGTTATAGTGGCAACCAATTCACATGTTAAGGTTCAAACAATGAATTCTCTTGAGTTCTCTTGAAACTCAACAACCTATGTTCTCAGTCACCAAGCAATTGCAATTCAACTTATTCAACAGAGTTTAAGTGAGAGCTCCACATACTCAACCATCATATAGTCTTCTATGATTGCTAACCCTCACCGAATACACATGAGCAAAACATTTCAACCGAACACATAGAAAGATAGGGGCTTATTGTTTTGCCTCCCAACGTATTCACCTCAACGGTGATTTCAACAATAATAAATTCATGCTACCCATATTCAACTAGACATATGTGCCTAGATCTTTCCTCACCACATGATGCTTGCCAAAAGAAAAAATAAAAAGGAATAGAGAGAATAACTTTGACTCTTTGCATAAAAATAAATACTGAAAAGTAAAAGATAGGCCCTTCGCAGAGGGAAGCAGAGGTTTCCATGCGCTTATTTGTTTGTATGCTCAATCCCTTAGTGCAAAAGAATGTCATGTTGTATTGCCCCTTAAGATGCAACCTTTATTATGCAGTCTTTCACTTTTATTCTTTGCCATCCAAGTTCGTACAATGCTCAATTTTCTCTTACACTAAATGATCTCACACTTTTAGAAGCAATTTTTATTGCCTTATTGCACCGATGACAACTTACTTGAAGGATCTGACTCAATCCTTAGGTAGGTATGGTGGACACCTGAAAATAAGATTTGGGTTTAAGGGTTTTTTGGATGCACAAGTAGTATCTCTACTTGGTGCGAAATTTTTGGCTAGCAAAATGGGGGGCAAGCACCACATGTTGAAGGATCTATGACAATATAACTTCTATGTGAATATGAACAAACATAAATCATTATGTTGTCTTCCTTGTCCAACTCAACAATTTTGGCATATAATATTTTGATGGGGGCTCACAATCACAAAATATTTCCACGATAGTGTATCTGCATGTGAACGTTCTCTCCCTTATACTAATTATTCATGAATTGCTTGTATGACCAATATTGTGATTGTCAAGCATCAAAAGATTTCACTTTCTAAACCCAATGTGAAGCTACCACTAGGCATGATATGATTTCAACTTCATGACATTCAATTTATTCAACAATTTACTCATAGGATACAGGTGAAGCACAAGAGTAAATGACAAACTACTCCAAAAAGATATAAGTGAAGATCATGCGAGTAGTTAAGTAAATAGCTAGCTATGTGAGGACCCTCTCTTATTTAAAAGTTTCAGGTCTAAGTATTTTATTAAAACAACAAGCAAAAACAAAATAAAATGACATTCCAAAATAGTACACATCATGTGAAGAAGCAAAACTTAAGTTCAACCGATACTAACCGATAATTGTTGAAGAAGAAAGGTGGGATGCCTACCGGGGCATCCCCAAGCTTAGATGCTTGAGACTTCTTTAAATATTATCTTGGGGTGCCTTGGGAATCCCCAAGCTTGAGATTTTGTGTCTCCTTAATTCCTCACATATCATGGTTTTCCTAATTCTCAAAAACTTCATCCACACAAAACTCAACAAGAACTCGTGAGATAAGTTAGTATAAACCAATGCAAAAACATTATCACTCTCTACTGTAGCAAATCACTAAAATTATTATTCAACATTGCATACTAAATGCCTCTGCATATTGAATACTCCTATCCTCAAATAGAATCATTAAAGAAGCAAACATATGCAAACAATGCAAACATAACAGCAATCTGCCAAAACAGTACAGTCTGTAAAGGATGCAAGAGTACCAATACTTCCCTAACTCCAAAAGTTATGAAAATTTACCACACTGTAGAAAATTAATCAGAGCTTAATATGCAAAAAGTTTCAATATTTTATCACATTCTGACTTTTCTAGGGAATTTTTGCAACAGCGGTAAACTTTCTGTTTTCAAACAGCAAGATGTAGACTTGCAAAAATAAGCATGGCAAAGGCTATACTTGACATTTTTATTGAAAAGAAAGATGCAAAATATTATTTTAAATAACAGCAAACAAATCCTAACAAAATAAATTGACGCTGCAAGTAAAACACATATCATGTGATGAATGAAAACATAGCTCCAAGTGAGGTTACCGATAATGTTGGAGACGAAAGAGGGGATGCCTTCCGGGGCATCCCCAAGCTTAGTTGCTTGGATATTCCTTGAATATTAACTAGGGGTGCCTTGGGCATCCCCATGCTTAGGGTATTGTCATCCTTATTCTCCTCATATCGACATCTCACCCAAAACTCGAAAACTTCAATCACACAAAACTTAACGGAACTTTGTGAGATAGGTTAGTATGATAAGAGCAAACCATTTCACTTTGGTACCGTAAAAGACAAGATTCATAATTGTTTCCACATAATGCCTACTATAGCATACCATTTCCACAATTTATATTGAGCAATATAAGCCATAGGAACTAGCAAAGAAGCAAGCTATGCATTGAAAATAGAATCTATCAAAAACAGAACAGTCTGTAGTAATCTGTACTCAAACCATACTTCTGCTACTCCAAGAATTCTGAAAATATTAGACCACGTGAGCAATTTTTATATTAATCTTCTTCAAAAAGAATCAACTCAAAATCACTCTTCTGTTAGAAATTAGACTTATTTTCGTGAGCGCAAAAGTTTCTGTTTTTCAGCAAGATCGAAACAACTATCACCCAACACGATCCTAGAGGCTTTACTTGGCACTTTATTGAAACAAAAGCAACAAAACATGATTACTACATCAGCATAATCATGTGAACACACAAAAATAGTAGGTAAAAGTGTTTGGTTGTCTCCCAACAAGCGCTTTTCTTTAATGCCTTTCAAGCTAGGATGATGATTTCAATGATGCTCGCATAAAAGATAAGAATTGAAACATAACAAGAGCATAATGAAGCATAAGTTCCTCTCTCATAATAATTTTCAGTAGCATCATGAATATATTCATCAATATAACCATCACATAAAACATTCTTTTCATGATCCATAAGCATAGAAAATTTATTACTCTCCATATAAGCAATTCTATTCTCATTCATAATAGTGGGAGTATTGTAGGAAGCTCGAATACTATAAATTTTTCCCACATTAAAAGAGTAATGTTCAGCAAAGGGATAATCAAAATTATGACAATAAATATCACTACTTTTTATAACGTAAGTATCATCACAATAATCATCATAAGTAGGAGGCATGCAATCATCATAGCAAATTTGATCATTCAAAGTAAGAGGACTAAAAAGATCATCTTCATTAAGCATAGCCTCCCCAAGCTTGGGACAAACATTAATTGCAGCAAATAAATTCTCAAACATGTCATTATCATCAAACATAGCATCCCCAAGCTTGTGGCTTGGCATATCATAAGCATAATCACTCTCATCATTAATAGTATGAATAGCACCAACGGTACAACAATTGGTATCATCATAATTTCCCAAATTGGTGCCAAAAAGATTTCCAAGATTATAAGAAGTATCATTATCTTCCCAATCATAATCATCACAACAAGCAATAGGCATAACAAAATCATCATCAATAATGCTCTCAGACATTGTGCCATAAGACATAGAAGCAATATCATCATCAAGTTCATCATCTTCCACAATTATTTTTGATTCATTTTCATGAGGCACAACAATAATAGGAGCAACATTATTTGAGAGAGATACCTTTTTACCTCTATTCTTTCTTCTTTTCTTCTTATTCACCACACCATGTGTTGGTTTAATTAAATTTTTCAAGCTTCTTATTGATGAGATTGGTTGGATAGGAAGCTCCTCCTCGTTACCCGATTCATCATAATAAACACTAGGAGGGTTTTGGGAAATATTTTCCCTTTCATTAGTACTCTCTGTTGGGGAACGTAGTATTTCAAAAAAAAATCCTATGATCACGCAAGATCTATCTAGGAGAAGCATAGCAACGAGCGGGGAGAGTGTGTCCACGTACCCTCATAGACCGAAACTGGAAGCCTTTGTCAACGCGGTTGATGTAGTCGTACATCTTCACGATCCGACCGATGCTAGCACCGAACGTATGGCACCTCCGTGTTCAGCACACGTTCAGCTCGACGACGTCCCTCGTACTCTTGATCCAGCTGAGGCCGAGGGAGAGTTCCGTCAGCGCGATGGCGTGGCGGCGGTGATGATGAAGTTACCGGCGCAGGGCTTCGCCTAAGCACTACGACGATATGACCGAGGTGTGTAACTATGGAGGGGGGCACCACACATCAACTTGTGTTCTAGGGTGCCCCCCTCCCCACGTATATAAAGGAGGGAGGGGGAGGCCAGCTGGCCCTCCTAGGGCGTGCCAGGAGAGGGGAATCCTACTAGGACTCCAAGTCCTAGTAGGTTTCCACCTAAGGAAGAGGGGGAAGAAGGAAGGAAGAGGGGGAAGGGAAGGAAAGGGGAGCGCCGCCCCCTTCCCCTAGTCCAATTCGGACCCAAGGGGGGGTCGCGGCCAGCCCCTCCTGGCCCTTCCTCTCTTCCTACTAAGGCCCATAGAGGACCATTAGTTCCCCCAGGGGTTCCGGTAACCCCTCCGGCACTCCGGTTTTACCCGAAACTATTCGGAACACTTCCGTGTCCGAATAACATTGTCCAATATATCAATCTTGGTGTCTCGACCATTTTGAGACTCCTCGTCATGTCCGTGATCTCATCCGGGACTCCGAAAAACCTTCGGTCATCAAATCACATAACTCATAATACAAATCGTCATCGAACGTTAAGCGTGTGGACCCTACGGGTTCGAGAACTATGTAGACATGACCGAGACACATCTCTGGTCAATAACCAATAGCGGAACCTGGATGCTCATATTGGCTCCTACATATTCTACTAAGATCTTTATCGGCCAAACCACATAACAACATACGTTGTTCCCTTTGTCATCGGTATGTTACTTGCCCGAGATTCGATCGTCGGTATCCTCATACCTAGTTCAATCTCATTACCGGCAAGTCTCTTTACTTGTTCCGTAATGCATCATCCCGGAACTAACTCATTAGTCACATTGCTTGCAAGGCTTATAGTGATGATCATTACCGAGAGGGCCCAGAGATACCTCTCCGATACACGGAGTGACAAATCCTAACCTTGATCTATGCCAACTCAACAAACACCATTGGAGACACCTATAGAGCATCTTTATAATCAACCAGTTCCGTTGTGATGTTTGATAGCACATTAAGTGTTCCTCCGGTATTTGGGAGTTGCATAATCTCATAGTCATAGGAACATGTATAAGTCATGAAGAAAGCAATAGCAATAAACTAAACGATCATAGTGCTAAGCTAACGGATGGGTCTTGTCCATCACGTCATTCTCTAATGATGTGATCCTATTCATCAAATGACAACACATGTCCATGGCTAGGAAACTTAACCATCTTTGATAAACAAGCTAGTCAAGTAGAGGCATACTAGGGACACTCTATTTGTCTATGTATCCACACATGTACTAAGTTTCCGGTTAATACAATTCTAGCATGAATAATAAACATTTATCATGATATAAGGAAATATAAATAACAACTTTATTATTGCCTCTAGGGCATATTTCCTTCAGTATCCCACTTGCACTAGAGTCAATAATCTAGATTACATAGTAATGATTCTAACACCCATGGAGTCTTGGTGCTGATCATGTTTTGCTCGTGAGAGAGGCTTAGTCAACGAGTCTGCAATATTCAGATCCATATGTATTTTGCAAATCTCTATGTCTCCCTCCTTGACTTGATCGTGGATGGAATTGAAGCGTCTCTTGATGTGTTTGGTTCTCTTGTGAAATCTGGATTCCTTTGCCAAGGCGATTGCTCCAGTATTGTCACAAAAGATTTTCATTGGACCCGATGCACTAGGTATGACACCTAGATCGGATATGAACTCCTTCATCCAGACTCCTTCATTTGATGCTTCTGAAGTAGCTATGTACTCCGCTTCACATGTAGATCCCGCCATGACGCTTTGCTTAGAACTGCACCAAATGACAGCTCCACCGTTCAATATAAATATGTATTCAGTTTTTGACTTAGAGTCATCCGGATCAGTGCCAAAGCTTGCATTGACGTAACCATTTACGACGAGCTCTTTGTCACCTCCATAAACAAGAAACATATCCTTAGTCCTCTTTAGGTATTTCAGGATGTTCTTGACCGCTGTCCAATGATCCACTCCTGGATTACTTTGGTACCTCCCTGCTAAACTAATAGAAAGTCACACATCAGGTCTGGTACACAACATTGCATACATGATAGAACCTATGGCTGAAGCATAGGGAATGAGTTTCATTTTCTCTCTATCTTCTGCAGTGGTCGGGCATTGAGCCTGACTCAACTTCACACCTTATAACACATGCAAGAACCCTTTCTTTGCTTGATGCATTTTGAACTTCTTCAAAACTTTATCAAGGTATGTGCTTTGTGAAAGTCCAATTAAGTGTCTTGATCTATCTCTATAGACCTTGATGCCCAATATATAAGCAGCTTCACCGAGGTCTTTCATTGAAAAATTTATATTCAAGTATCCTTTTATGCTATCCAGAAATTCCGTATCATTTCCGATCAACAATATGTCATCCACACATAATATCAGAAATGCTACAGAGCTCCCACTCACTTTCTGGTAAATACAAGCTTCTCCAAAAGTCTGTATAAATCCATATTCTTTGATCACACTATCAAAGCGTATATTCCAACTCCGAGATGCTTGCACCAGTCCATAAATGGATCGCTGGAGCTTGCACACTTTGTTAGCACCTTTTGGATCGACAAAACCTTCTGGTTGCATCATATACAACTCTTCTTTAAGATATCCATTAAGGAATGCAGTTTTGACATCCATTTGCAAAATTTCATAATCATAAAATGCGGCAATTGCTAACATGATTCAGACAGACTTAAGCATCGCTACGGGTGAGAAGGTCTCATCGTAGTCAACTCCTTTAACTTGTCGAAAACCTTTCGCAACAAGTTGAGCTTTGTAGGTAGTAACATTACCGTCAGCGTCAGTCTTCTTCTTGAAGATCCATTTATTCTCTATGGCTTGCCGATCATCGGGCAAGTCAACCAAAGTCCACACTTTGTTCTCATACATGGATCCCATCTCAGATTTCATGACCTCAAACCATTTCACGGAATCTGGGCTCATCATCGCTTCCTCATAGTTCGTAGGTTCGTCATGGTCAAGTAACATGACCTCCAGAACAGGATTACCATACCACTCTAGTGCGGATCTTACTCTGGTTGACCTACGAGGTTCGGTAGTAACTTGATCTGAAGTTTCATGATCATCATCATTAGTTTCCTCACTGATTGGCATAGGAATCACAAGAACTGATTTCTGTGCTGAACTACTTTCCAATAAGGGATCAGGTACACTTACCTCATCAAGTTCTAGTTTCCTCCCACTCACTTCTTTTGAGAGAAACTCCTTCTCTAGAAAGGATCCATTCTTAGCAATGAATATCTTGCCTTCGGGTTTGTGATAGAAGGTGTACCCAACACTCTCCTTTGGGTATCCTATGAAGACACATTTCTCCGATTTGGGTTCGAGCTTATCAGGTTGAAGCTTTTTCACATAAGCATCGCAGCCCCAAACTTTAAGAAACGACAACTTGGGTTTCTTGCCAAACCACAGTTCATATGGTGTTGTCTCAATGGATTTAGATGGTGCCCTATTTAATGTGAATGCAGCCGTCTCTAAAGCATAACACCAACACGATAGTGGTAAATCAGTAAGAGGCATCATAGATCGCACCATATCTAATAAAGTGCGGTTATGACGTTCGGACACACCATTACGCTGTGGTGTTCCGGGTGGCGCGAGTTGCGAAACTATTCCGCATTGTTTCAAATGAAGACCAAAGTCGTAACTCAAATATTCTCCTCCACGATCAGATTGTTGAAACTTTATTTTCTTGTTACGATAATTTTCCACTTCACTCTGAAATTCTTTAAACTTTTCAAATGTTTCAGACTTATGTTTCATCAAGTAGATATACCCATATCTGCTCAAATCATCTGTGAAGGTCAGAAAATAAAGATACCCGCCGCGAGCCTCAACACTCATCGGACCACATACATCAGTATGTATTATTTCTAACAAGTCTGTTGCTCACTCCATTGTTCTGGAGAACGGAGTTTTAGTCATCTTGCCCATGAGGCATGGTTCGCAAGCATCAAGTGATTCATAATCAAGTGATTCCAAAAGCCCATCAACATGGAGTTTCTTCATGCGCTTTACACCGATATGACCCAAACGGTAGTGCCACAAATAAGTTGCACTATCATTATTAAACTTATATCTTTTGGCTTCAATACTATGAATATGTGTGTCACTACTATCGAGATTCAACAAAAATAGACTACTCATCAAGGGTGCATGACCATAAAAGATATTACTCATATAAATAGAACAACCATTATTCTCTGATTTAAATGAATAACCGTCTCGCATCAAACAAGATCTAGATATAATGTTCATGCTTAACGCTGGCAGCAAATAACAATTATTCAGGTCTAAAACTAATCCTGAAGGTAGATGTAGAGGTAGCGTGCCGACGACGATCACATCGACTTTGGAACCATTTCCCACGCGCATCGTCACCTCGTCCTTAGCATTTCATCCGTAGCCCCTATTTCGAGTTGCAGATATGAGCAACAGAACCAGTATCAAATACCCAGGCGCTACTACGAGTATTAGTAAGGTACACATCAATAACATGTATATCAAATATACCTTTCACTTTGCCATCCTTCTTATCCGCCAAATACTTGGGGTAGTTCCGCTTCCAGTGACCAGTCCCTTTGCAGTACAAGCACTCAGTCTCAGGATTAGGTCCAGACTTAAGCTTCTTCACTTGAGCAGCAACTTGCTTGCCGTTCTTCTTGAAGTTCCCCTTCTTCCCTTTGCCTTTTTTTCTTGAAACCAGTGGTCTTGTTAACCATCAACACTTGATGCTCCTTCTTGATTTCTACCTCCGCAGCTTTCAGCATTGCGAAGAGCTCGGGAATTGTCTTATCCATCCCTTGCATATTATAGTTCATCATGAAGCTTTTGTAGCTTGGTGGCAGTGATTGAAGAACTCTGTCAATGACACTATCATCAGGAAGATTAACTCCCAGTTGAGTCAAGTGGTTGTGGTACCCAGACATTCTGAGTATATGTTCACTGACAGAACTATTCTCCTCCATTTTACAGCTGTAGAACTTATTAGAGACTTCATATCTCTCAATCCAGGCATTTGCTTGAAATATTAACTTCAACTCCAGGAACATCTCATATGCTCCATGACGTTCAAAACACCATTGAAGTCCCGGTTCTAAGACATAAAGCATGGCACACTGAACTATCGAGTAGTCATCAGCTTTGCTCTGCCAGACGTTCTTAACGTCATCATTAGCGTCTCCAGCAGGCCTAGCACCTAGCGGTGCTTCCAGGACGTAATTCTTATGTGCAGCAATGAGGATAATCCTCAAGTTACGGACCCAGTTCGTGTAATTGCTACCATCATCTTTCAACTTAGCCTTCTCTAGGAACGCATTAAAACTCAAAGGAACAGTAGCACGAGCCATTGATCTACAACAACATAGACATGCAAAACACTATCAAGTACTAAGTTCATGATAAATTAAAGTTCAATTAATCATATTACTTAAGAACTCCCACTTATATAGACATCCCTCTAATCATCTAAGTGATCACGTGATCCAAATCAACTAAACCATGTCCGATCATCACGTGAGATGGAGTAGTTTTCAATGGTGAACATCACTATGTTGATCATATCTACTATATGATTCACGCTCGACCTTTCGGTCTCGGTGTTCCGAGGCCATATCTGCATATGCTAGGCTCGTCAAGTTTAACCCGAGTATTCTGCGTGTGCAAAACTGGCTTGCACCTATTGTATGTGAACATAGAGATTATCACACCCGATCATCACGTGGTGTCTCGACACGACAAACTGTAGCAATGGTGCATACTCAGTGAGAACACTTATACCTTGAAATTTAGTGAGAGATCATCTTATAATGCTACCGCCGTACTAAGTAGAATAAGATGCATAAAGGATAAACATCACATGAAATCAATATATAAGTGATATGATATGGCCATCATCATCTTGTGCCTTTGACCTCCATCTCCAAAACACTGTCATGATCACCATCGTCACCGGCTTGACACCTTGATCTCCATTGTAGCATCGTTGTCATCTCGCCAACTATTCCTTCTACGACTATCGCTACCGCTTAGTGATAAAGTAAAGCAATTACATGGCGATTGCATTTCATACAATAAAGCGACAACCATAAGGCTCCTGCCAGTTGCCGATAACTTTTACAAAACATGATCATCTCATACAACAATTTATATATCATCATGTCTTGACCATATTACATCACAATATGCCCTGCAAAAACAAGTTAGACATCCTCTACTTTGTTGTTGCAAGTTTTACGTGATAGCTACGGGCTTAGCAAGAACCATTCTTACCTATGCATCAAAACCACAACGATTTTTCGTCAAGTGTGCTGTTTTAACCTTCAACAAGGACCGGGCGCAGTCACACTCGATTTAACTAAAGTTGGAGAAATAGACACCCACTAGCCACCTGTGTGCAAAGCACGGTGGTAGAACCAGTCTCATGAACGCGGTCATGTAATGTCGGTCTGGGCCACTTCATCCAACAATACCGCCGAATCAAAGTATGACATGCTGGTAAGCAGTATGACTATTATCGCCCACAACTCTTTGTGTTCTACTCATGCATATAACATCTATGCATAGACCTGGCTCGGATGCCACTGTTGCGGAACGTAGTATTTCAAAAAAAAATCCTACAATCACGCAAGATCTATCTATGAGAAGCATATCGATGAGCGGGGAGAGTGTGTCCACGTACCCTTGTAGACCGAAAGAGAAAGCGTTTATCAACGCGGTTGATGTAGTCGTACATCTTCACGATCCGACCGATCCTAGCACCGAGCGTACGACACCTCTGTGTTCAGCACACGTTCAACTCGATGACATCCCTCATACTCTTGATCCAGCTGAGGCTGAGGGAGAGTTCCGTCAGCACGACGGCGTGACAACGGTGATGATGAAGTTACCGGTGCAGGGCTTCGCCTAAGCACTACGACGATATGACCGAGGTGTGTAACTGTGGAGGGGGCACTGGTGCGCATCGGTCCTAAACAAATGGTTTTTAACCCTTTTCCGCGATGGCATTTGGAACCATCGCCAAGTGAGTGTGGGCAATAGGGGGGTCCTTCCCACACGACCCAAAACTGACGGTGATAGGGCCCCTACAGTACTCCTACTCGTTTCTGCGCGCATTGTCATTGCAGTCAGTATTCTGTGGTGCTACATTTATGATGCGCGGCCCATCACAAACAATTCACTATTATAGAACGTGTATAATACGCGGCCCATCACAAACGGTTCACTGTTAAGAAGATTAGCTAATCGTCGTACAAGTGTCAGACAGGATTACGAAATGTTGCACCATCGTAACATCGTCGTACACGACAACTATTGCACACGCTATTCTGTGGTGCGATGTTTACAATGCATACTTCATCAGAAACAGTTCATGGTTGTGAATCATGTATGATAAGGCAACTAACACAAACATTTAGTTTGCCCGCACCATTTGTGATATTGTCTGACATCGCACACGCTTTGCAAACGGCAACTGTGTGCATGCTTGCACACGTTTCCTCTCTGTGAACCGTCTCGGATTATGGTGCATATCGCAAACATTTGTATTTTACCAACCGTGTGTGCCATAACAACCTAGAAAGCGTAATTTCACCATAATTTAATTGCTGCTTTTTCAAATTGTACCGGATTTGAATTTGAATTTGAATGTATGCTACAACTTTTATTCATATCCATCAGGTTCAAACAACCAATGCATTATTCGATTCATAGGTACATATGTTCAAGAATTACATAAGAACCAAATAAAGAATGATGAACCATAGTTGTATACTTGTACTATTAAAGACGGTAAAGAAAGATGCAAAATATATTCTGGTTGCTGAACAAGGTGAAGCGGAATGCCCATATTGTGCCCTCCTCCATGTAGAAGGCACGCACGTCTCTAGTCCAGCCCCTTGTGATGGCCGACCGCCCATCCTTTACGGTATTCTTGAAAACATCTAGATAATCATCGTGTTTTGGTAGAAATACTTTAACATTTGCATGCCCACCAATCATGTAGTTTGAGAGGTAATCTTGAGTAAACTGCTTTGACAACCACTGCAAAGGAAAAGATTCAGACATTATCATCTAACACAACTCATTATGGGCAGTAAAAAGAAGGCTGCAGAGTTCTTACTTACCATCCTGCAGTTTGCTGTTGTCTTGGATAAAGTGTAAACAAATAGTTTAATTGCCATCTTTGGACCCATTTTACTAACAATCTTTATCAGCTTCCTCACTTGATGCTGGTTCATCGATATCTCATTGCCCCATATGCAGAAAGGGTCGAAGCGTGGATCTTTAGCAATTACATATGTACCTAAAAGCACCAAGTTGATATTAGAAGCTAAACAAAAATTGCACAATGATGTATTACAACACTCTTTTATAATATGTATATATACATCCGTATGTGGTAGTCCATTTGAAATCTCTAAAAATACAAATATTTAGGAACGGAGGGAGTATCTTATAACATCCAATATATTCACATATTAGATGAATTAACATCTTATATTATGGGCCAGAAGGAGTTTAGTGCATTCTTACAAATTATCGACTGATTAACTGCTGTTGTATCCATGGGTTACAGTTAGTTTGAGCTAGTTTGGGCTCAAATAGCCCTAAAGTATATGTAAACATGAGGGCTAGTTTGAGCTAGTTGCATCTATAACCCACCCAAAAAAACTATCCAACCCAAGAGGCGCTAATTGGAGCTAGTTCTCCTAGTGCATTTATTATCAATCTAACCCCGCCATCCAAACAACTCTTTGGATGGAGTTAGTTCAGGGTTAGTCATGAGCTAGAAACTAACTCTAACCTCTAGCTAAGTTGAGTATCCAAACAGGGCTTTGTTTTTGTTTTTGTTGCTGCTGCTCTTCTACGTATATCTAGACATCATTAGAACATTAATGTAACACTCTTCCTTATTGCTATGTAGCCTAGGATTGCAAATTTAGACATTAAGTACAGTGCATGTTGCTATGTAGCCTCAGATATATTACATATGGCCCTAGTTAACCTAACGAAAAATGGGCTGCAGATATATTCAGTTAAAAGTCCGATTCACCGCCTAGTCCCTTATCAGCCGCCGACCTATATGGTACCAGCTACCGATATCCTGAACAGTGAGCAGATATAAGCCATGGGATGAAACTAACCTTGATGGAAAACAACAGTCGTTTGATAACCCACAAGTATAGGGGACCGCAATAGTTTTCGATGGTAGAGTATTCAACCCAAATTTATTGATTCGACACAAGGGGAGCCAAAGGATATTCTCAAGTATTAGCAGTTGAGTTGTCAATTCAACCACACCTGGATAACTTAGTATTTGCATCAAAGTATTTAGTAGCAAAGTAGATTGGAAGTAAAGGTAACAGTGATAAAAGTAGCAGTAGTAATTTTGTAGTAATTGTAATAGTAGCAACGGTAAAGTAAATAAGCAAAGCACAATATGTGAAAAGCTCGTAGGCATTGGATTGGTGACGGATAATTATGTCGGATGCGATTCCTCATGTAATAGTTATAACATAGGGTGACACAGAACTAGCTCCAGTTCATCAATGTAATGTAGGCATGTATTCCGAATATAGTCATACGTGCTTATGGAAAAGAACTTGCATGACATATTTTGTCCGACCCTCTTGTGGCAGCGGGGTCCTAATGGAAACTAAGGGTTATTAAGGCCTCCTTTTAATAGAGTACCGGACCAAAGCATTAGCACTTAGTGAATACATGAACTCCTCAAACTATGGTCATCACCGAGAAGTATCCCGATTATTGTCACTTCGGGGTTGTCGGATCATAACACATAAAGGTGACTATAGACTTGCAAGATAGGATCAAGAACTCACATGTATTCATGAAAACATAATAGGTTTAGATTTGAAATCATGGCACTCGGGCCCTAGTGACAAGCATTACGCATAGCAAAGTCATAGCAACATCAATCTCAGAACATAGTGGATACTAGGGATCAAACCCTAACAAAACTAACTTGATTACATGGTAAATCTCATCCAACCCATCACCGTCCAGCAAGCCTATGATGGAATTACTCACGCATGGCGGTGAGCATCATGAAATTGGTGATGGAGGATGGTTGATTATGACGACGATGACGAATCCCCCTCTCCGGAGCCCCGAATGGACTCCAGATCAGCCCTCCTGAGAGAGATTAGGGCTTGGCGGCGGCTTCATATCGTAAAACGTGATGAATCTTTCTCTCTGATTTTTTTCTCCGCGAAAGAAAATATATGGAGTTGGAGTTGAGGTCGGTGGATGTCCAGGGGGCCCACGAGGCAGGGGGCGCGCCCAGGGGGAGGGGCACGCCCCCCACGCTCGTGGACAGGGTGTGGGCCCCCTGGCCTTGATTCTTTCACCAATATTTTTTATATTTTCAAAAAATAATCTCCGAGGAGTTTCAGGTCATTCCGAGAACTTTTGTTTCTGCACAAACACCATGGCAATTCTGCTGAAAACAATGTCAGTCCGGGTTAGTTCCATTCAAATCACGCAAGTTAGAGTCCAAAACAAGGGCAAAAGTGTTTGGAAAAGTAGATACGACGGAGATGTATCAACTCCCCCAAGCTTAAACCTTTGCTCGTCCTCAAGCAATTCAATTGATAAACTGAAAGTGATAAAGATAAACTTTTACAAACTCTGTTTGCTCTTGTTGTTGTAAATATGTAAAGCCAGCATTCAAGTTTTCAGCAAAGATTATGAACTAACCATATTCACAATAACACTTAGGTCTCATGTTTTCTCATATCAATGGCATAATCAACTAGTGAGCAATAATAGTAAATCTCGGATGACAACACTTTCTCAAAACAATCATAATATGATATGACAAGATGGTATCTCGCTAGCCCTTTCTGAGACCGCAAAACATAAATGCAGAGCACCTTTAAAGATCAAGGACTGACTAAACATTGTAATTCATGGTAAAAGAGATCCAGTCAAGTCATACCCAATATAAACTAATAGTAATGCATGCAAATGACAACGATGCTCTCCAGCGGGTGCTTTTTAATAAGAGGGTGATGACTCAACATAAAAGTAAATAGATAGGCCCTTCGCAGAGGGAAGCAGGGATTTGTAGAGGTGCCAGAGCTCGATTTTAAAATAGAGATGAATAACATTTTGAGCGGTATACTTTCACTGTCAACATAACAACTATGAGATCTCGATATCTTCCATGCTGCACACATTATAGGCGGTTCCCAAACAGAATGGTAAAGTTTATACTCCCCCACCACCAACAAGCACACTCCACGGCTAATCCAAAACAACGGGTACCGTCCAACTATCAACAATCCTGGGGGAGTTTTGTTTGCAATTATTTTGATTTGATTTGATCTTTTGGTCATGGGACTGGGCATCCCGGTTACCAGCCATTTTCTTGTGAATGAGGAGCGGAGTCCACTCCTCTATAACCCACCTAGCATGGAAGATACAGACAACCCTAGTTGATACATGAGCTGCTCGAGCATACAAATAGAATTTCATTTGAAGGTTTGGAGTTTGGCACATACAAATTTACTAGGAACGGCAGGTAAATACCGCATATAGGAAGGTATGGTGGACTCATATGGAATAACTTTGGGGTTCATGGAGTTTGGATGCACAAGCAGTATTCCCGCTTAGTATAGGTGAAGGCTAGAAAAATAATGGGGAGCGACCAACTGAGAGAGTGACAACAGTCATGAACATGCATTAAAATTAATCAACATCGAGTGCAAGCATGAGTAGGATATAATCCATCATGAACATAAATATCGTGAAGGCTATGTTGATTTGTTTCAACTACATGCGTGAACATGTGCCAAGTCGAGTCACTCAAATCATTCAAAGGAGGGTACCACCCTATCATACCACATCACAACCATTCTAATAGCATGTTGGCACGCAAGGTAAACCATTATAAGCTCCTAGCTAATTAGGAATGGCATAAGAAACTATAATCTCTAATTGTCATTGCAAACATGTTTATTCATAATAGGCTGAATCAGGAACGATGAACTCATCATATTTACAAAAACAAGAGAGGTCGAGTTCATACCAGTTTCTCTCATCTCAATCAGTCCATCATATATCGTCATTATTGCCTTTCACTTGCACGATCGAACGATGTGTATAATAATAATAGTGCATGTGCATTGGACTAAGCTGGAATCTGCAAGCATTCAATTCAAGGGAGAAGACAAGGTAATATGGGCTCTTGGTTAAATCAACAATCATGCATATTAGAGCCAATAAACATTTTCATTATGGTCTTCTCCTCTCGATCCCCAAAGGAAGAGAAAAGAAATAAAACTATTTACACGGGAAAGCTCCCAACAAGTAAAAGAAGAACGAGAAATCTTTTTGGGGGTTTTCTTTTAATTATTACTACTACAAGCATGGAAATTAAACTAACATTTTTTTTGGTTTTTTCTTAAAGTTTATTAAACACACAAGAAGAAAGCTAGAAAAAGAAATTAAACTAACATGGATAGTATAGTGAAAAAGTATGAGCACCGACAACTAGAGTGAATGTGTGAACATGAATGTAATGTCGGTGAGAGATACGTACTCCCCCAAGCTTAGGATTTTTGCCTAAGTTGGTCTATGCCCATGGATCATAGCCTGACTGATATCCGAAGTTGTAACTGGGGTCGTACTGAGATGCAGCAGCCAATGCCTCATGAGCTGCGGCATGGCGGCGAGCTGCCTCCGTCCTCCTCTCGTATTCGGTTGCCTCCTCCCTAGTTATAACATATCTTCTTTTTGCCTGATAATCAAAAAGGGCAGGAGCGGGGAGAGTAACATGGATAGTGTGATGTCTGTCAAAGATTAGTCGATACTAGAGTAATTGTTCATTCCTCTCAAGATAATGATGACTGACCATAGCATTATAATCTAAATAGGCGAGAGGCAACTCTATATCGCCCTCACGTGAAGGTATACCAAGATAATTAGCAACACGGGTTGCATAGATCCCTCCAAACAAAAATATTCAAATAAACCATTATTATGCAACCTACGTGCAACAATTGCCCCCAAGTTGTAATATTTATTACCTAATACAGCACTCTTGAGAACATAAAGATCAGGAACACACATGTGACATGCTTCATCCTTCCCGTTAATGCATCTACCAATGAAGAGAGCAAAATAATGTATAGCAGGAAAATGAATGCTCCCTATGGTAGCTTGCCCTATATCTCTAGATTCTCCCACAGTGATACTAGCAAGAAAGTCTTTATATTCAGATTTACGGGGTTTATTAACACTACCCCACTGCAGGAGTTTGCAAGCAGTAGTAAAATCTTCTAAGTCCATGGTATATGATTGATCATAAATATCAAACATGACACTTTGAGAATTACGCGAAGATGAAAATTTAAACCTTCTCACGAATGAATAAGTCAAATAGTAGTACTGAGGACACTTATCTTGCATGAAGTCCTCAAGATCGGCATTACACACATATGCATCAAATTCATCCTTGATGCCTGCATTGACCATAAATTCTTCTGATGGCCATTCACAAGGCCACACGTCAGCTTCCCTTGGTGGTTCATCGTCTTGCTCACGCATTGCGTGCCTGGGTGCTTGCTTTCTTGAAGAACCACCTTGATACATTTTCCTAGACATATTTCTTCCTCTGAAAAATTTCTGAAATTTTTAGTAACTCAAAATAAAAGTGAATCAAACTCAACAAAACTGATAGCAACTACTCCCAAAAGTGCCTAGAGCCTATATCATGCATTAGAATTACTTGGGACCATATAAATTTGACATGCAAGCTCAAGAACAGGGTCACCTAGGCAGCAAAAATTTGCAATGAATAAAGCACTAGAACAAAAACTAATTGGACCATTGGAGGAGTCACATACCAAGGAACAATCCCCCAAAGCAGTTTTGTGAATGGAGCTTTGAGCAAGGAGATCGAAAATGGCAGCAAAGTGAGCTAGAACTCGTGCTTGAGCTGGATTGTGATTTTTTGGGAGGAAGATGAAGTGTGTGGGTGCAGGAATAAGTGGAGGGGGGCCACCGTGGGCCCACGAGGCAGGGTGCGCGCCTTGTAGGGGTGGGCGCGCCCTGGACCCTCGTGGCCAGGTGCCAGCTCCCCCTGCTGTATTCTCAGTGCCAAATATTCTCAAATATTCCAGGAAAATCATATTAAATTGGCAGGGCATTTGGAGAACTTTTATTTTCGGGGTATTTTTTTATTGCATGGGCAGTTCAGAAAACAGATAGATAATACTATTTTTGCTTTATTTATTCTAAATAACAGAAAGTAAAAAGAGTGTACAAAAGGTTGTGTCTTCTAATTTCATCCATCTCATGATCATCAAAAGGAATCCACTAATAAGGTTGATCAAGTCTTGTTAACAAACTCATTCCGAATAACATGGAACCGAAGAAATTTTGAATAACACTAGGTTACCTCAACGGGGATATGAACATCCCCAATAATAAGAATATCATATTTCTTCTTAACAGTAGGAAAAGGAAATTCAAAACTTCCAACAATAATAGTTGGAATTTTTCCAATAGAATTGATGCTATGAACTTGAGGTTGTTTCCTAGGAAAGTGTACCATATGCTCATTACCATTAACATGAAAAGTGACATTGCCTTTGTTGCAATCAATAGCAACCCCTGCAGTATTCAAAAAGGGTCTAATCGACATACTATCGTCCTCGGGAATATCAAGAATAAAAAAATCCGTTAAGATAGTGACATTTGCAACCACAACAGGCACATCCTCACAAAAGCCGACAGGTATAGCAATTGATTTATCAGCCATTTGCAAAGATATTTCAGTAGGTGTTAACTTATTCAATTCAAGTCTACGATGTAGAGAGAGAGGCATAACACTAACACCAGCTCCAAGATCACATAAAGCAGTTTTAACATAGTTTCTTTTAATGGAGCATGGTATAGTTGGTACTCCTGGATCTCCTAGTTTCTTAGGTATTCCACCTTTAAAAGTATAATTAGCAACCATGGTGGAAATTTCAGCTTCCGGTATCTTTCTTTTATTTGTAATAATATCCTTCATATATTTAGCATAAGGATTTACTTTAAGCATATCAGTTAAGCGCATACGTAAGAAGATAGGTCTAATCATTTCAGCAAAGCACTCAAAATCCTCATCATCCTTTTCTTGGATGGCTTAGGAGGAAAAGACATGGGTTTCTGAACCCATGGTTCTCTTTCTTTACCATGTTTCCTAGCAACAAAGTCTCTCTTATCATAACGTTGATTCTTTGATTGTGGGTTATCAAGATCAACAGCAGGTTCAATCTCTATATCATTGTTATTACTAGGTTGAGCATCAACATGAACATTATCATTAACATTATCACTAGGTTCATGTTCATCACCTGATTGTGTTTCTGCATCAGAAATAGAAATATCATTGGGATTCTCAGGTGTGTCTACAACAGGTTCACTAGAAGCATGCTAAGTCCTATCATTTTTCTTTTTCTTCTTTTTAGAAGGACTAGGTGCATCTAAGTTATTTCTTTGACAATCTTGCTCAATTCTCTTAGGGTGGCCTTCATGATACAAAGGTTCCTAAGTCATCTTACCAGTTCTAGTAGCCACTCTAACAGCAAAATCATGTTTATTATTTAATTCATCGAGCAAATCACTTTGAGCTTTGAGTACTTGTTCTGCTTGAGTGGTAACCATAGAAGCATATTTACTAATGAGTTTAAGTTCACCTTTAACTCTAGCCATATAATCACTCAAGCGTCCAATCATGTAAGAATTACTCTTTAATTCTCTACCAACATAAGCATTGAAATTTTCTTGTCTAGCCATAAAGTCATCAAATTCATCTAAACATTGTCTAGGAAACTTAGTAGAAGGGATTTCAACTTTATCATATCTATAGAGAGAATTTACCTTTACTACCTATGTCGGGTTATCAAGACAATGTGTTTCTTCACTAGGTGGTAGATTAAGACCATGTATTTCTTCAACAGGAGGTAAATTCTTAACATCTTCAGCTTTAATACCTTTTTCTTTCATAGATTTCTTTGCCTCTTGCATATCTTCAGGACTGAGAAATAGAACACCCCTCTTCTTCGGAGTTGGTTTAAGAATAGGTTCAGGAATTGGCTCAGTTGGCTCAGGAATTGGCTCAGGAAGAGTCCAATTATTTTCATTAGTCAACATATTATTCAATAGCAATTCATCTTGATTATCTTGTTCTTTCCCTGAAAACACAACCAGCACAACTATCCAAGTGGTCCTTGGAAGCATCGATTAGTCCATTTTAAAATGTATCAAGTATTTCATTTTCTTAAGAGGATGATCAGGCAAAGCATTAAGTAATCGGAGAAGCCTCACCCAAGCTTGTGGGAGACTCTCTTCTTCAATTTGCACAAAATTATATATTTCCCTCAAGGCAGCTTGTTTCTTATGAGCAGGGAAATATTTAGCAGAGAAGTAATAAATCATATCTTGGGGACTACGCACACAACCAGGATCAAGAGAATTAAACCAGGTTTTAGCATCACCCTTTAACAGGGTGGCTATATCATTCAATTTAGTAAGATGTGCCACAACAGTTTCAGATTCATAGCCATAAAAAGGATCTGATTCAACCAAATTAATTATCTCAGGATCAACAGAGAATTCATAGTCCTTATCAGTAACAAAGATAGGTGAAGTAGCAAAAGCAGGGTCATATTTCATTCTAGCATTTAGAGATTTTTGTTTAAGTTTAACTAGTAACTTCTTAAGACCAGATCTATCATTGCAAGCAAGAAAATCTCTAGCAGTTTCTTCATCCATAACATAACCCTCAGGAACAATAGGCAATTCATATTTAGGGGGAGAACATTCATCATCACTATCTTCAATAATTTAATTCTCTCTAGCCCTAGCAAGTTGTTCATCGAGAAATTCACCTAGTGGCACAGTAGTATCAAGCATAGAAGTAGTTTCATCATAAGTATCATGCATAACAGAAGTGGCATCATCAATAACATGTGACATATCAGAATTAATAGCAGAAGCAGGTTTAGGTGTCGCAAGCTTACTCAAAATAGAAGGAGAATCTAGTGCAGAGCTAGATGGCAGTTCCTTACCTCCCCTCGTAGTTGAGGGAAAAATCTTAGTTCTTTCGTCTTTCAAGTTCTTCATAGTGACCAGCAGATATAAATCCCAAGTGACTCAAAGAATAGAGCTATGCTCCCCGGCAACGGCGCCAGAAAATAGTCTTGATAACCCACAAGTATAGGGGATCGCAACAGTTTTTGAGGGTAGAGTATTCAACCCAAATTTATTGATTCGACACAAGGGGAGCCAAAGAATATTGTCAAGTATTAGCAGTTGAGTTGTCAATTCAACCACACCTGGATAACTTAGTATCTGCAGAAAAGTATTTAGTAGCAAAGTAGTATGGAAGTAACGGTAACAGTGATAAAAGTAGCAGTAGTAATTTTGTAGTAGTTGTATAGTAGCAATGGTAAAGTAAATAAGCAAAGCACAATATGTGAAAAGCTCGTTGGCATTGGATCAGTGATGGATAATTATGTCGGATGTGATTCCTCATGTAATAGTTATAACATAGGGTGACACAGAACTAGCTCCAGTTCATCAATGTAATGTAGGCATGTATTCCGAATATAGTCATACGTGCTTATGGAAAAGAACTTGCATGACATCTTTTTTCCTACCCTCCCATGGCAGCGGGGTCCTAAAGGAAACTAAGGGATATTAAGGCCTCCTTTTAATAGAGTACCGGACCAAAGCATTAGCACTTAGTGAATACATGAACTCCTCAAACTACGGTCATCACCGAGAAGTATCCCGATTATTGTCACTTCGGGGTTGTCGGATCATAACACATAATAGGTGACTATAGACTTGCAAGATAGGATCAAGAACTCACATGTATTCATGAAAACATAATAGGTTCAGATCTGAAATCATTGCACTCGGGCCCTAGTGACAGCATAGCAAAGTCATAGCAACATTAATCTTAGAACATAGTGGATACTAGGGATCAAACCCTAACAAAACTAACTTGATTACATGGTAAATCTCATCCAACCCATCATCGTCCAGCAAGCCTACGATGGAATTACTCACGCATGGCGGTGAGCATCATGAAATTGGTGATGGAGGATGGTTGATGATGACGACGGCGATGAATCCCCCTCTCCGGAGCCCCGAACGGACTCCAGATCAGCCCTCCCGAGAGGGATTAGGGCTTGGTGGCGGCTTCGTATCGTAAAACATGATGAATCTTTCTCTCTGATTTTTTTCTCTGCGAAAGCAAATATATGGAGTTGGAGTTGAGGTCGGTGGACGTCCCACGAGGCAGGGGGCGCGCCCAGGGGGAGGGGGCGCGCCCCTCACCCTCGTGTACAGGGTGTGCCCCCCTGGCCTTGATTCTTTCGCCAGTATTTTTTATATTTTCCAAAAAAATCTCCGAGGAGTTTCAGGTCATTCCGAGAACTTTTGTTTCTGCACAAAGATAAAACCATGGCAATTCTGCTGAAAACAGCGACAGTCTGGGTTAGTTCCATTCAAATCATGCAAGTTAGAGTCCAAAACAAGGGTAAAAGTGTTTGGAAAAGTAGATACGACAGAGACGTATCATCGTTCCCAAAATTGTCCTATGTAGGTATATAGAGAAGCATGTTAAGTACAATAGGCTAAACATCAACCAAAATTATACAGGGCAGACAAAATAATCTCCAAAAGATAGCTTCAGTGTGCAGGTTTAAGCACGCTAGTAAAGCAAAACAAGTGAAAAGGTGTGCTAACTGCAACATGCCTAACATTTAACAACAAGCAAACATAGTCATTCAAACTGGTATTGTGCCGGTCTAAGTGCACTGGTTATTGTTAAATAAAAATGGAAAGGCATGTTAACTACAAGATGCAGCAACCAAATGTAGTCATTCATAGTGGTATTGTTGAAACTGGTACTGATGAAATTGAACTGCACAGTTCATACTTGCACATATAGAACATCGTGTTGTGAATAACTGGAATAAACAAGGCATACTACGAACAACCAAAGATAGCATTTGAAACTGGACATATGCTAACTACAAACAACTGAACAATAAAAAAACTTTAAAAGAGGCATATGCTAGCTATAACAGGCTTAACAGCAAGCAAATATATGCATTCCTATCGGTATGTTTAAAACTGGATTGATGAAATGTACTGCACAGTAAATAATTGCACATATAGAGCATCACATTGTGAACAACTGAAATAAACAAATCATGGGTTTCCTCACTTGTCACAGATGGGCTCGTTCCCGTGGGAAGAGCACGGACCCTGGATGCGCTCCATGTTGTCGCAGATGAGCTCCTTCCCCTTGGAAGAGCACAGCTGTAGGGTGCCCTCCCTGATGTCGCAGACGGGCGCTTTCCCCTTGGAAGAGAAGATGGGATCTTTCCCCTTGGAAGAGCCGGAGAGGGTGCCCTCCTCGTGGTTGCCGTCGATGAGGTCTGACTTGGAAGCTGTGGATCCCAAGCCAGTGTCGCAGAATGTGTCCTTCAGAAATGAAAAAAGGGGCTTGATGGCGATGTAGAATGGCAAGTTGTTGACAGCTAGCCAGAGGAGATCAGCGGCGGGGCCATGGATGAGATCGACGGCGGTTGAACCCGAGGGGTGTGGGGTGGGCCACTTAACCATGACATAGCCCGCCTCAGGCCATCTCTGTCGATGACCTATATCGTAGCCAGCAGCCGAGACATGCCCGCATACTCTAGCCTACTGCTTGAGTGCCTGCCGCCAGTAATGGTCATCAGCTTCCTCGGCGACGTTGGGCGAAGAGACCGCTATACACCTCTTTTGGGCCAGTCGCTTCTCGAGCTCCACGGGAAGTGTAGCCGGGCTTATGCTGCAACACTCTAGAGTGGGCGATGGGGATGGGGATCTATGGGAAAGGGGGCGTTTGGCAGGCGTCATCTAAGAAACTCAGGGCAGCCTGGGTATGGAGATCGGTGGGTAATCTGCATGGGAAAACCGGCAGATGTTGGCAATGGAGGCCTTGCGGCGGCGGCGGCGGGGACCTTGCTAGGGTTTCGAGCGAGGGAGGGTGTGTGTGTGTGCGCGCGTGCGCACGCCCGAGGAGGTTTGTGTGTGTGTGGAGGGGGGGGGCGAAGTGTTTGAGGAAATGATGCGGGTACTGAAAATTTTACTATGCGGGAGTCAAATGCGGGAGTGAAATGCCTGGATATTGAAAATTTTGATGATAGTGCATCGCACACGGTCTGGAGATAACAACCGTGTGTTATAAACAGAAAAACCCTCGAGGCGAGCAGATATTTTCTAGGGATGCAGGCGGGATTGGAAACAAGAAACATCGCACATGGTCTGGAGATAACAACCATGTGTTATGAAACAGAAAAACCCTCGAGGCGGACAGATATTTTTGAGAGGGGGAGCCTCGTGGAGCCCAATGTATTGTGCGGATGTGTGCGTGATAGGGGCACTGGCGTGGCACACAGTTAGTTTGAGTGAACCGTGTCTATTGCGTCATCCGACTTGTCTAATGTTCATAAATTTGGCGAAAAATGATGCGGGAGAGGGTCAGAACATGAACACACTTGCATGTGGACCAAATTTATGTATCAAAAGGGTGGTTTGATTTTCAAATACCAAATGCAACTTCGATGTGGCACCTCTCTTGGAAAGCGCACGGTATTGCTTGCCCCCACACCCCCTTGTGTCAGCACGAAGGGAATCCTAAGCTATGAATGCATGCCCCCTCCCCCCCAACCGAGGTTCACCTAGAAAATTGTGAAGTAGCTAGCAGCCCCCTCCTCCCTCGCGTCGGCACGAAGG
>NC_041383.1:179734075-179771042 GCF_002162155.2 Triticum dicoccoides
CCCCCACACACACTTTCAGTCGGCGGGCCAGAGAGGCATATCTCACCAAGATGGATTGTAAAACGGACCAAGAATAATCCACCTTGGTCGTACAACCTCTCTCTTGTTGTTGGTCAAAGTGATGGCCGTCCACGCGACCCCGGAGATGGGCTAGCTCGCCAATAATCATGCAAGTAGCTAGTCCCCAAAGACAACCACTACATGCATGTGGCCCAAACATATGTTGGAGAGGTGTGTTTTTGAGTAACAATGGAACAACTTTGATGTGGCACCGTGATTTTGAACTGGAAATCCCCACACTGAGTGAGGGTTAGGTTGACGATGCATATGTATGTTACACCACACTTCAAGCCAACAACAGGGATTCATGCATGCATGCGTGCATAGTATATGCGCTCAAACTTAAGGTCTGAATCTCACCATGACCTATACTACGATAACACGAACCAAATGAAGAATTTGCCATGGTAACCTATCTTGTTGTTGGTCAAGGTGATCATGGATGTCCATGTGGGCCCACGAATATATAGGCTTGTCACCGATAACCACGCGAGGGAGTGTACCGTTCGAAGGCAACCACTACATGCATATGTATGGGGGTGATGCGTGCATGCATGTTTGAATACACAACATTGATGTGGCGCATGCGTCAAAAATCATACACTAGCTCCCCACACAGAGCGATATCGGTTCATGATGTGTCGTTGTACTAGCCACTTCGACTCGATGGGAGGGATTCATGCGTACACATGCATGTGTGTGTGCTCAAACTGTATCATGCATGTCATCCCAGAGAAAAAATAATAATCCCCTCCTAAGTCAAATTAACCTCTCTTGTTTTTTTTACGGTTTAAATTAACCTCTCTTGTTGTCAGGCAAAAAGAAGTGATGGACCAAGCGGGCCCACAAATGGAAAGCATCGATATCGCTGATAACCGCTTAAGTGGGTGCGAGAGGACAACCACCACCGCTTTGCATGTGGGCCAAACATATATATGTTAAATATAAAAAGATGCACAACTTTGATGTGCCACATGCCTCAAAAACCGTAAACCATGCACCCACACAGAGCGAGGTTCATATCAAGCGTACTACATATGATGGTCCCCTTCCCCCCTCTTCGCCGCATACTATATGCTCCTGCTATAATATATGTACAACCCAAAAGAATCCTCATCGATGGTGAAATTAATTAACCTCTCTCGATGTAGGTAAGTGATGCATGCACGCATCGACGATGGCCTCATGGGCCCACAGATGGAAGCGTCACACGTGCATGTCCTAGCTAGGATAGGCATGTTGCCCAAAAAGGTGTTGTATGATGTTTGAATAGCCAATTTCACAATTTTGATGTGGAACATGCCTCGGAAACCAAAAAGTCCTAACACTGAGTGAGGTGTACTTGTTCACGGACGCGTACGTATAGTATATATGCTAGTCCCCTCCCACCTCTTCGACTCGTACTATATACCACCATAACACAAACAAAAAAGATTCTACCTTGCTGGTCAAATTGACCTCACTGCCGGCTGTTCGTCAAAGTGATGGACGACGACCTCGCAGGCCCACAGAAAGCGTCACACACAAGTATCAAGTGTCGTGTAGTACAACCATCGACTGCATGTGGCCAAAACATAGAGATCATTAAGACGTTTTAGTACATTAATTGATTGATTTTCTACGGCTATAATGTGCAAAAATAAAATTTGAGCTACATGCACATGTGACAGTGCACCTAAATGGATTGCAAAAACACATGTGTCTCACTGGGTGCATGTTTACTCCCCGTGCAACAAATTTCAAACATTGAGAATCTTGATTTTTAAATTCTAGTACATCCAAAACTTATTTGAAGTTCATGAAACTTATCGTGTTGTCATATGGACACCAATACACTACAAAAAAATACACTTCCATGATGATACGTGTTTGTCACAGTAGGTCGCGTTTTCTGTCATGCATGTACATCCATGACGATTTTATGACAGAATCAAGATAGTCATACCTGTGCTGTCGTAGAAGTGTTCCATGACATTACCAAAATTATCATCATGGAAGTGTCCACTTCCATGACGATAAATCATGCGTCATAGAAGTGCTTTCGTCAAGGGTGACCGACACGTGGCATCCACCATAACGGAACGCTGTTAAGCTATGGGGTCGGGTTTTGGATCCGATAACCCATTAACAGCCCCGACCAATGGTTCCATGTGTAAAATTCTTATTGGCCGGACGAAACATGTGTCAGCTCGTTAGTGGGTCAGATAGGTGCCTATGATATGTCGACACGTGCCACGGCCCACCACTGGCCCATTTAGCTTACAAAGCCGGCCCGTTTGACTTGGTCAAAAGTTAATGGGCTGGCCCATGAAAAACCTGTTAACGGTCTCTTCGCAAATAGCCCATTTTACGGCCCGTTAACTCATGACCCGTTAGGCACTAAAGGAAATCGTCCCAACAACGTCATGTGAGCCGTCGAATATAACACCAGCCCATTTCACTTTTGGCCCATGTATGGCCCACGACGTCTTTCGGCTCATATGAGGCCTTCGTATCTTTTGGCCCTTTACAGGCCCACGGCGACTCTAGCCCATAATGAATAGTAATTTACTTTGTACCCGTTAACGGCCCATGATTTACATGGGCCGTTTCCAGCCTGTGTTAGCTTTCGGCCTATTAATGGCCCATACGTTCTTGGGCTCCTTTTCGGCCCTTGATTACTTCCGGCCCGTTACCGGCCTGTTCCCCTAATGGGCCAAATTCGGCCCATGGCAAGAGTCGGCCCGTTACTGGCATGTTCCCAAATGGGCCAAATTCGGCCCATGGCAAGAGTCGGCCCGTTACTGGCCTGTTACCCTACTGGGCCAAGTTCGGCCCATGGCAAGAGTCGACCCGTTTCTGGCCAACCCGTCCTATATTCTGGCCCATTAACGACCCGTTATGCCTATGACATAATTAAGCTTTTGCAGTCCTACGGCCTGTTAACGACCCGTTACCGTGCTTGCCCGATACCAATTACGCCCGATTACGGCCCATGTAGACCCATTTATCCGATGGCCCGAGGCCCACCGATTACAGGCCCATTTATCGATGGCCCGAGGCCCACCGATTACAGGCCCATTTACCGACGGCCTGAGGCCCACCGATTACAGGCCCATTTATCGATGGCCTGTAGGAGACCCATGGATCCTACGGCCCGTATATGGCCCATGGTAGTTGCGGCCACTAGCAAACCAGGGAAAAAGAAGACTAGGAAATAAATAAGGCCGAAACTAACGCTAGGCTATTAAGGCGATTGCACAGATTACATCCACTCGGCATCGAAGATCGCCACCAGTGCAAATATAGGGAACACCCTACACTATACAAAAATGGCTTGCTGTTTTCTTCACCCGGTGGCTGCACGTTAAGAATAAATTTTGTATCGCACCAAAACAAATTACAACTATATAACAAAAGGAAGGTTGGCATAAAACTTAACAGCTCGGTTCATTTGACCTAACTGTTACGTTTTCATGCTGTATTGTCTGATGGAGCACCATAACCCTCGCCTTCATTTCCCCTAGGCTCCTGAACAACATAGCAAATGTCTGATAGTCCAGTTTCAAAACCATGCATATCTTGACGACATTGAGCAATGCTTCTCCTTGTTTCACAAAGGGCCTCTGTTAGGGAATGGACTTGTGTCTGGAGCGCAGATACAACATTGCTTTGAGATTGCATATCTTGATCATGAGGCAGTTTGGACGATATTGCCTTAACAACCAACCCAGTATTATGCAGGAATGTGCTTTTGGCACTGTTAGTGGACAGGTACTGACCCACTGCAGCAAGAGCTGACATTGCGGTTATAGTTGCCTCGCCACCTTCAGAAGTTGGCGGTTCCACCATTTTTTCCATAGCTCGCTGAAAAGTTGAGGTTTTACATTAGTAGTACCAGAACAGAAGATATTAAGGAGGCAGCAAAACCAAAAAAAAATAGCTTTGGTCTATATACAGAACTTATTCTGGTGAACCCATGTAAAATAATAGTTGTATTTTATTGCAAAGTACATAATAAAACCAGGTTCCAAACATATGACCATGTACCATCGCTAATGTATTGTCTATTTCTTCACATTGTATTGAGGGCTAAGGATAAAGAGACGAAGTTTAATACGTTAAGCATAGTATGACATCATTCATATCACAAAACAACTAAGAACAGACAAACAGGCAATTGTAACATTGTGTGGGCAAGTCCAGCACGGAACTAGATTATGGGTCAAGATCAAAGGAACATCACTTCTCTCTTTTAAACCTTGTAAGGTGCAATGATACACTAAGACAATTGTGTATAAAATTGAAAAGAGTAATAGACATTGGCTGCAAACCATGCAGTTCAAGGCACAAGTCAGAGTAAGTAGTAGTTAAAAGGCATGAGGATTAAGGACTTACAACATCAGCTTGGACTGGTGTAGTCATGCCCTTGTTCTTGCTGGTGTGACAGTCCTTGAAGATTTCCACAACATTTGGTTCAGGTACTTTTTGGTCCTTGCGGGCTTTCCTCTGCATTTCGAACAAGTCAATATAGATCTGATAATATGGTACAACGAAAAGAGTGAAACAGCAGCTAATTACAAGAGCCTCGCAGTGTGCAATATAGCTACGAGATCATGTCGTCTGTTGGAATTTCACTTTCGTACGGTTGGCCTTGTTCTTTGAACAGTTCACCTACAAGAAGATAGATTTGTGTGGCACATGCGTAAATAGGACTTCAACATGTGATCTGATCACATATATATAATGTACCTAATACTTCGGATCAGACCAGTGTTTAACAAGGCCCCTCCAGTCTTCATCCGATATATTTTCCACTAGAGATGTTTGGGAAAGTTCACTATTAGCCTTGCCTTCAAAGTGAGTTTTCCTCAAGTTATACCAATACTATCGCAGAGCAGACTTGAAAACATGGGTGCAAGCTTGTCTGGTTGCATCATCTTGGCTATCCAACTTGAACCTCATCTGTTAAAAATTATGGGAGTCTCATTATCAGCAACCTAGAAAGTATGGGACAGAGCAAGACGATATTACTAGTTTCACATAACCATACTTACAGATAAATGGTCGAGGAAGGTGTTGAACTGGGTTTCGTCTTTGTCATTCCTGTACTGAATCCATGTTGGGAGGATACGTACATGACACCTAACGGCAACCGCTGCCTCTGATACTAACTTGGCTGACTCTATAGCATCACATGGCCTTTTTAAACCTGCCTCAAAACAGATCTCCATTCTTCCTCCTCTAGATTTAGTTAACCTATCGAGCATTATCCCTTATGTTTGTTTCCTCTTGCACCTAGGTGCTAGTCCAACAACGAACATAGGAAGTGTTAGTGTACATCAAACTGTGAGACTACATATAAAGAAGTATGCAATTGTAACTTGACTCCAGCAACTACCTTCTTGCTGTTGAAGCTCACAAGGTTCATCTGATATTGCCAACTTGTCTTGTGTCAAGAGTGCTTGGGAAGTAGTGTCAGGTGGCAAGGGAGCTTGGGAATGTGCTGCTAGCTCAGTTGACGCATGAGTAAATCGTGAAGCTGGTAGTACTGTGGTAGGTGTTGCAAGAACTAGGGCTGTCTCTGCTTGTTTGGTGGCAGCTATTTGTTTCTGTTTGGCTTTTTTGCTGCTCGTGTAGCATGGGATGCCGTGTTTGTAGAATTTTCCGCTGGACTTTCACCTTCTATTGCACCATCAGTACCAGCAGAATATGCAGGATTCATCTGCTTCTCATTCCCTGCCATTCTGTGTTTCTTCCTCTTTCTCTGTGCCATGTTAAGTCAAGCCGACAAGAAAAACAAATAACAATTTAGTTCTTCAGAACAAATTGATGCGTGATGCAGACGAACTGAACTTTGATGTTAGACAACCACATGATAGGAGGATGTAATATGTATGAAAAACAGGACGGAAGAGATAACCATAACTATGATGTGTAAACTAAGAAGAAGACATTTCACCAAATTAGAAGCAATGCAATGGAAGGTATACACCATATGAAAGATGCTACAAATATCGCTCTGCCAAGTTAACAGTGTCTCAGCATAAATGGCGTTTAAACAAATGTGAAGCAGTACAAGAAATAAATCATATGCAAGATGCAAACAACATCACACTACCATGTTAGAGGTCTCTTGTCATTAGTGCCATTGCATATTCACAACATTGCATATTCACAGCTTATGATGTGTAAACTAAGGAGAAAGCAATGAAAGCTAGACACCATATGAAAGATGCAACGAATATCACTCTACCAAGTTAAAACTGTCTCGTCATAAGTGCCATTTCAACAAATTAGTAGTACAAGCTAGAAAAGAATGTGAGACGTAACCTATATCACACTCCAAAATCAAGCGTGTCTTATGATAAGTGATTGTTGCAGGTTACACAATAGTAGTAATTTGATGTAAGAACATGGTGTGATAGAAAGATATTGTATGTTCTAGAAACAGGAACACGTGTCTTATTCAAGTATAATGTGTAAATTAAGTAGATGGAATTCAACAAAATTAGAAGCAATACAAGCTAGACATCACACATAACATGCAACCACATATAACAGTGCCAAGTTAGAGGGAGCACCAGTGATGCTGCACTATGGGAGACGTGCTCATCATAAACACAGCTTTGTTGAGTGTCTATGCATGTGTTGTCTTGGAAATCATCTTGGGGGTGTGGAGGAGTAGAAACTGTAGAGGCCCTCCGTTCGGAAGGAGCACCTTTATCTGCCGCCTTGCTAACTTCCTTCCGCTTTATTGATTTTGAATTGTCAAGTAAAACCGACAAGAAAAAGCAATAAAATTCTCTCTTCAGAACTCATTCATGCATGATACTGACAATCACTACTTTGATGTAAGGCAAACACATGATACCAGGATGGAATATGTACGAAAAACAGGACGGCATGGCATGTTCACAACTGTTTGTGTAAACTAAGCAGAAACCATTCCAGCAAATAAGAAGCAATGCAAGCTAGACACCACATGAAAGATGCAACCAATATGACTCTGCCAAGTTAAAAGCGTCCCATCATAAATGTAATTTCAACAAATTAGAAGCAGCGCATGCTATAAATCATATGAAAGATGCAACTAATATCGCACTGCATATACTAAAGGTGTCTCGTCATATTGATTGATGCGGGATACAAAAAAACAATAGTTTTATGTAAGGACATGCTTAATAGACAGATGTACTATGTACTAAATACAATAAGGCATGTCACATTAACAGGTATAATGTCACATTTACAGGAGTATAAGCTAAGTAGACTAGCACATGCAGTTTAACCAGATTGGAAGAATTACAATCTAGACACCATATGCAACATGCAACCACATATCACGCTGCCAAGTTAGAGCAAGCACCTGCGATGCTACTGTAGGGGAAATGCTATAATCAACTACAGAGCTACGTTCACTATCTTCATCTAGCATTTTTGTTTCTTGAGAATCATGTCGGGAGGCTGACGCTGCATTCTTTAAATGAGGAGTAGTCCCCTTGCCTGCCTGCCTCGTCATAAGTGATTGATGAGGGATACACAAGAACATTAGTTTGATGTAAGAACATGGTTAATACATAGATGTACTAGTATGTACCAAAAACAGAAAGGCATGTCATATTCAAAGGTATAATGGGTAAGCTAAGCAGATGCAATTTAACCAAATTGGAAGCAATACAAGCTAGACATCCGGCTGGAGTGGTGAACATGATCATCTAGGACCTGAGAGCCTGGTGGGAGGCGGGCTGCTTCGCCACCATCGCGGCTTTTTAGTTGGCTTCCAGGTGATGTCTGTCTTTGCTGGGCTTGCCACTGGCTCAGCCAGTGCCCTGACTAGCTATTTGTCTTCTGGTGCTCACGGGATGGTGGTTCATGTAAAAAATATCTTTCCTTCTCTTAATAAAGACCAACTTCGGCCTTTCGAATACAAGCTAGACACCATATGGAACATGCAACCACATATGACACCGCGAAGTTAAAGCAAGCACCTGGGATGGTGGTTCATTGCGAGCGAGGTCATCAACTCCAGAGCAACGTTTACCGTCTCCATCTGCTGACACTGCACCCTTTAAAGCGTTGTAACGTGCCGCGCCCAGCCGCGTAGAAAGCTGGCACGACTTGTCTCTTTTCTTTTTTGCTTCACTTTCGGCAGACTCTGAAATACCCTTGCATAAAAACACAATAGTGAGAGTATGGGTGAAGTGTGTGCAGAACTAGTGCACTGTAAAAGTAGCAGATAGCAGGTGGTTGAAAAATAAATGACAGGAGACATATGATAGCTCTACAACATTTCATGGCAAACAAAATTTGATTATACTCCGTATGATTTTGTAATATATGAGCACAGGAAATGCAGGTACTCCTCCAGCACACCACCACATGTGGTCATATCTAAGATAACAGTCGACTGAAAATAAATAGGTCAGTCGATTTTTTTAATGAACCGTCCGATCTATAAGGAACGGGCAGATGGCCTTCGTCTACCTCCCGCCAGTCACTGTTGACAATCTTTCTCGAACCGCCAGCGACCACCGGCCCAGACCCGTGCCTCCATCGCCCCGCCCTCCCATCGACCTCACACCACCGCCGTGCTTGGCAGCGCCCCAAGACATCCCTTTAATCCCATCCAACCTCCAGATCGGGCGCCAGTAGCTCTAGGCCGCACACGCCCCTAAGATAAACACCAAGGCGCTGCTTCCCCGGCGTAATAGTCGTACTAGCGCCTGTTACGCCGGGGAATGTTTCCGTTAATTGGGAATCAACTGGCCAGAAATTGAAATTCAGGGGGCGACGGACCTCTAGCTAAGGTGAAATAGTATATGAGGAGAAACCTTGTGCATCGCGAGTTACTAGGAACATCTAGTATCAAGAAGAAGCGGTCAACTAGTGTCTTCTGTGGGATGAATACCATGCAAGTAGAGACGTAAGATTTGCACGAATAAGGGAAGAGGAGTACCTTCTTCGGTTGCCGGTGTGGTCACCTCCACATGTCGCGCCGATCTTCTTTTTTTTTACTGGGGAAACCGATGTTCTGGAGGGTGCAGGCTTGGGCGAACCCATGGCCAAATTGTTGACTATGTTGCCGTGGCCGTATGTTGGCGGAGGGGAAGCAGATCCGAGGCGGCGAAGGACGGCGTAGCAGGAACATCTCCGGTGCGGTGGAGGGTGGCGAAGTTGGAGCGGTAGCGGTGAGGCGCAGTACGGCGTGGTTGAACTGGCTCAGGTACGGACGGCTCAGCCTCGGCTTCAACTACTAGCCGTGGAGGGCGTTGCGGTTGAGGTTGCGGTGGACGACGATGTCGGGGTATCGGCTCCGGCATGATGGAGGAGGGAGGCGGTTGATGGGTGGGATGGGGTGGCGGACGAAGGACGCAGGGGTTTCGCGGCTGGTGGAGAGGTAGTTTTGGCGCCCACGGAGTACGAATGGGGAATCGGACGGGTGGGGGGAACCATGTTTCGGTCTGGGACGCGCTTGTTTTTGGCTTTTTTGAACAGAAGATGAGACGCGCTTGTTTGAAATTTGGGGAAAGTACAAACTTTGCCCCCCTCTTAAATTTCGGACCTACTGCGGGTCGGGGGTAGGATGGTAATCCCAGGTGTCCCAAATAGTGGGCGGGAGCGATTTCGGCCGTGCGCATGTGTGCTTAGGCGGCCATTTTGTATGAATATTTTTCGGAGGCGGTTGCGTGGCATCTAGATGAAGCTGCAAACCTACCCCGGTTTAGACCTTTGGACGTCGGGCCGGTAGGTTTCACGGGTCGAAGTTATTAGAAAATTAATTTCCTTGTACTACCAAACATTGGTCTCACACGGTTTCCGGCGAGTAGAGGCTCTTTTGGTGCTTCGTTCGAAATTTTGAAACACAAGCATTCACGTTTAGAGTACTCTTGAACTATGAGGATTGACCTAAATAGACAATGTTATATTTGACCTTGTATGTCTGAAAACCTCATTAAATTATCCGCTTCTTTTTGAAATTTTGACACTTGAAAATCCTATAACTACGATTATTTTGGAATGGAGGAGCTAAATTTGAATCTATTTTGTACACGACTACATATGCTATTATGTACAAAATCAGAGCAAAGATTGGTACCCCCATAATTTAGGTATGGTTTACAAATGCCATGATATCAAATTCAAATAATTGAATGGACTTCATGTTGAATTCGATTTTTTTAAACCACCTTAAGTTGAATTCAAATGTATGCTATTTCATAGGTAGCTATTTATAAATGTCCATTGTGTAACTTTCGTATGTATAATGTGCTTTACACACACAACATGAACTATACTCACGTTTATATTCGATTGCTAAAGCGATGCATTGTCTGGAGTTCAAAATACTAACTATGTGGATCAATTGTGTCGAATAATAACATAGACATGCTCAAATTCGATAGAATCTAGATGTCTAATGGATCAATGACCGCTCCTTACACGAATTGCAAATATCATGATCCCATCCTAATATTTGGATACAATTTATATCTTTAATCAATGTGTAGAGCAGTCTTTTACGTGTAGTTTCACTCTCCATCGGTGGTCTCTCACACATGCTCACACACTCTCTCCCGAGGTGTCTTTCTCGCACACATGCTCTAGATATAACCCTCCCTCCCTCTCGTAACCATTTACAACTGTTTTCACTAACCTTTATCACAAGCACTCTTCCTCTCGCAAACATACACACGCACAATCCTCATCGACCCTTTCTATATACATGGACCTGCCTACATGTCTCATGTACGCACATTATCTTTACGCCTGTCTCTCACGCATTATCTCACACCTCTCTTCCTAATCGACGAGTATGATTCTAGCAGAGCATTCTATAGGATGCCCCTTAAAGTTAGGTTGGATGAATAGTAATATCAGAGATAAAGGGGTTACCTTAGTCCGAGAACCTAGGGTTACAAATCCTAGCTGGCTTTGTCAGTGGACACAGAGTCCTTCACAATTCTGCTATCTTTGTCTTGTACGACTAGTCATCCATGGGTCTTCGTAAATGTGTCATGGGCCGACCAATGTGGCGCAGGACGGAACCGAACGAAGGGCCTCACCTCGACCCACCGGACCTCATGCGGTGACACACCCTCTGCCCCCACGTCTCATTATCTTCTCAGACCCACACATACCAACACAAACACCAGACACACAAAAAATTTCTCCTGGTGCCTCTATTCCCTCCCCTCTTGCATATACACACTCAAGGGAATGGAATCTCTCGTCGTGACATCATATTCGTCTCTCTCTCTCTAGACCACTCTCATTTCTCGTGCTATCTCTCCCACGCCCCCCGTCAGCCCCTCTATCCATGCCTCTCTCGAATACGTAATACACACACATACCTCTCTAGGCCCCGCCAAATGCATCAACTACACATTCACACATGTTACATCACGTACCCCAATGATCTAAAAAGCCCTCTCTTCACGTTTATTTCGCATACAACATTCCTTTTGAATAAAGTGTGGCCAAAAAATTATTTTAGAGTTTCTACATATATACAACATTACAAAGTTATATGGAGGAGTACGAACGCTAATTTGCATTGCATGGTGCCCACAATGATATTTATTCCGCACTGTGAATTTGTATATTTCTATACTATATACAAAGCTAGTCATAATAAAGAGAAACGAAGAGCATCTCTCTCTCCATCACATACCCCCTGTACGCCCCTTTCACGTATGCACACAAAACTATCTCCAGGTCCTCTAAAAGTAAGCCCCCAGAAAATTCACGCGTGTTTCATCTTTCTCTCGCGATATATGCAATGACGATCATTGTATTTGAAGCGAAAGCACGATACATACATTGGACTTCATAATCCACTCATTACGGTCACCGTTTAAGTTTAGTGGTTATTATACAGTCACGGGCTCACCGTACAACTTTGTATTTGCTCATGACATGACTAGTTGACCAGTTAAACGCTCCACGTGGCACCTCTAGTGTTGCATCACATTATCTCACTACCATCGTGCCCACCTGTCGACTTGTATCTACTCTACATCTACACTATTATAAAATACATAAAATACACTCTTATAAAAAACAGAGTTGGTGATGATGGTGTGCCTGCCATCCTGCAATATAGGCCGTCCGATTTATATCTGACGGATAGGAAAGGAACTATGGCAATTTTGCAAAAAGGTACCCACACACCTCTCCACATTTGCAAATAAGGCCTTCCCTCGTTCATCCCTTTCTCTCACAAGATAAACAAGTCATACAAATGCATCTTGATGTTACGTGCAACGCACGGGCATCTTGCTAGTAAGAATGAAAACAAACAACAAAAAAAATATTTTGACGGTGGTTCGAAGTCATGACCACGGGCACAGCGGACAAGGTGGCCTTGTATTGGTATGCTGAGCCATCTGTTTTAACACACAGGAGCTGGTGTGGTGATTATACGCACACGCACACATGCACACGAACTCCATCCATGCAACACTCACACAAACACATGCACCACGCACGCACGCAACACTCACACGTACACACGCAGCCACGCACGCACGCAACACTCACATGCACACACCAGTACACCACACGACCAACACACGCTCTCACGCTCAAGTGCTCAACCTACACGTGCATGCGCACACATCAGGCCCTGACAGACACATACACAACCAGGTGATTCCCGCGCACGGGTTGGAGCCTTGTCGCACCTGCGTAAATTTGTGTTTACCTGACCTTTTCCCTATGTGAACTGACAGGTGGGACCCATAAGGAACGTGGCCAATTTAACTAGTCAACATGGTGCCACGCAGACTATTTGGCCGGTCAACAGAGTGCAATCCGATGCTGAACTGTGAGCAAGTGACCGGATAATCACCGCAAAACGTATATAGTGACCGTAATCAGCTTATTCTGAAGTTCGGTGACCGTATTACGCTTTTCTCTCTGTAGGCCCTCCAAAACTACATCTCTACATGTTCTCGCATGTTACATCTAACAACTATGCAATACAGCACTACTACTACATTCTAACACAATAAATCATATGTGTTTTTAGTTTTAGTAGATATCATATTGTTACTTATAATTATTCAGTTTGCATACATTAAGATTGCCTTTGAAATGTATGGCCAATATCATCTACCGCGTGGGAAAAATCCCGCCCTTTCCTATTTAATCGGGTTTGTATAGATGGATCGTGCGAAACAACAAAACTATAGTACTATACAGTACAAGTGATAGTTCACTTGGCCGTCGTGTCATCTACTCCTCCGTCGTAAGAGTGGAGCGCTCGCTTTCATAAATCTTCTAGTCCCTTTCGCCGACATGTGGGACATCAAGCTACCGGGTCCACGTGCCATACCGGAATACAGTGCAGAGCAGCCGGGGTGAAGCACCCCAGTCATGGCGTCGGCATAGTAATGAGCAATGAGGCGTCAAATCACAAAGCTGCACCTTTCCCGCAGTTAAGTTGGAGGGACGTAGTAATAATGCTAAAAAAATAAGTTGGAGGGACGAAGCAACCATCATTTCACTCGTTGCTGAATTCGCTTCTCCCTCATCTTCTTCAACTTAACCACGTGTTGCTTCTGCCGTTGTTCTGCCTCATGTGGGACGTGGATCAGCTTGGTAAAGCACTGACACGTGGGACCGCATGTTAGCAAACCGCCAGGACAACGTCCTTCAAAAATAAGAAACCTCCCCCGCCATCCGCGCGGCAAAATCACCTCCTTTTTACTAATCTTTGATTCTATAATTTTTTAGATCCATATAATTGAGATTTGTATAGATAGCACACAGGAGCAAAACCAAGTGGTACGGTTAAGGGCATCCACAATGTGTAGCCAAATGTGAAAATAGCTTTTGGCATCGTGGGAACCATTGTGGACGGTGTTGCCAAGGCCAAAAAGATGGAACCAAAGCTCCATGATTGATTGATTGAAGGAATAGAAAAATGCAACGTCTCTCCTCTTTCTCCCATGCTTGGACGCATGTAATACAGTATAAAGCACAGAGTCTACTCCCCTGTCCCTTCTATCACAAATCACAAAGAAGTGAGGCGTCAAATCACAAAGCACGGACGAATCAACCATCATTTCACTCTTCGCTGACTCCGTTTCTCCATCGTCTTCTTCGAGAAACCATCTCACCGCACTAGTACTCCTAGTAGTAGTACTAGTAAAGGACTTCCTGGATGCAAATAAGGCGGTTGTCTCGGCTTGCAGGCGGCACTTGCGAACGACTTACCGTGGTCTCCCTCAATGGTGTTCTCCGTCGAACGCACTTCGCCAAACCACAAAAAAAAATCGTCGACGTCACCGCAATGGGCAAGGAATTCAAATATAGTTACTACCTCCATTTTTTTTGTACACAAGGCCAGTATATCAAAATTACAATTTGCAAAGGGCCACTAACACTAATCGAGGCAAAATTGATGGGGTTAGCAACCAAGGACATTAATATCCCCTGCATGCATGCGGAAGTGAGAAGGTTCGTTTGCATGGCGCTGCATTAATCAAGCGATGAGGAGTGAGATGGTTAGCTCTTTGGTCTTTCAAGAAAAAATACGCATTAATTGACACGTGAAACGAGGATTTGTATCGATTAAATCCCACGAAGGAAAACCCCGCCTTTCTTTTATAACACTAGTACTCCTAGTACTTATGTACTTATCCTGTTTGGGTCTAGGCCTTGCATTGCCAAACATCGCCATACATTTTTGCCAAGCTTGCCTAAAGTTTTCCAAATGAGAAGGAGGTACACTTGTGCACGGATGTCGCAGTCGCACCGCACCCTCACACGGTCGCTCCTGCACACCGCGGTCGCACCGCACCCTCACACAGTCGCTCCTGCATGCAGCAAACCCAACCAAGGGAACGCACCCTCACTAACACGAGCTGTCGCATGTGAACAAACCAAACTCAGCCATCCTATCACTGACACATAATTTTCGTTCATAGAGTATGTTTATCCAACCGCATGTTGGGGAGTATCCGTACGGCCTGTGCGGTGGTCTGTTGGGGAAGAAGAAGAGGTGAGGAAGAAGGAAAGAAGGGTTAGGAGACGTATGATATTCATCCAACCGCCTGAAATGGTAGACTGACCCAAGTCAGGCGACTTGCATAACAAATAGTATGTTTTTACATAGCAAATGATCCATAAAAACAACAACATAAAGAAAAACTATCACTGCTCGCGAAAAGAGACGGCCTCGTCGTCTTTGGCTGCCGGCGCGAACCAGCCGTCGCTGTCGACGTGTGTCTCCGCACCGTGGTTGTCCTCGGCCTCCAGCTACTCGTTCAAGCGGAGCATGCGGGTGCTCTGCACGGATGAGAGCACAACCCGGTTCAAGTCGAGGACGTCCGATTTCGCCTGTAGGAGGGCCTCGATGGCAGCGGCATCCACGCGCTCCGCGTCGAGTCGAGCCTCCGCCGCCCGGTTCAAGTCCAGGACTTCCGGTTCCGCCTGCAGGAGGGCGTCAATGAGAGCGGCATCCGCGCGCTCTGCATCGAGTCGAGCCTCTACCTCCCGGTTCATGTCCAGGACATCCGGTTCCGCCTGCAGGAGGGCCTCGATGGCAGCGGCATCCGAGCGCTCCGCCTCAAGTTGAGCCTCCGCCGCCCGGTTCACATCCACGACATCCGGTTCCGCCTGCAGGAGAGCCTCGATGGTAGCGGCATGCGCGCGCTCCGCGTCGAGTTGAGCCTCTGCCTCCCGGTCCTCCTTTAGTATCGCCATGTTGAACCGCTGGTCCGCCTGCACCATGGGGAACTCGGACGATGGCACGAAGTCAACGTCCATCGTCTCATACCCATCGGGGGCCTTCTACGCCGCGACCTCCGCAGTGAACATTGGATCGGCTTCCTCCTCCTCGTAGCTTGGCTCTAGAGAACTCGGGGATTGGCCCACCGCAAAGCGAGCTTGGGAACGGAGGTCTGTGGCGCCGACCGCCGCCGTGATTTTTGCGCTGCGCTCCAGCGTCAGCATCTTGTAGTAAGTGATCTTGCGGTGCACCATGGCTTTCCGGCAAACTAGGGGACGCTTGATGTGGGCTAGGGGATCGAAAGGTGGGGGAATGGGCTAGAGATTTGGTGTGGTTTTAGGGCAGTGGCTGGCGTAGGCCGAGCAGCGAAGGTTCTGGTGTGAATAGTGGTTCCGGTGACGACCGGTCAATCGGTTTTGACTGTACATCGCTCTTGTCGCGTTAGCGTTGCAGCCCGGCATGCTGGACCCGCCACGTCGCTCACCGAATGGAACGCGCTTCGTCTTGCATTTTCGCTCGCTTGTGGGACCGCAGTTGAGAGCAAACCAACGTCCCTCCCCCTCCCCCGCCCGCATCATTTATTATACCACCACTCCCTTCGTTTTATGCGGAGTAAATAAAAACAGAGGGAGTATACTACGGATGAGGATCCCCTGACGTGGCCAAACCCATTGAGTAACTGACATGCGGGGCCTAGCAAGCATGGGGTCCGCCAGTAAGTGACCGAAAGGGAGGGTAAGGCAGGGATACCTATGTCACAGGATCCACTTCCACTATACTACTTTGACCAAATGTTAGAGTAATAATATATGACATGCAACTTACACAAATGTTAGAGTAATAATATATGACATGCAACTTACACAAAGCATACAAGGTCTAATGCATTTTTCGAGGCTAACTTTGACCAAATGTTAGAGTAATAATATATGACATGCAACTTACACAAAGCATACGGTCAATTTCGTATGTGAAAGGAGTTTCCAATGATATAATTTTCACATTATACATCTCATGTACTCCCTCCATCTAGGTGTGTAAGTCATCTTACGAAAACCAAATAATCCCAAAACATGTCGGCGCGGTGCATTAACTTCTACCTCGTTTCTTGTTTCTTGACATATCAACCAATAAGAGATGAGGGTGTGCATGCTTTTAATGACCTGAGACTATCAAACATGACATGCAGTGGTTAGTTCATTGCATGCAATACTATTAATTAGCAAATAAACATTAATGTCTCTCGTTTTCCCCTCCTCCTTGGTCACGGTGCACAGCCTAAGATGACTTACTCACCTAGACGGAGGGAGTACTATTAATCTTGTCAATAGTCAAATTGGAAACCATCTCAAGTACAAATCTAGGAGTACGTACGAATCTAACAATATTGATTGGGCGTTGTTGAATGTTGATACCTTTTTAATCATAGTAGAGATACTTTGACTACACATAAAACTTATATGTAAAGTAGAAAGGACAGGAGGGAGTATATTGTACGTTCAAAAACGAAACGAACATTGAATACCCTTTATATATGATTTGCGGATGCTATGATCACCGGTTCAAAATTTTGAATCCGCCTTAGGTATCACGTGCCCCCACTCGTTCCCTCTCGATTTCATCTCGAGGTCCGAAGATCTATTGAAAGAGGACTAGGGTGGGTGCATGCGAATGATACTCGGCGGAATGTTCAAATGAGGCATGCGGGAGGATGGACTCGACTGGAGGGCGACATGATCGATGGAGAAGAGGGTTGGAGAGGAATGAGAAATAAGCAAACGCCACATGATTACACTTGAACGGCTCGAATAAACAATAAGTTGTCTCGCTTGGCCTACATAGTGAAAGGCCTAATGTGCAACGCGGAGCACTGACGCTCGAATATGGCCGGGAAAACAGGGAAACCGACATGTGGGGCACACCCGTCGGGACGACGTAGCGCAGACTAGTCCAATGGAGGAGCTGGCCCACGACCTCCTCGCCACCGACAACCGTTCATGTGGGTCGTTGGGGTCAACAACAGGGTGCAGCTCCAGCACTGCCTCTGGACACAGCGACTGCGGTGAGCGACACATTCATATCATCGATAGACACGGTCGGTTTCAGTGTGCCGAGGGTGGCGTTAGTGCTGTGGCACGACCAACGGTATGTTTGGTTTGTGCCCAAGGTTACCCCATAAAAGCATTGGGTAGCCAAAATTTTGGTTGAGGTATTGGTTGCCCATGATTTGGCCGACATTGGCAAGAAAAATGAACTAGATTTGGCTAGAGTTCATTGGCATGCCGAAGAAATGGCAACCATCCAAACAAAGACCAATCTTTGGGTCATGACCAAAATTTTGGTTGAGGTATTGGTTGCCCATGATTTGGCCGACATTGGCAAGAAAAATGAACTAGAGTTGGCTAGAGTTCATTGGCATGCCAAAAAATGGCAACCATCCAAACAAAGACCAATCTTTGGGTCATGACCAAAATTTTGGTAAGGTGCAGTTTGGCCACAATCCAAACACACCCCAACACCCGACTCGTCGAGGATGCACGGGGCGCCGCGACGCGTCCGCGAAGTGGTGTAGCGCGGCCAACTGCATCCTCTGGACCTAAGACCATGCCGGGTCGTCTTGCTTTTTCAATGACATGCGGGGATCACATTTGAGCAAAGGGCATCTCCAATGTTGCCACGACCGCAGCTGACTACCCTGCCACACCAAAGCCCTCGTCCCTCGTGCCATCGCGCGGTGCGTTTCCAGCCGGCGCCAGCTGCCCGCATTCATGCCGTCCGTTGGTATGTCGTCGTTAAGAGGCTCGGCGCCCGAGGAACCAACTCTGGTGACTTAATGACGCACCCGAACGCTTGGCCTCACCGGAATGCGCTACTTAAAGCGGCAACACCCAGCTAACCTCCACACCATAGCGCATCGTCCTCCTACCTGGCACCACATCCGCCATGACCACAAGTGCGAATGCTCTGTGGGAGAGCTTGTCTTCGGGGATGAAGCTCGAGGTCGCCGCCCTCGCTCAAGTCGCCTCTCGCGATGCAATAGCGGTGTAGCAGGACGCGGACGCGACTGCACAAGCGGTGGCCACGCTGGCGGTCGACGACGGGAGCATCGTCAGCCACGCGTCCTACTTGCCACCGTCCAACGTCCGGCACCGCCGAGGTCGGGGACTCCTCCGAGGATGAGTAGGGCATGGGAGGCGGCAGGGCATGGTGTACCAACTGGCCGGTCCGTATCCCGTGTTCTACTCTTCCTCGCCAGAGACCGCACCTTCACTTCACGGGTCTTGAACCCCGCCCCCTTACATAGAGATCGCAAAAGGAGGACGTCGGCCGCCGCCGTAGAATAGGTTTAGGGTTGGGTTTCTTTTATTTTTCTGTCCTATAAACGTTCGAAATGTAATGAAAATCTACCGTGTTTGCATTAATCTCGGCCGGTGTATATGAACTTTCACAATAATATACATATTGTAGGAGTACTAGCAAGATGCCCATGCGTTGCACCGAAGATGAAGATCTTGTGGGAGAAAAGGATGAACGAAGGAAAGCCTTATCTGCAAATGTGGAGAGGAGTGCGGGTAAATTGTCATAGTTTCCTTCCTATCCGTTAGATATAGATCGGACGGCCTATATTGCAGGATGACAGGCACACCATCATCACCAACTCTGCTTTTTATTGAACCGAGACAAATCTAAAAAACCCAACTAAGCCAACCTCCCAGCATATAGCGCGGGCAAAGACCCAGCCGCGCCATTTTAGTCGGGATTACCGGATTACTAGTAGTAGTATCGATGGATCGCGCGAAGCAACATTTTTTTTGAGGGGGCGAAGCACCTAGTTTAAAAGGGAAAAAGGCGGTACACTCACAGCACTCCTGTCGCGGTCGCATTGCACCCCACACACGTTCGGTCCTGCACATGGCTCATGCAAACGGAATGCGCTTCGGCTTGCCTCTTCACTGACACGTGGGACTACACTTGGAGAAACCGACCATGCGCCAAACTCCCCCCGCCCACCGCACGAAAATCCTCCCCCCACACAAAAATTCCCCCCAAATCCAATTCAATCGCCCTTCGGCCAAATACTCCCCAAACCCCCCTCCCCCCTGTCCCCCTCCACTCCATTCGCTCCGTCAAAGCCGCCCTCCCCACCGCGCCGATACGTCGGCACCGCAGTTCGTCGAGGGGAAGCACGGCGATCCTCTTGCTCCCACAGTACGCTCTCGTAGACTGCCGTCCTCTAGCCGCGCCGCCACCTCTGGCGATGTTCTTGTGGAGGTGCACAGCGTCAGTGCCGCCACCGCTGGCGACGTTCGTGTGGAGATGCACGGCGGTCAGCTTCTCTCATGGTACGCGCATTCTAGACTGAGGCCCCGTTCATGTCGGTATAGCGCTGAATGTTAGCTGATAGACGCTGTTAATCTCACTGTTTGCTGAAGTAGTTTACTGTCAATATGCTCTGCTTAAGAAGCTTCCTTGCCCTGTTCTGCACTCAATCTGCTTAGCTAAGATGGCATGCCAAGGCCGATTAGTTGCTAAAATATCCTGCCATATATTTATTGTGACGTAGATTGCCATGGTCTAGTAGCCAATCTGTTAGGTGAAATAGCTCTACACCATTTTATACTCGATCTTTGTTGCTGCGATGACCTTCGATAGTTCGATGGCTGTGTGCTCGGCCTCATTGACTGCTGAAACAACCTGCCATAATTTAGCACTCAAATCTGTTTGCTGAATTAGGTTTACATATATTTCGTTACTTAGATCTGCTCGTCCAAATATCTTTCCATAGCTTTAGACATCGACCTAGGTATTTTTTTCTGGACTTCATAAAAAAGCATATACGTTTTTCCTGTAATATCTAGTAGAAGAACTAATTTGTATGTCTAACAGATGGACAAGACTTGGATAACTTCTGCTCGAAGATTCTCCGCTTCATATGTCGAGGGGGTTGAAAACTTCATGAACTTTATCAGAGCTGAGTACGATGGTCCGAAATCAGATGTGCTCTGCCCGTGTAGCAGTTGTATGAATTCAGTTACAAGATCCCAATCAACTATGCAAAATCATCTACACTTGTATGGGATGTCGGTCACATATACTAGGTGGGTTCATCATGGTGAAGTTGTGAACGTCAATGTTATTGATTACATGGAAGCAGCAGATCACCATCTTAATATGCCTGATGCTCAGGTGGAAGAGGAGGAGGAGGCGGTGGTGGTGGAGCCAGTGAGTTTGACCAACATTGAAACAATGCTACGAAATGCTTGTGCATTTCGTGAACTTTCACCTGCAGAAGAAAACAGTGGGCCCGCATGTTGGAGCAATGCAACGTTGTTGTCACCCCAGGAAATAAGCTGTCAGTATTCTCAGCTATGGTCACCTTTCTTCAGGTGAAGACATCTGAGCAGATGACCAACAAATCATTCGATGCGATGTTGGCTGCTTTCCGCAAATCTTTCCCAGATGCGTCTGAGCTGCCACACACCTACAGTAAAATGAAGAATTTCCTTCGTGCAGTTGGAATTGGATATGATATGATCCATGTTTGTAAGAATAATTGTGTTCTGTTCCGGAAGGATTATGCCAACTTAAGTGAATGCCCAAAATTCAAATCATCAAGATGGAAAGATGGCGATGCTATGAGGAGGGTTCCTCATAATGTTCTGAGACATTTTCCAATTACACCAAGATTGCAGAGGTTGTTTCATGATGCTGAAACAAGAGAGGATGTACTGTGGCATTCTAGGAACCAGGAGTACAGAGATCAGAATGTAATGAGCCATCCATCTCATGCTAGTGAGTGGAAAAGCTTCAATGATAAACACAAAGAGTTTGCTGCTGACCCAAGAAACATTAGACTTGGCTTAGCTCCAGATGGATTTAACCCATTTGGCCACCAGAGCGCCACATATAGCATGTGGCCAGTGCTTCTTATCCCTTACAACATGCCTCCAAATGTCTGCACCAAAGAATCAAACTACATGATGGACTTGCTCATCCCAGGTCCAAAAAGTCATGGAAAGGATTTTGATTTGTTCATGGATCCTCTTGTGGAGGAACTTCAACAACTATGGAAGGGTGTTCTCACTTGAGACCTATATAGCAGCCCACCAGCTGATTTCTTTTTGCGTTCTATTGTAATTTGGTGCATCCATGATTATCCGGCTTTGGGCACTATGTCAGGGTGAACGACACATGGTTACAATGCATGTGTTCACTGTGACAGGAATCCACTGTCCTACGCAATACTTAACAAGATCTATTACATTGGACACCGCCGTTTCCTTGCCAAGGACAAGCCGCATCCTAGAAAATATCAAAGACATATGTTCAATGCAAAGCATGAAAACCGTGATGCGCCAAAGAGGCTCACCGTCGATGAGTTGCAAGTGGAGTTAGAGAAGGTCAGGCATATTACACCCGGAAACCATCCTGGTAATGGTAGCGGGAAAAGGAAGCGTGGCACGGTAGAAGAGAGATTATTGTTTACCCGCAGGTCCACTTTTTGGGACTTGGAGTATTGAAAAGATTTGGATCTGTGGCATAATCTTGATGTGATGCACATCGAGAAAAATATATGTGACAGCATTATCGGCACACTTCTTAACATTGAAGGCAAGACGAAAGATACCTTAAAATCTAGGATTGATTTGACACACCTGGATGTTAGAAAGGATTTGCAGGTGCAAGATGAAGGTAAACCATGGGATATGGCACCAGCTGTGTACGTCTTGGACAAGGTAAAAAGAAAAGAATTCTGCGAGGTCCTGTCACGTGTGAGATTCCCACATGGATTTGCTTCCAACCCTGAAAGGAGAGTCAGTGCAGATGGAAACAAGGTACAAGGGTTGAAAACTCATGACTGCCACGTCCTACTTCAAAGGGTTTTACCTATTATCCTTAGAGGATTAGGCCGCCCTGACTTATACAGAGCAGTTGCAGAGTTGGGACAATTCTTCAGGGAACTCTGTAGTAGAAATATCAGGATAGATGCTTTGGAGCGTCTTAGAGACAAGATACCAACTATTATATGCGACCTTGAGAAGATATATCCTCCAGCCTTCTTTGATGTGATGGTGCATTTGGCTGTTCATCTACCTGATGAGGCACTACTTAGAGGTCCAGTACTGTATGGCTGGATGTACCCTATTGAAAGGTGGCTAGGCACTTTCAAGGGCTATGTTAGGAACAGAGCTAGACCAGAGGGTTCCATTGCAGAGGCCTACATTGCTACAGAAGCGTTGACATTCTGCTCAAAATACATTGAAACAGCTGATCAGCTTAGCAAAGAGGTGGGTGAAGACAATCCCGGGCTCAATGTTTTCGATTATTCTGTTCGAGTTACAGGGAAGAGTCGACAAGAGGACAAACCTAAAGATTTGGACAAAATGGTTTGGTATGTGTTGAATAACTGTCCTGAGATACTACCTTATATCAAGTAAGTGCAGTACTGCAGCTTATACATCGTAATCTACTAAACTTGCAGCACATTCTTATATATTTAGATGATTGACGCGATCACTATATTGTGCAGCATCTACAAAGAGGAGTTACTGCCACAAAATCCAAGAAACAGTGACAAACTAGTTATGGCAGGATTTGCGAAATGGTTCAAGAACCATGTAAGCTTTTGAAGTGCATTGTCAGTTTTTTTAATATATTGAGTACATAAGATGATCAGCTTGTCTATTTTCTAACCATAGGTTAAGAAGATGCGGGAGGATGGGCAAGCAATTGATGATGCCCTTTACTCACTAGCAATGGGTCCTGATACTCGGGTAAGACATTATGAATCTTGCGTTGTTGGAGATGTGCGCTACAACACCCTTGCACGAGACGAAGGCAGGAAGACACAAAACAGTGCCATCATGAGCACGGATACGTATGACAAAGAGACAATTGAAATGTATGCTAACATAACAGACATTGTTCAGTTGCAGTATATCTCCAGTTTCGAGGATCATCGGTGTGTGGTTCTGTTGTGCTGTCGTTGGTATAACCTGTTTTCCAGGATCGCAAAACCCAGAGCTGATGATTATTTCAAATCCATCAATGTCAAGGCGGCGTACAAGACCAACGAGCCTTTTATTTTGGCAAATCAAGCAACACAAATATTTTTCTTGGAAGAGACATTTGCACGTAGCGATGACTGGAGAGTATTGCAAAGGTTTGAGCAGAGGAATTCGTTTAATGAAGTTGCACAACAAGATGATGCTTACACTGCTCCTGATGTACAAGATAACACAAATGTTCCTAATATTTTTGAGAACCATCACGTCAATGACGCCAGCGAAAAAATTGCCTGTCGTGCTGTGGACATACAAGAGTTGATCAAGAAGAAGCCAACGTTCGAGGACGTTGAGGATGAAGAAGAAGATGACACCGTGGGGAATTACGATTCAGACTGATACACATGGCGAAGATGTTGACGCTGCTGCTGCGGATGATGATTACATTGCTTTTGTCGTATTTGCCTGTTAGAAGACGTTTTTTATCTACTATGTGAAATTGTGTTTGCTATGACAACTGAAACATACATGTTGTTTAGTATTTTGCTGTGAGAACATCACTTGTTATGTATGCTGATTTGTGTTTGGTGATTGTATGACAACTAAAACATGATGACATTGTTGTTTAGTTGTACTCATATTTGGCTGTGAAACTTGAATTTGATGACATAGTTTGTTGTTGGACTGCAATTTGCTTGATGTCTTCGAATGAGAACAAATCTGACCCAACAGGGCCTCTGCTATTTATTTATTTATATGAGCAAAAGGGGATACCCCCTGATTTCCGTTAATAGAAATCATTAGATGTTCACAACACTACGCCCAGCCTACTACACAGGTTTCATTCATTACTAGTTTCAGCAAAGTGCTCATGTCGTAGCCACTGAATACATCACGAGTGCTACATACACTGCAAATAAAGAGACAATCATCTTATAGAGCACATCGATTTTGCCCATTATCTTCACAAGCTCTTTCATCTCCTCATTGTTGTCAAGGCCGTTGAACAGCTGTTGCTTGGCCATGATCAGAGGAACTGCATCCTTAACCTTCTGCTCTGCATCTTCCTCTTCTGCCGTTCCTTTAGTTACTTGTCCAACACCCCAACCTGCTGGTATTGGGATTCCTCGACTAACCAAATAATTAGCGTAGTTGCATTCCCCCACATCAGCAACTTCCCAGAAATACAAATCACATGAATCTTCCCTTTTCTGCACGAATCAAATTGGAAGATCATCAACCAAACTATTAAAAAAATTAGCAACTGAAAGCAGCAGAACAACACTTAAACATATTACTATACCATGATTCGGGCATTTGTAGTAGACTCGGCCAAGGTTGCGGATTGTGGTTGAGACGCGAAGGATGACTCTGCGTGATTTGCAGCAGTGGCACCACACCAACGGCAGCGGGTTGCAATGAGCAATCGGCTGCGGTGCGCGTGCCGGCGGGGGTGTGATGAGACCCACAGGCGATGGTACGGGTGGCGACTTGGCGCATATCTGGTTGTTGCCTGTTGAAGAGCAGGTGGACGAGCAGCCAGCGGACATGGTTGCTGCGGCCAGAGCTTCTGATGCTAGGCAGAGTAAGTAGAGAAGAGGAGAAGCGAACGTTGGATATGTCAGTTTCATTACTTGCAGAGTAGCACAGCACCATATATAGTCATAGTCTAGGTTTGGATTTGAACCAGCTACAGGAGCACGTCTTTCTTTTTTCTAAAACTCGGCAACGTCTCTTTACTGGTACACTAGCTTGTTCTGTATGCCTTCCCAAGTCTTTGATTTTCTTTCCCTTTTTTTGCGAGGAAGGAAGGAGGACAAAATTGAGAGTTCCTCGGACTCGAACCCAAGACCTCTCGGTTGAAAACCAAGGGTGCTAGTGACTTATGTGGCGAACGTTCCCTGTGAGGAGGATGGCAGACGAACACATTTTCCTCGCAGTTTTCTTCCTATATATAAAAAAAGTATGCTACTTGGTGTCCGCTTAGTCAAAAAACGATTGTGCCAACCTTGACCGTTTGATTGACATTCAACGTCTGTCGCGTTTCTTCAGTCTCTTCTTCCTCGAGCCGCCAAAGCCAAACTAGCGCCGGCGGGACCGCCTGCTCCCGCCTCCCACGGCTGGCTGTGATCTTCCCCGGCTCCTGTTCGTTCCCGTCCGAGGCCTCACCATCGTCCTCTGCCTTGGTTCGCTCGCCGCGGCGCCGCCCTCCGGTGTTGTCAACATGGTCAACAACCGAGAGGAATAAGGAGATGACTGTACATGGTGAGGATGACAGTAGGGACCCAGCAGCGCGTGCAGTAATTTTGTTTTTTCGGGACGGAGAAGGGTATCAACTGGGTTGTGCGGGACCCATGGCCCGTCTAGCCCAGGCTTTTATTTTATATGTTTAGCACATGACCAGCCCAGTTTGTTTTTTTCCTTTCTGAAAATGGCTAGCCAGCTATTTTGTTTTTTGCAGAATAACCAACATAGGCCTACTTGCTATTCTACGCCCTGCTGGGCCTTAAATCTTTCAAGACGAGGAGGGATGCATTTTGCCCAGAAAATGGGCTATAAGTAATAAGAAATGGGCTATAAGTAATAATAAATGGGCTGTAAAATGAAAAAAATATAGCAAACAGGCAATTAGTTCCCAAATACTGTTTTCTTTCACATTTTGATATTTTAAATTTCATTGTTTTTGTGCGGGTAAAATTTCATTGAATTTAAATTAAGGTATATTTAGATTTAAAATTAATTTGAATCTGGCTAGAAATTTTGGGTTGTATGCTGTTTGGGACAGATTTGGAGGCTGACTTGTGGGTCTACTAGGTTGACGTGTACTTTGGCTTTGTCAACTTAGTCCACAAACGATTCTAGCAGCAGTGACCGTTGGATGTTAGTCCAACGGCCGTGCTGCTTCTTCAATATCTGATATTCTTGCTCCAGCTGCCCAAACCAGCTCCGGTGGGACTGCCTGCTCCCGCCTCCCATGGCCAGCTGTGCTGCCACACAGGCCGCACTGCCCCACCCTACTTCATTGCTGGCCAGGCCATTCCTCTACTCACCCACACCTCCTGTTATTTTCCGGCGACGACAGCCGGACCAGTAAACCCTCGTACTCCCCATCGCGTGGGCAACCATTGCCGAGTCTTTCCCGGCTCCATGTCGTTCCCTTCCTAGGCCTCGCCATCGTCCACCGCCATGGTGCTCTCGGCGCGGCCTGGTCAACATGGTCAATGAACGACATCCATCGGTCGTGGACTATACGCGCAAAATAATGATTCCTCCACCTGACAGCTAGGACCCTCCGGAAGGGCCTCTGTGTTTCGCGAAAAAACGTTCCCCCCGCTGACATGTTGGACCCATAGTGGGAGGATGACTTGTGGGCCAACTAAGTTGACGGGGACGGATGGCTTTATCAACTTGGTCAATATGAACGATTCTAGCTCCAGTGGCCGTACGATGTCCATCCAACGGCCATAGTGCTTCTTCAACCTCTGGTCTTCTTGCTCCAGCCGCCCAAAGCAGCGCCGGTCATGCCGCGTGCTCCTGCCTCTCGTGGCCGGCTGTGATGCCGCGGAGGCCTCACCGCCCCCTACTACTCCCACCGCTGGCCCAGGGTATCCCTCTACTCACCCACACCCCCTGTTATTCTGCGGCGACGGCAGCCTCACGCTGCAGCCGAACTAGTGAACCCTCGTACTCCTCTCTGCGCGGGCTACCACTGCTGCGTCTTCCCTAGCTCCGCGTCGTCCCTTCCTAGGCCTCGCCATCGTCCAGACCACCGCCCTGGTGCTCTCGGCGCGGTGTGGTCAACGACCGACTTCCATCGGAAGAGTACTGTACGTGGAGAGGCTGACAGCTGGGTCCAGGCGGCCACAAGGAAGTGCCTCCTTATTACGCGCAAAATAATTATTCCTCCACCTGACAGCAGGGACCCACTGGATGGGCCACCTTATTTCACAAAAAAAAATGTTTCCCCCTGAGTGCTGGGACCCACCGGATGGGCCAGTGTATTTTGCAAAAAAAACGTTCCCCGCGCTGTCAGCTCGGACCCACCGGAAGTGCCTCCTTATTATGCACAAAAAATGAATACTCCCCCTGCTAGCTGGGAGCAACCATGGTGGGAGGCTGACTTGTGGGCCTACTAAGTTGACTGGGATGGGGGCCTTTGTCAACTTTAGTCAATATGAACGATTTTAGCTCAAGTGACCGTACGATGTCCATCCAACGTCCATAGTGCTTCTTCAACCTCTGGTCTTCTTGCTCCAGCCGCCCAAAGCAGCGCCGGTCGTGCCGCATGCTCCTGCCCCCCGTGGCCAGCTGTGCTGCCGCGGAGGCCTCACCGCCCCCTCTATTCCCACCGCTGGCCAGGCCCTACGGCGACGGAAGCCTCACACCGCAGCCGAACTAGTGAACCCTCGTACTCCTTGCTACCTCTTGAGCACTGCGTTGGATTTCCCCGAAGAGTAGAGGATGATGCAGCAAAGTAGCGTAAGTATTTCCCTCAGTTTTTGAGAACCAAGGTATCAATCCAGTAGGAGACCATGCACAAGTCCCTCGTACCTACACAAAACGATAGCTACTCGCAACCAACGCGATTAGGGGTTGTCAATCCCTTCACGGTCACTTACGAGAGTGAGATCTGATAGAGATGATAAATAATATTTTTGGTATTTTTGATAGATAGATGCAAAGTAAAAAGTAAAAGACAAAGTAAAAACAAAGCAAGTAATAAAGCGATAGAGATTGATATGATAAGAATAGATCCGGGGCCATAGGTTTCACTAGTGGCTTCTCTCAAGAGCATAGATATTCTACGGTGGGTGAACAAATTACTGTTGAGCAATTGACAGAATTGAGCATAATTATGAGTATATTTAGGTAATGATCATGTATATAGGCATCACGTCCGAGACAAGTAGATCAAAATGATTCTGCATTTACTACTATTACTCCACTCATCGACCGCTATCCAGCATGCATCTAGAGTATTAAGTTAAAAATAGAGTAACGCCTTAAGCAAGATGACATGATGTAGAGGGATAAATTCATGCAATATGATAAAACCCCATCTTGTTATCCTCGATGGCAACAATACAATACGTGCCTTGCTGCCCCTGCTGTCACTGGGAAAGGACACCACAAGATTGAACCCAAAGCTAAGCACTTCTCCCATTGCAAGAACTACCAATCTAGTTGGCCAAACCAAAAAGGATAATTCGAAGAGACTTGCAAAGATAACTCAATCACACATAAAATAATTCAGAGAAGATTCAAATATTATTCATAGATAAGTTGGATCATAAACCCACAATTCATCGGTCTCAACAAACACACCGCAAAAAGAAGATTACATCGAATAGATCTCCATGAGAGAGGGGGAGAACATTGTATTGAGATCCAAAAAGAGAGAAGAAGCCATCTAGCTACTAGCTATGGACCCGAAGGTCTGAAGTAAACTACTCACACTTCATCGGATAGGGCTATGGTGTTGATGTAGAAGCCCTCCGTGGTGGATGCCCCCTCCGGCGGAGCTCCAGAACAGGCCCCAAGATGGGATCTCGTGGATACAGAATGTTGCGGCGGTGGAATTAGGTTTTTGGCTCCTGTTCTGATCGTTTGGGGATACGTAGGTATATATAGGAGGAAGGAGTACGTCGGTGGAGCAGCAGGGGGCCCACGAGGTAGGGGACACGTCCAGGAGGGCGCCCCCACCCTTGTGACCGCCTCTTTTGTTCCTTGGAGTAGGGTCCAAGTCTCCTGGATCACGTTCGATGAGAAAATCACGTTCCCGAAGGTTTCATTCCGTTTGGACTCCGTTTGATATTCCGTTTCTTTGAAACACTGAAAAAGGCAAAAAACAGCAATTCTGGGCTGGGCCTCCGGTTAATAGGTTAGTCCCAAAAATAATATAAAAGTGGAAAATAAAGCCCAATATAGTCCAAAACAGTAGATAAAGTAGCATGGAGCAATAAAAAATTATAGATACGTTGGAGACGTATGAAGCATCCCCAAGCTTAATTCCTGCTCGTCCTCGAGTAGGTAAATGATAAAAAAGAATTTTTGATGCGGAGTGATACTTTGGCATAATTTCAATGTAAATCTTCTTCATTGTGATATGAATATTCAGATCCGAAAGATTCAAGACAAAAGTTCATATTGACATAAAATAATAATATTTCAAGCATACTAATCAAAGCAATTATGTCTTCTCAAAATAACGTGGCCAAAGAAAGTTATCCCTACAAAATCATATAGTCTGGCTATGCTCCATCTTCCCCACATAAAATATTTAAATCATGCACAACTCCGATGACAAGCCAAGCAATTGTTTCATACTTATGACATTCTCAAAGCTTTTTCAATCTTCACGCAATACATGAGCGTGAGCCATGGATATAACACTATGTGGAATAGAATGGTGGTTGTGGAGAAGACAAAAAGAGGGAAGATAGTCTCACATCAACTAGGCGTATCAACGAGCTATGGAGATGCCCATCAATAGATATCAATGTGAGTGAGTAGGGATTGCCATGCAACGGATGCACTAGAGCTATAAGTATATGAAAGCTCTTACAAAAGAAACTAAGTGGGTGTGCATCCAACTCGCTTGCTCACGAAGACCTAGGGCATTTTGAGGAAGCCCATCATTGGAATATACAAGCCAAGTTCTATAATAAAAAATTCCCACTAGTATATGAAAGTGACAAAATGAGAGACTCTCTATCATGAAGATCTTGGTGCTACTTTGAAGCACAAGTGTGGTAAAAGGATAGTAGCATTGTCCCTTCTCTCTATTTCTCTCATTTTTTTATTTGGCCCTTTCTCCTTTTTTGGCCTTTTTTTTATTTTTCATCCGGAGTCTCATGCCGACTTGTGGGGGAATCATAGTCTCCATCATCCTTTCCTCACTTGGGATAATGCTCTAATAATGATGATCATCACACTTTTATTTTTCTTACAACTCAACAATTACAACTCGATACTTAGAACAAAGTATGACTCTATATGAATGCCTCCAGCGGTATACCGGGATATGCAATGAATCATGAGTGACATGTATGAAAGAATTATGAACAGTGGCTTTGCCACAAATACGATGTCAACTACATGATCATGCTAGCAATATGACAATGATGGAGCGTGTCATAATAAACGGAACGGTGGAAAGTTGCATGGCAATATATCTCGGAATGGCTATGGAAATGCCATGATAGGTAGGTATGGTGTCTGTTTTGAGGAAGGTATATGGTGGGTGTATTATACCGGCGAAAAGTGCGCGGTATTAGAGAGGCTAGCAAAGGTGGAAGGATGGGAAAAGTGCGTATAATCCATGGACTCAACATTAGTCATAAAGAACTCATATACTTATTGAAAACATCTAGACGTTATCAAAGCAAAGTATTACGCGCATGCTCCTAGGGGGATAGATTGGTAGGAAAAGACCATCGCTCGTCCCCGACCGCCACTCATATGGAAGACAATCAATAAATAAATCATGCTCCGAGTTCATCACATAACGGTTCACCATACATGCATGCTACGGGAATCACAAACTTCAACACAAGTATTCTTTGAATTCACAACTACTTAACTAGCATGACTCTAATATCACCATCTTCATATCTAAAAACAATTATCAAGCATCAAACTTATCTTAGTATTCAACGCACTCAAAAGAAAGTTTCAGATATCTTGAACACCAAGTATATTAACATTAAGCAAATTACCATGCTATTAACGACTCTCAAAATAATCTAAGTGAAGAATGAGAGATCAATAGTTTCTTTAAAACAAATCCACCACCGTGCTCTAAAAGATCTAAGTGAAGCACTAGAGGAAAAATTATCACGCTCAAAAGATATAAGTGAAGCACTATGAGCAAAACTATCAAGATCAAAAGATATAAGTGAAGCACATAGAGTATTCTAGAAAATTCCAATTCATGTATGGCTCTCTCAAAAGGTGTGTACAGCAAGGATGATTGTGGTAAATTAACAAGCAAAGATGCAAATGATACAAGACGCTCCAAGCACAACACATATCATGTGGTGAATAAAAATATAGCTCCAAGTAAATTACCGATGGAAGTGGACGAAAGAGGGGATGCCTTCCGGGGCATCCCCAAGCTTTGACTTTTTGGTGTCCTTAGATTATCTTGGGGGTGCCATGGGCATCCCCAAGCTTAGGCTCTTGCCACTCCTTGTTCCATAATCCATCAAAAGAATTCACCCAAAACTTGAAAACTTCACAACACAAAAACTCAACAGAAATCTCGTGAGCTCCGTTAGAGAAAACAAAACAAAGAACTACTTAAGGTACTGTAATGAACTCATTATTTATTTATATTGGTGTTAAACCTACTGTATTCCAACTTCTCTATGGATTATAAACTATTTTACTAGCCATAGATTCATCAAAATAAGCAAACAACACCCGAAAAACAGAATCTGTCAAAAACAGAACAGTCTGTAGCAATCTGTAACTAACGCAAACTTCTGGAGCTCTAAAAATTCTACCAAAATAGGAAGTCCTGGAAAATTTGTTTATTGAACAGCATCAAAAAGAATCAACGCAAAAGCACGTTCCTGTGATTTAACAAAATTATATTCGTGCGTGCAAAGTTTCTGTTTTTCAGCAGAATCAAATTAACTATCATCGTAGGTTATCCTATAGGTTCTACTTGGCACAAACACTAATTAAAAGATAAAACCACATCCAAACAGAATCTAGATGGATTATTTATTCCTATATAGAATGAAAAACAAAAAACACAAAATAAAATTGGGTTGCCTCCCAACAAGCGCTATCGTTTAACGCCCCTAGCTAGGCATAAAAGCAAGGATAGATCTAGGTATTGCCATCTTTGGTAGGCAATCCATAAGTGGCTCTCATGATAGATTCATATGGTAATTTTATTTTCTTTCTAGGGAAGTGTTCCATGCCCTTCTTTAAGGGAAATTGGAATATAATATTCCCTTCCTTCATATCAATAATTGCACCAATCGTTCTAAGGAAAGGTCTACCAAGAATAATAGGACAAGAAGGATTGCAATCTATATCAGGAACGATAAAATCTACGGGCACATAATTCCTATTTGCAACAATAAGGACATCATTAATTCTTCCCATAGGCTTTTTAATAGTGGAATCCGCAAGATGCAAGTTTAGAGAGCAATCATCAAAATCACGGAAATCTAGCAAATCACATAAAGTTTTGGGAATAGTAGAGACACTAGCACCCAAATCACACAAAGCATGAAACACATAATCTTTAATTTTAATTTTAATAGTAGGTTCCCACTCATCATAGAGTTTTCTAGGGATAGAAACTTTCAACTCAAGTTTTTCTTCATAAGATTGCATCAAGGCATCAACAATGTGTTCGGTAAAGGCCTTATTTTGACTATAAGCATGAGGAGAATCTAGCACGGATTGCAACAAGGAAATACAACCAATTAAAGAGCAATTTTCATAATTAAATTCCTTGAGATCCAAAATAGTGGGTTTAGCAACATCTAGGTTTTTATTTCTTTCAATCCCACTTTCATCAATTTCATCATCAAGATCTAGAAACTCCGAATTCTTAGAACGCCTTCTAGGTAAAGGAAGATCATATTCAATTTCATCAAGATTCACATTGCAAAACAAAGATTTGATGGGGGACACATCAATAACTTTTAGATCTTCATCTTGATTTTCATAGGAATTGGAAGAACACGCTTTAATAAAGGCATCTTTGGAAGCACGCATCCTAGCGGTTCTTTCCTTGCACTCATCAATGGAAATTCTCATGGCTTTGAGAGACTCATTGATATCATGCTTAGGAGGAATAGATCTAAGCTTTAAAGAATCAATTTCAAGAGAAATTCTATCAACGTTCCTAGCCAAATCATCAACTTTAAGCAATTTCTCTTCAAGCAAAGCATTAAAATTCTTTTGTGAATTCATAAAGTCTTTAACACTACTCTCAAATTCAGAGGGCATCTTATTAAAATTTCCATAAGAGTTGTTGTAGGAATTTCCATAATTATTAGAAGGATTACTAGGATAAGGCCTAGGATTAAAATTCCCTCTATACGCGTTCTTTCCAAAACTATTCCTACCAACAAAATTCACATCCATAGATTCATTATTATTCTCAAGCAAGGTAGACAAAGGCATATCACTGGGATCAAGAGGAGTATTTTTAGGAGCAAACATCTTCATAAGTTCATCCATCTTTTCACTCAAAACATTGATTTCTTCTATAGCATGCACTTTTTTACTAGAAGATCTTTCGGTGTGCCATTGAGAATATTTAGCCATAATATTATCAATCAATTTTGTAGCATCTCCTAACGTAATTTCCATAAACGTGCCTCCCGCGGCCGAATCTAAAAGATTTCTAGAAGCAAAATTCAATCCGGCATAAAATTTTTGTATGATCATCCATAAATTCAAACCATGAGTAGGGCAATTGTGAAGCATCAATTTCATTATTTCCCAAGATTGGGCAACATGCTCATGATCAAGTTGTTTAAAATTCATGATATGGTTCCTAAGAGTGATGATCTTAGCGGGAGGAAAATACTTAGAGATAAAAGCATCTTTGCACTTGTTCCAAGAATCAATACTATTTTTAAGCAAAGACGAAAACCAAACTTTAGCATGATCTCTAAGCGAAAACGGAAATAACTTCAACTTAACAATATTGTTATCCGTATCTTTCTTCTTTTGCATATCACACAAATCAACAAAATTATTTAGATGAGTAGCGGCATCTTCACTAGGAAGGCCGACGAATTGATCTTTCATAACAAGATTCAGCAAAGCGGTATTGATTTCACAAGACTCATCATTATTAAGAGGAGCAATCGGAGTACTAAGGAAATCATTATTATTGGTATTCGAGAAGTCACACAATTTGGTATTATCTTGCGCCATGGCAACAAGTAATCCAACACACAAGCAAACAGAAAGGCAACGAGAAAAGGCAAACGGGAAAGAGAGGAGGAGATTGGGAAAGAGAGGGAAAATAAAACGGCAAGGGTGAAGTGGGGGAGAGGAAAACGAGAGGCAAATGGCAAATAATGTAATGCGAGAGATAGGGATTATGATGGGTACTTGGTATTGTTGAATTTCTTGCGTGAGCCTCCCCGGCAACGGCGCTAGAAATTCTTCTTGCTACCTCTTGAGCACTGTGTTGGATTTCCCTGAAGAGGAGAGGATGACGCAGCAAATTAGCGTAAGTATTTCCCTCAGTTTTTAGAACCAAGGTATCAATCTAGTAGGAGACCACACACAAGTCCCTCGTACCTACACAAAACGATAGCTACTCGCAACCAACGCGATTAGGGGTTGTCAATCCCTTCACGGTCACTTACAAGAGTGAGATCTGATAGAGATGATAAATAATATTTTTGGTATTTTTGATAGATAGATGCAAAGTAAAAACTAAAAGGCAAAGTAAAAACAAAGCAAGTAACAAAGCGATAGAGATTGATATGATAAGAATAGACCCGGGGCCATAGGTTTCACTAGTGGCTTCTCTCAAGAGCATAGATATTCTACGGTGGGTGAACAAATTACTGTTGAGCAATTGATAGAATTGAGCATAACTATGAGTATATCTAGGTAATGATCATGTATATAGGCATCACGTCCGAGACAAGTAGATCGAAACGATTCTGCATCTACTACTATTACTCCACTCATCGACCGCTATCCAATATGCATCTAGAGTATTAAGTTAAAAACAGAGTAACGCCTTAAGCAAGATGACATGATGTAGAGGGATAAATTCATGCAATATGATAAAACCCCCATCTTGTTATCCTAGATGGCAACAATACAATACGTGCCTTGCTGCCCCTGCTGTCACTGGGAAAGGACACCGCAAGATTGAACCCAAAGCTAAGCACTTCTCCCATTGCAAGAACTACCAATCTAGTTGGCCAAACCAAAAAGGATAATTCGAAGAGACCCACAAAGATAACTCAATCACACATAAAAGAATTCAGAGAATATTCAAATATTATTCATAGATAAGTTGGATCATAAACCCACAATTCATCAGTCTCAACAAACACACCGCAAAAAGAAGATTACATTGAATAGATCTCCACGAGAGAGGGGGAGAACATTGTATTGAGATCCAAAAAGAGATAAGAAGCCATCTAGCTACTAGCTATGGACTCGAAGGTCTGAAGTAAACTACTCACACTTCATCAGAGGGGCTATGGTGTTGATGTAGAAGCCCTCCGTGGTGGATGCCCCCTCCAGCGGAGCTCCGGAACAGGCCCCAAGATGGGATCTCACGGATACAGAAGGTTGCGGCAGTGGAATTAGGTTTTTTGCTCCTGTTCTGATCGTTTGGGGATACGTAGGTATATATAGGAGGAAGGAGTACCTCGGTGGAGCAGCAGGGAGCCCACGAGGTAGGGGGCGCGCCTAGGGGGGGTGCCCCCCACCCTCGTGACCGCCTCTTTTGTTCCTTGGAGCAGGGTCCAACTCTCCTGGATCACGTTCGGTGAGAAAATCACGTTCCCGAAGGTTTCATTCCGTTTGGACTCCGTTTGATATTCCGTTTCTTCGAAACACTGAAAAAGGCAAAAAACAGCAATTCTGGGCTGGGCCTCCGGTTAATAGGTTAGTCCCAAAAATAATATAAAAATGGAAAATAAAGCCCAATATAGTCCAAAACAGTAGATAAAGTAGCATGGAGCAATCAAAAATTATAGATACGTTGGATACGTATCACTCCTCTCCGCGCGGGCTTCCACTGCCGCGTCTTCCCTGGCTCCCCATCGTCCCCTTCCTAGGCCTCGCCGTCATCCACCGCCTTGGTGCTCTCAGCGCGACGTGGTCAACGTGGTCAAGGAACGACTTCCATCAGACGTGGACTGTACGTGGAGATGCTGACAACTGGGTCCACGACCGCAGCAAGGAAGTGCCTCCTTATTACGCGGAAAATAATGATTCCTCCACCTGACAGCTGGGACCCACCGGACGGGCCACTGTATTTCGTGAAAAAAATGTTTCCCCTGACTGCTGGGACCCACCAGCTACATCTTCGCACACAAGGAAGTGCGTCCGGGCAAAAAAACAAAATGATTCGCCCCCCTGACCGCTGGGACCCACCAGCGACACCTTCGCACGCAAGGAAGTGCGTCCAGGCAAAAAAAAAACAATTCGCCCCCCTGACTGCTGGGAC
>NC_041383.1:179771229-179816417 GCF_002162155.2 Triticum dicoccoides
GCGTGCGGGCAAAAAAAATGATTCGCCCCCCTGACTGCTGGGACCCACCAGCTACATCTTCGCAGGTAAGGAAGTGCCTGACAGTGCGGACCCACCTGGTCGAAGTGTACGTAGCGTTGTCATTCTGGTCGTGAACGTGTATGTACATACTGGTCATTGTAGAGGCGCGCACGTGTCGTAGTAGAGGCGCGCACGTAGCATGTATATGTACGTACAATGATGAGGGTGCAAGAAAGAAAATACGGCCACACACGTACATATGGGCAGGGTCTCGAACGCCTACTCGCGCATACGTACGGCTAGGGCTTGTGTACATGGCTGGGACGGAACGGAGAAACAACGTCGTCGTTGTGTTCATGGGGAGGCAACGGAATGCGTTGTGTTCATGGGGAGGTAACGAAATGCGTCGTGTTCATCGGGAGGCAACGGAACGCGTGGGAGCCAACCGGCTTGGACGGAACATGCGATGGAAACGAGGCCTAGCGTATCGTACAACGGAGGAAACGGACCTCCTACGTTCGGAACGGGGTCCTATTGATCGGGAGGGGTGTGGTGTACCGCAAAACGGAGGAAACGGACCTCCTACGGTCGAAACGGGGGTCCTGTTGATCGGGAGGGGTGTGGCGTACCGCAAAATGAAGGAACCAGACCTTCTATGGTTGAAATGAGGGCCCCGTTGATCGGGAGGGGTGTGGCGTACCGCAAAACGGACGAAACGGACCTCCTATGGTCGAAACGGGGGTCCTGTTGATCGGGAGGGGTGTGGCGTACCGCAAAACGGACGAAACGGACTTGTGTTGGAGCGCTACGGTCGAAACGGGGGTCCTGTTCATTGGGAGGGGTGTGGCGTACCGCAAAACGGGACTCCACGGGATACTGTTCATCTCCACCATCGACCTCCTCCAGCCTCCACGGGCTACCGTCGACCTCCTCCAACCTCCACGGGCTCCTGTTCATCCAGCCTCCACCGCGCGCTACTCCACCGGCTACTGTTCAACCACCCCTCCATGGGCAACCCTCCACTGTCTACTGTTCATCCAGCCCTCCACACCACGGGGTCTTGTTCAACCACCCCTCCACGGCCACCCCTCCACCGTCTACTGTTCATCCAGCCCTCCACACCACTGGGTCCTGTTCATCCAGAGGCAACACCACCGCTCACTGTTCATCCAAACCCCCCCGCAACGCTCACTGTTCATCCAATCGATCGGCTTCAGTTAGCAGCAGTAGCGAAGGAATCGCTCCATCGGGTTCAGTTAACAGCCATTGATCGATCGCTCGGGTTTAGTAACGCATAGCCTGCAGTGCAATCGCTCGGGTTCAGTTAGAGCCCAACGCCTCGCTCGGGTTCAGTTAGAGCCAACGCCTCGCACGTGTACGAGAGAAACTCACATCGCTCGGCCCTCGACCTCCCGCCGTAACCGGCAACTCCCCGAAATTTTCCTCCCCCTCGCTTCTACCATGGTTTTTTCCGTCATGGACGGCCCAAAGAATGTCATGCAGCTGCGCCTCCGGCCCGCCCAAGACGAAAAGCCCATTTTCTGTCTTGATTTTTTGTCATAGAAGTAGGAGCCCACCACATCTATGATGATACCGGGTTTTGTCACAATTATCGTCATAGAAGTGTCATATGTATGATAGAAAAAAAATTCGTTCGGCCCAAAATGTCATGGATGTGTCTTTTTTTAGTGATACAAAGTGGCATCGTACATTTTTTGTCAAATTTGAGACCAGTTTTGATGTAATCTTTATCTAATTATAGACGGAAGATTATTAAAAATTGGGAAACAATATCCCAAACAGATTATTTATTCAAACCATGAGCGTTAGACCAACAATGGATACGTGCCATCCTTCGGTTAAGCAATAAAGCGGTAGCATTAATCATCCAAATAGAAAAACAATATACATGCCGTCACGCGACCCGTGTGTCGTGCGAGCAGGCGTGAGTTGACGAGACGCATGCGAGCAGTCCGCCGCGCAGGTAGACGGGGAGGCGTGCGCGCAAGTGTGTGAATTGATGGAGGCATGCTTGCTGTGCAGTGTCATCGGGAGGCGTGCAAGTAGCTATGTGAAACTTTGGTAGGCATGCCAGCAGTCCGGTGCGCAGGCTCACCGGGGGAGAGCCATCGGTTTGATCGCCGCCCGCCTCTCTCCCACAACTCCCACTACTCCATATTAATGGTGCGCCCGAGCGGCCTCACCCCCCATCCTCGCCACACACACACAATCCTCTCTCTCCGCTTGCATCCTCGACGCCGCTCTCAGTCCTCAAAGCCCTCAGTGTATGAGGATGCCGTCGAAGAGCCCCATCGGAGGGAGTGGCGAGGCCGGGGCTTCTAAAGCACCGGAGCATGGCATGGAGATGGAGACAAAGGTTGTCGTCACCGCCGGCGAGTTATCGCTGCACCCCGACGTCGTCGAGCTTCCACAGCCGGAGGCGGAGTTCCACACCGACTCCGACGACCACTCCGGCGACGACTCCGACGACCACTCCGGCGACGACTCTGACAACGACGGACAGCTGGTTAGTCATCTATACCCATTTATGTGTCAAACGAATCATAGGGTTTCTCTGGTTACTCCTGCCCCCCCCCCTTTTTGGAATAGAAATCTTGTGGTTATGTTCTCCCAATCCATGAAATCTGAGTAAGTTTTGTTAGATCCGTGTAGTGTATTGATTGTTTGAATTGTATAGGTGATAAGTGATTAGTTGTTTCATCTGTACAAATGATTTCTGCTAGTAATCTGACTAAGGTTAGTGTTCGTGCTAATAATTCCTAGCCAGGACTTGACAGTTGATTTTGAATGACCTACATATGTTTGTGACATTATTTTCTTCAAAATTGGTCTGTACATAGATGACTGTGCTTAAAAATCGAACCATAATCTTTGGGTATGTATAAATAAATAGCCATAAATTCCTAATCCTACTTCATGACATGTAATCAGTGATTTGATGCCAAATTTGTTTTACTATTTGTATATGTGTTCTCTGACGATGTGGACAGCGAGGATGAAGATGCCCAGAGGAGGTACAAGAGGCGAATCATGAGGGAGCTTTATGCGGGAATGCATAACATGCGTATTAGGACCTGGAACGGCGTCTATGGATGCCCATTTTGCAACCACAAGCTTCATGACGAGTATCTAAGTGTTCTGGCGCATGCAAGAGGATGGGCCGTTGGCTCCTTCAAGGAGAAGTATTCTCGTAGGGTGGCGCACGACGCGTATGCCGAGTACCTGGAGAAGCTTCAGGATTGTGGCGGCATGTGAGATGAGATGTGGGATGGATCAAACTATGTACGTTTGAGTATGCTTAATGACGGTTGAACTATGTACTTATGGTTGAACTATACTTATGTACGTGTACGCTTATTATCTATGTCTGAGTATGTTAAATATTTGGTCAAAATTTGGTAAAATTTTTAGAGGGGGACTAATAAACCAGGACGTAGGTAGTATGTCAATCACACACGGTTCCCAAAATTGGAACTGTGTGCAATGACTTTCATTTTGCCTGTTGCGCCAATCACACATGGCTCGCTCTAGAAAACTGTTACCCCCAAAATTATTTGTGGGATAGAAAACCCTCACCACCCAATTCAAAAAAGAAAACCCTCACCATCCCCACGTCACAAAAACCCTCACCCCGCCCGCCACCCCCTCCGGTACGGTCCCCATTCACACCTGCACAAGCTCCTCCGCGTCTATGCCATGGCACTGCCTATCGTGGCGGTAAACACTTAGCTCGACGCCTGCCGTCGCCGCCAGGCTGCTGGCAAAGCCCACCGCATTGCGCCACTTCCGCTTGCCACCGCCTATCGCCATGCATCGACTTTCTCGACGCTGCTCGAGGTCGACCAAGCTCTGCTCAGTTGGGGAATCTGCCGTACTGAGGGTTCTTTCTCATGGACGACAAGGTAACTAATTTAATGAGATAGTATCTCATATCTTATCCCAGTTCATCTGCCTCCTTTAATCACCCGGCAGAAATCGCCGTGAATTCATTTTTAAGCTGATTTGAGGGTTTTCTTTCATTCATTGAATGTACAGTGCGTCGACACTTCAGGACTTTGCGACCGCCGCCAGAGATTCCATCTCACCGTACCAGATAACTTGAGGATGCCCGCGATATGTTCAATCTCACCCTAAATCGGTTGGCATGGCCAACTTTCCTAAACATATTCTAAACACTGCTACATTTGGATAAAAGATGCCACATGCACCATATGCGTCAAAGGGGATTTCCCCCCTCTTATTTCTATATTAGGCAAATTAATGGTGTATTGTTCTTTCGATTACTCTCATATTTTCATGACATCGTGTTTACCCTATCTGTTTAATTATTGATTTTTGTCCTTCAATTTCAACTGTTGTATAGTTCTTTCAATTTGGGCCCATATTTGCATGTTACCATATTTTCTTTAACAATCCTACCATTTTCTGCAGAACATCCCTTGCTATGTAAAAGATTATGTAGTGCACAATTTTCCCCTTTACATAGATCAAGGCTCCACGAATATCATACTGCACACAAACCATGGATTTACAATCATTGCTACTGTAAGACTGGATGCACGTGGTGACTGTTGGGGAATGTAGTAATTTCAAAAAAATTCCTACGCACACGCAAGATCATGGTGATGCATAGCAACGCGAGAGGAGAGTGTTGTCCACGTACCCTCGTAGACGGTAAGCGGAAGCGTTAATCAACGCGGTTGATGTAGTCGTACACCTTCATGATCCGCCCCAATCAAGTACCGAACGTACGGCACCTCCGTGTTCAGCACACGTTTAGCTCGATGACGTCCTCGCCTTCTTGATCCAGCAAGAGGGGCGAAGTAGTAGATGAGTTCTGGCAGCACGACAGCGTGGTAACGGTGTTGGTGAAGAACAATCTCCGCAGGGCTTCGTCTAACCACTACGAAAACTATGACGGACGATAAACTAGAGGGGATGGGGTTGCCGGCACACAACTTGGTGTTTCTTGATCTGTCTTGGGTGCTAGCCCTACCCCTCTATTTATATGTTGAGCCTTGGGGTCGAAACTTGGAGTAAAAGCCTCCACAAAGTCAGTTTCACCCGAAAGGCATGAGTCCTTCTCGGACTCCAGGGCCAGACGCTAGGGTTCCCGGCGTCTGGACCCAGATGCCAGGGACCCTCACGTCTGGCCCCTGGACTCTGCAAAACTTCCTTTTGCTTTCCAAAAACCTTGTGGGCTTTCCCCTTTGGCCCAAAAAAAGTGTTCTCGTTCCCAAAAATTTCGGGAACCATCTGGAACCTCTTTCGGAGAATAAACACTATTATCCCGTATATCAATCTTTATCTCTGGACCATTCCGGAGTTCCTCGTCATGTTCGTGATCTTATCTGGGACTCCAAACAACATTCGGTTGCCAACATACATAACTCATATAATACTATATCATCAACGAACGTTAAGCATGCGGGCCCTACGGGTTCAAGAACTATGTAGACATGACCGAGACATCTCTCTGGTCAATAACCAATAGCGGAACTTGGATGCCCATATTGGCTCCTACATATTCTACAAAGATCTTTATCGGTTCAACTGCATAACAATATACGTTGTTCCCTTTGTCATCGGTATGTTACTTGCCCGAGATTCGATCGTTGGTATCTCAATACCTACCTCAATCTCGTTACTAGCAAGTCTCTTTACTCGTTCCGTAATGCATCATCCCGCAACTAACTCATTAGTCACATTGCTTGCAAGGCTTATAGTGATGTGCATCACCAAGAAGGCCTAGAGATACCTCTTCGACAATCGAAGTGCCAAATCCAAATCTCGATCTATGCCAACTCAACAAGTACCACCAGAGACACCTGTAGAGCACCTTTATAATCACCCAATTATATTGTGATGTTTGGTAGCACACAAAGTGTTCCTCCGGTAATCGGGAGTTGCATAATCTCATAGTCATAGGAACATGTATAAGTCATGAAGAAATCAATAGCAACATAGTAAACGATCAAGTGCTAAGCTAACGGAATGGGTCAAGTCAATCACATCATTCTCTAATGATGTTATCCCATTAATCAAATGACAACTCATGTCTATGGCTAGGAACCTTAACCATCTTGGATTCAACGAGCTAGTCAAGTAGAGGCATACTAGTGACACTTTGTTTGTCTATGTATTCACACATGTACTATGTTTCCGGTTAATACAATTCTAGCATGAATAATAAACATTTATCGTGAAATAAGGAATAAATAATAACTTTATTATTGCCTCTAGGGCATATTTCCTTCAGTTTCCCACTTGCGCTAGAGTCAATAATCTAGTTCACACCACCATGTGATTTAACACCAATAGTTCACATCACCATGTGATTAATACCCATAGTTTACATCGCCATGTGACCAACACTCAAAGGGTTTACTAGAGTCAGTAATCTAGTTCACATCGCCATGTGATTAACACCCAAAGAGTACTAAGGTGTGATCATGTTTTGCTTGTCAGAGAAGTTTAGTCAACGGGTCTGCCAAATTCAGATCCGTATGTATTTTGCAAATTTCTATGTCTACAATGCTCTATCCGGCGCTACTTTAGCTAATTGCTCCCACTCTTAATATGTATCCAGATTGAGACTTAGAGTCATCTGGATCAGTGTCAAAACTTGCATCGATGTAACCCTTTACGACGAACCTTTTGTCACCTCCATAATCGAGAAACATATCCTTATTCCACTAAGGATAATTTTGACCGTTGTTCAGTGATCTACTCCTAGATCACTATTGTACTCCCTTGCCAAACTCAACGTAGGGTATACAATAGATCTGGTACATAGCATGGCATACTTTATAGAACCTATGGCTGAGGCATAGGGAATGACTTTCATTCTCTTTCTATCTTCTGCCGTGGTCGGGCTTTGAGTCCTACTCAATTTCACATCTTGTAACACAGGCAAGGACTCTTTCTTTGACTGTTCCATTTTGAACTACTTCAAAATCTTGTCAAGGTATGTACTCATTGAAAAAACTTATCAAGCGTCTTGACCTATCTCTATAGATCTTGATGCTCAATATGTAAGCAGCTTCACTGAGGTCTTTGTTTGAAAAACTCCTTTCAAAAACTCCTTTATGATTTCCAGAAAATTCTACATTATTTCCGATCAACAATATGCCATTCACATATATTTATCAAAAATGCTGTAGTGCTCCCACTCACTTTCTTGTAAATACAGGCTTTACAGCAAGTCTGTATAAAACTATATGCTTTGATTAACTCATCAAAGCGTATATTCCAACTCCGAGATGCTTGAACCAGTCCATAGATGGATCGCTGGAGCTTGCACATTTTGTTAGCACCTTTAGGATTGACAAAACCTTCTGGTTGCATCATATACAACTCTTCTTTAAGAAATCCATTAAGGAATGTAGTTTTGACATCCATTTGCCGGATTTCATAAAATGTGGCAATTTGCTAACATGATTTAGACAGACTTAAGCATCGCTACGAGTGAGAAAATCTCATCGTAGTCAACACCTTGAACTTTGTCAAAACCATTTTCGACAAGTCTAGCTTTGTAGATAGTAACACTACTATCAGCGTCTGTCTTCCTCTTGAAGATCCATTTATTTTCTATGGCTTGCCGATCAATGGGCAAGTCAACTAAAGTCCACACTTTGTTCTCATACATGGATCCCATCTCAGATTTCATGGCCTCAAGCCATTTCGCGGAATCTGGGCTCATCATCGCTTCCTCATAGTTCATAGGTTAGTCATAGTCAAGTAACATGACCTCCAGAACAGGATTACCGTACCACTCTGATGCGGATCTCACTCTGGTTGACCTACGAGGTTTGGTAGTAACTTGATCTAAAGTTACATGATCATCATCATTAGCTTCCTCACTAATTGGTGTAGGAGTCACAGGAATAGATTTCTGTGATGAACTACTTTCCAATAAGGAAGCAAGTACAGTTACCTCATCAAGTTCTACTTTCCTCCCACTCACTTCTTTCGAGAGAAACTCCTTCTCTAGAAAGGATCCATTCTTAGCAATGAATGTCTTGCCTTCGGATCTGTGATAGAAGGTGTACCCAACTATCTCCTTTTGGTATCCTATGAAGATACATTTCTCTGATTTTGGGTTTGAGCGTATCAGCATGAAACTTTTTCACATAAGCATCGCAACCCCAAACTTTAAGAAACGACAACTTTGGTTTCTTGCCAAACCACAGTTCATATTGTGTCGTCTCAACGGATTTAGATGGTGCCCTATTTAACATGAATGCAGCTGTCTCTAATGCATAGCCCCAAAACGATAGTGGTAAATCAGTAAGAGACATCATAGATTGCACCATATCTTATAAAGTACGGTTACGATGTTTGAATACACCATTACGCTATGGTGTTCCAGGTGGCGTGAGTTGTGAAACTATTCCGCATTGTTTCAAATGAAGACCGAACTCATAACTCAAATATTCTCCTCCATGATCAGATCGTAGAAACTTTATTTTCTTATTACGATGATTTTCCACTTTACTCTGAAATTGTATGAACTTTTCAAATGTTTCAGACTTATGTTTCATCAAGTAGATATACCCATATCTGCTCAAATCATCTGTGAAGGTCAGGAAATAACGATACCTGCCGCGAGCCTCAGCACTCATCGGATCGCATACATCAGTATGTATTATTTCCAATAAGTCAGTTGCTCGCTTCATTGTTCCGAAGAACGGAGTCTTAGTCATCTTGCCCATAAGGCATGATTCGCAAGCATCAAGTGATTCATAATCAAGTGATTCCAAAATTCCATTAGCATGGAGTTGCTTCATGCGCTTTACACCAATATGACCTAAACGGTAGTGCCACAAATAAGTTGCACTATCATTATTAACTTTGCATCTTTTGGCTTCAATATTATGAATATGTGTATCACTACGATCGAGATTCAATAAACCATTCACCTTGGGTGTATGACCATTGAAGGTTTTATTCATGTAAACAGAACAACAATTATTCTTTGACTTTAAATGAATAACCGTATTGCAATAAACATGATCAAATCATATTCATGCTTAACGCAAACACCAAATAACATTTATTTAGGTTCAACACTAATCCCGAAATTATAGGGAGTGTGCGATGATGATCATATCAATCTTGGAACCACTTCCAACATACATCATCACTTCACCCTTAACTACTCTCTGTTCATTCTGCGCTCCCGATTCGAGTTACTAATCTTAGCAACTAAACTAGTATCAAATACTAAGGGGTTGCTATAAAAACTAGTAAAGTACACATCAATAACATGTATATCAAATATACCTTTGTTCACTTTTCCATCCTTCTTATCTGCCAAATACTTGGGGCAGTTTTGCTTCCAGTGACCAGTCCCTTTGCAGTAGAAGCACTTAGTATCAGGCTTAGGTCCAGACTTGGGCTTCTTCACTTGAGCAGCAACTTGCTTGCTATTCTTATTGAAGTTCCCCTTCTTCCCTTTGCCCTTCTCTTGAAACTAGTGGTCTTGTCAACCATCAACACTTGATGCTTTTCTTGATTTCTACCTTCGTTGATTTTAGCAACACAAAGAGCTTGGGAATCGTTTCCATTATCCCTTGCATATTATAGTTCATCACGAAGTTCTAGTAACTTGGTGATAGTGACTAGAGAACTCTATCAATCACTATCTTATCTGGAAGATTAACTCCCACTTGATTCAAGTGATTGTAGTACTCAAACATTCTGAGCACATGCTCACTAGCTGAGCAATTCTCCTCCATCTTGTAGGCAAAGTGCTTGTCAAAGGTCTCATACCTTTCGACATGGGCATGAGTCTGAAATACCAATTTAAACTCCTGGAACATCTCATATGCTCCGTGGCATTCAAAACGTCTTTTAAGGCCCGATTCAAAGCCGTAAAGCATGGTGCACTAAACTATCAAGTAGTCATCATATCAAGCTTGCCAAACGTTCATAACGTCTGCATCTGCTCCTGCAATTGGTCTGTCACCTAGCGGTGCATCAAGGACAATTCTTCTATGCAGCAATGAGGATAATCCTCAGATCACAGATCCAATCCGCATCATTGCTACTAACATTCAACTTAGTTTTCTCTAGAACATATCAAAAATAAAACAGGGGAGCTAAATGCTACGTCTTGAGCTTGCGTTGGTTTTCCTTGAAGAGGAAAGGGTGATGTAGCAAAGTAGGGTAAGTATTTCCCTTAGTGTTTGAGAACCAAGGTATCAATCCAGTAGGAGGCTCCTCAAAAGTCCCACGCACCTACACAAACAAACAAAGAACTCGCAACCAACACAATAAAGGGGTTGTCAATCCCTTCACGGCCACTTGCGAAAGTGAGATCTGATAGAGATAGTATGATAAGATAAATATATTTTTGGTATTTTATAATATAGATGCAAAAAGTAAAGATGCAAATAAAAGTAGATTGAAAGCTTATATGATAAAAGATAGACCTGGGGCCATAGGTTTCACTAGTGGCTTCTCTCAAGATAGCATAAGTATTACGGTGGGTTAACAAATTACTGTCGAGCAATTGATAGAAAAGCGAATAATTATGAGATTATCTAGGCATGATCATGTATATAGGCATCACGTCCGTGACAAGTAGACCGACTCCTGCCTGCATCTACTACTATTACTCCACACATCGACCGCTATCCAGCATGCATCTAGATTATTAAGTTCATAAGAACAGAGTAATGCATTAAGAAAGATGACATGATGTAGAGGGATAAACTCAAGCAATATGATATAAACCCTACCTTTTTATCCTCGATGGCAACAATACAATACGTGCCTTACAACCCTTTCTGTCACTGGGTAAGGAAACCGCAAGATTGAACCCAAAGCTAAGCACTTCTCCCATGGCAAGAAAGATCAATCTAGTAGGCCAAACCAAACTAATAATTCGAAGAGACTTGCAAAGATAACTCAATCATACATAAAAGAATTCAGAGAAGATTCAAATATTTCTCATAGATAAACTTGATAATAAACCCACAATTCATCGGATCTCGACAAACACACCGCAAAAAGAGTTACATAAAACAGATCTCCACAAGAGAGGGGGAGAACATTGTATTGAGATCCAAAAAGAGAGAAGAAGCCGTCTAGCTAATAAGTATGGACCCAAAGGTCTGTGGTAAACTACTCACAACTCACTGGAGGGGCTATGGTGTTGATGTAGAAGCCCTCCATGGTCGATACCCCCTCCGACGAAGCGCCGACGAAGGCTCCAAGATGGGATCTCGCGAATACAGAAGGTTACGGCGGTGGAAATTGTTTTTCGTTGGCTCCCTGGATGTTTTAGGGGTACGTAGGTATATATAGGAGGAAGAAGTACGTCGGTGGCCGCTCGTGGGGCCCAGGAGACAGGGGGCGCGCCCAGGAGGGGTGGGCGCGCCCTCCTATCTCCTGGCCGCCTCGATTGCTTCTTGACTTGCACTCCAAGTCCTCTGGATCACGTTCGTTCCAAAAATCACGCTCCCGAAGGTTTCATTCCATTTGGACTCCGTTTGATATTCCTTTTCTTTGAAATACTGAAATAGGCAAAAAAAACAGCAATACGGGCTGGGCCTCAGGTTAGTAGGTTAGTCCCAAAAATGATATAAATATGTAAAATAAAGCCCATAAACATCCAAAGGGGTAATATAATAGCATGGAACAATCAAAAATTATATATACGTTGGAGACGTATCAAGCATCCCCAAGCTTAAGTCCTGCTCGTCCTCGAGTAGGTAAATGATAAGAACATAATTTTTGATGTGTAATGCTACCTAGCATAATTCTCAATGTAATTTTCTTTATTGTGGCATGAATGTTCAGATCGAAATGATTCAAAATAAAAGTTCATATTGATAAAAGAAATAGTAACGCTTCAAGCATACTAATCAAAGTAATCATCTCTTCTCAAAATAACATGGCTAAAGAAAGTTCATCCCTACAAAATCATATAGTTAGGCTATGCTTCATTTTCGTCACACAAAGATGTTCCCAAATTCTACACCCCCGATGACAAGCCAAGCAATTGTTTCGTACTTAAATAATCTCAAACTTTTTCAACCTTCACGCAATACATGAGCGTGAGCCATGGATATAGCACTATGGGTGGAATAGAATATGATGATGGGGATTGTGTGGAGAAGACAAAAAAGGAGAAAGTCTCACATTGACGAGGATAACCAACGGGCTATGGAGATGCCCATCAACTGATGTCAACATGAGGAGTAGGGATTGCCATGCAACGGATGCACTAGAGCTATAAATGAATGAAAGCTCAACAAAAGAAAACTAGTGGGTGTGCATCCAACTTGCTTGCTCACGAAGACCTAGGGCATTTGAGGAAGCCCATCGTAGGAATATACAAGCCAAGTTCTATAATGAAAAATTCCCACTAGTATATGAAAGTGACGACATATGAGACTCACTATATGAAAAACATGGTGCTACTTTGAAGCACAAGATATGAGACTCACTATATGAAGGAAATGGTGCTACTTTGAAGCACAAGTGTGGAAAAAGAGATAGTAACATCGCGCCTTTTTATTTATTTTCTTTTATTTTCTTTTTTTCTTTTTCTTTTTTTCCTTTTTTGGGCCTTTATTTTTTTCTTTTGGCCTTTCCTCTTTTTCTTTTTTTTCTTTGGGACAATGCTCTAATAATGATGATCATCACACTTTATTGATTACAACACAAGAATTATAACTCGAAACTAGAACAAGATATGACTTTATATGAATGCCTCCGGCGGTGTACCGGGATGGTGCAATGAATCAAGAGTGACATGTATGAAAAATTATGCATGGTGGCTTTGCCACAAATACGGTGTCAACTACATGATCATGCAATGGCAATATGACAAAAGTAATGTATGTCATGATGATGAAAGGAACGGTGGAAAGTTGCATGGCAATATATCTCGGAATGGCTATGGAAATGCCATAATAGGTAGGTATGGTGGCTGTTTTGAGGAAGATATAAGGAGGTTTATGTGTGATAGAGCGTATCGTATCACGGGGTTTGGATGCACCGGCGAAGTTTGCACCAACTCTCAAGGTGAGAAAGGGCAATGCACAGTACCGAAGAGGCTAGCAATGGTGGAAAGGTAAAAGTGCGTATAATCCATGGACTCAACATTAGTCAAAAGAACTCATATAATTATTGCAAAATTTAGAAGTCATAAAAAATCAAGCACTACGCGCATGCTCCTAGAGGGATAGATTGGTAGGAAAAGACCATCGCTCATCCCCGACCGCCACTCATAAGGATGCACAAGCCAGGTACACTTCATGTTTCAAATTTGTTACACAACTTTAACCATACATGCATGCTACGGGACTTGCTAACTTTAACACAAGCATTCTTTAAATTCATAATCACCCAACTAGCATGACCTTAATATCACTACCTCCATATCTCAAAACAATTATCAAGTATCAAATTGATCATAGCATCCAATTCACTTCCTATGATAGTTTTTATTATACCCAACTCTGATGCCTACCATTCTAGGACCAATTTATAACCATAGAAAATTCCATGATGTTCTAAAAGACTCTCAAAATAATATAAGTGAAGCATGAGAGACTAGAAATTTCTACAAAATTAAGCCACCGCCGTGCTCTAAAAGATATAAGTGAAGCACTAGTTCAAAAACTATCAAGCTCAAAAGATATAAGTGAAGCACATAGAGTATTCTAGCAAATTAAATCAAGTGGGCTTCTCCCAAAAGGTGTGTACAGCAAGTATGCTTGTGTTAAACTAAAAGCAAAGACTAATATAATACACGATGCTCCAAGCAAAACACATATCATGTGGCGAATAAAAATATAGCTCGAAGTAAAGTTACCAATGAACGAAGACGAAAGAGGGGATGCCTTCCCGGGGCATCCCCAAGCTTAGGCTTTTGGCTACTCTTGAATATCTTGGGGTGCCATGGGCATCCCCAAGATTAGGCTTTTACAACTCCTTATTCCATAGTCCATCAAATCTTTACCCAAAACTTGAAAACTTCACAACACAAAACTCAACAGGAAATCTCATAAACTGCGTTAGTGAAAGAAAACAAAACCACCACATAAGGTATTGTAATGAACTCATTCTTTATTTATTTTTGGTGTTAAACCTACTGTATTCCAATTTCTCTATGGTTCATACCACTTAATACTAGCCATAGATGCATCAAAATAAGCAAACAACACACGAAAAACAGAATCTGTCAAAAACAGAACTGTCTGTAGAAATCTGTAACTAACGCAAACTTCTGGAACTTTAAAAATCCTACCAAAATAGAAAGTCCTGGGAAATTTGTCTATTGATCATCAGAAAAAAGAATCAACGCAAAATCACGTTTCTGTGATTTAACAAAACTAATTTCGTGCACACAAAGTTTCTGTTTTTCAGCAGAATCAAATTAACTATCACCATAGGTTATCCTTTAGGTTCTACTTGGCACAAACACTAATTAAAACATAAAAACACATATAAACAGAAGGTAGATGCAAAATTTATTAAATAACATTAAGGAAAAATATTGGGTTGTCTCCCAACAAGCGCTTTTCTTTAAAGCCTTTTTAGCTAGGCATTGAGATTTCAATGATGCTCACAAGAAAGACAAGAATTGAAGCACAAAGAGAGCATCATAAAACATGTGATAAAACACACTTAAGTCTAACGTACTTCCTATGCATAGGCATCTTGTAAGCAAACAAATTATCAAGGCAAGAAAAAACTAGCATATGCAAGGAAGGACAAAGAGATGATAGTAATCTCAACATGAAGAGAGGTAATTTAGTAACATGAAAATTTCTACAACCGTATTTTCCTCTCTCATAATAATTACATGTAGGATCATAGGGAAATTAAAAAAATAGCTATCACATAACATATTCTCAACACGATCCACATGCATGCAAACTTGACACTCTTCCAAGATAGTGCGATTAACATTAACTAAAGTCATGACCTCTCCAAACCCACTTTTATCGAAAATATCATAAGATTGAACATACTCCAGATATGTGGGATCTAAAGTTGACACTCTTCCCAACCCACTTTCAATATTATCGCAAACTCTATTATCAATCTCATATTCATCATGGGGCTTAAATAAATTTTCAAGATCATAATTAGAATCATCCCAATCATGATCATTGCAACAAGTAGTAGACATAGCAAAACTAGCATCCCCAAGCTTAGGGTTTTGCATATTATTAGCACAATTGACATCAAGAGAGTTTATAGTAAAATCATTGCAATCATGCTTTTTATTCAAGGAGCCATCGTGAATCTCTTCATAAATTTCTTCATCACAATTTTCAGATTCACGAATTTCAAGCAAAACTTCATAAAGATAATCTAGTGGACAAAACTCACTAGCAATTGGTTCATCATAATTGGATCTCTTAAAAAGATTATCAAGCGGATAAGGATCCATAGATCTTAGCTTCTCTGTTTAGTAATAAATAAACAACTACTCCAACCAAATAAACAAATGAGCCAAGTAGGACATCAAAACAAACGAAATGCGAACAGAAGAAGGGCGAATAAAAAGGCAAGGGTGAAGTGGGGGAGAGGAAAACGAGAGGCAAATGGCAAATAATGTAAATGTGAGGGAGATGAGTTTGTGATGGGTACTTGGTATGTATTGACTTGAGCGAAGACCTCCCCAGCAATGGCGCCAGAAATCCTTCTTGCTACGTCTTGAGCTTGCGTTGATTTTCCTTGAAGAGGAAAGGGTGATGCAGCAAAGTAGCATAAGTATTTCCCTTAGTTTTTGAGACACAAGGTATCAATCCAGTAGGAGGCTCCTCAAAAGTCCCACGCACCTACACAAACAAACAAAGAACTCGCAACCAACGCAATAAAGGGGTTGTCAATCCCTTCACGGCCACTTGCGAAAGTGAGATCTGATAGAGATAGTATGATAAGATAAATATATTTTTGGTATTTTATAATATAGATGCAAAAATTAAAGATGCAAATAAAAGTAGATTGAAAGCTTATATGATAAAAGATAGACCTGGGCCATAGGTTTCACTAGTGGCTTCTCTCAAGATAGCATAAGTATTACGGTGGGTGAACAAATTACTGTCGAGCAATTGATAGAAAAGCGAATAATTATGAGATTATCTAGGCATGATCATGTATATAGGCATCACGTCCGCGACAAGTAGACCGACTCCTGCCTGCATCTACTACTATTACTCCACACATCGACCGCTATCCAGCATGCATCTAGAGTATTAAGTTCATAAGAACAGAGTAACGCATTAAGAAAGATGACATGATGTAGAGGGATAAACTCAAGCAATATGATATAAACCCCATCTTTTAATCCTCGATGGCAACAATACAATACGTGCCTTGCAACCCTTTCTGTCACTGGGTAAGGACACCACAAGATTGAACCCAAAGCTAAGCACTTCTCCGATGGCAAGAAAGATCAATCTAGTAGGCCAAACCAAACTGATAATTCGAAGAGACTTGCAAAGATAACTAGATACGTCTCCAACGTATCTATAATTTTTGATTGCTCCATGCTACTTTATCTACTGTTTTGGACTATATTGGGCTTCAATTTTCACTTTTATATTACTTTTGGGACTAACCTATTAACCATAGGCCCAGCCCAGAATTGCTGTTTTTTTGCCTTTTTTAGTATTTTGAAGAAACAGAATATCAAACGGAGTCCAAACGGAATGAAACCTTTGGGATCATGATTTTCCAACCGAATGTGATCCAGGAGACTTGGACCCTACTCCAAGAAGCTTCCGAGGAGGTCACGAGGGTGGAGGGCGCGCCCACATGGGCACGCCCCCCTACCTCGTGGGCCCCTCGGAGCTCCACCGACGTATTCCTTCCTCCTATATATACCTACGTATCCTCGTATGATCAAAGGGGGAGCCAAAAACCTAATTCCACCACCGCAACCTTCTATATCCACGAGATCCCATCTTGGGGCCTGTTCTGGAGCTCCGCCGGAGGGGGCATCCACCATGGAGGGCTTCTACATCATCACCATAGCCCCTCCGATGAAGTGTGAGTAGTTTACTTCAGACCTTCAGGTCCATAGCTAGTAGCTAGATGGCTTCTTCTCTCTTTTTGGATCTCAATACAATGTTCTCCCCCTCTCTCGTGGAGATCTATTCGATGTAATCTTCTTTTTGCGGTGTGTTTGTTGAGACCGATGAATTGTGGGTTTATGATCCAGTATTATCTATGGAAAATATTTGATTCTTCTCTGAATTCTTTTATGTATGATTGAGTTATCTTTGCAAGTCTCTTCGAATTATCCGTTTGGTTTGGCCAACTAGATTGGTAGTTCTTGCAGTGGAGAAGTGCATGGCTTTGGGTTCAATCTTGCGGTGTCCTTACTCAGTGACAGAAAGAGTTGCAAGGCACGTATTGTATTGTTGTCATCGAGGATAACAAGATGGGGTTTTTATCATATTGCATGAATTTATCCCTCTACATCATGTCATCTTGCTTAAAGCGTTACTCTGTTTTTAACTTAATACTCTAGATGCATGCTGGATAGCGGTCGATGAGTGGAGTAATAGTAGTAGATGCATAATCGTTTTGATCTACTTGTCACGGACGTGATGCCTATATACATGATCATTGGTAGATATACTCATAACTATGCTCAATTCTGTCAATTGCTCAACAGTAATTTATTCACCCACCGTAGAATACTTATGCTCTTGAGAGAAGCCACTAGTGAAACCTATGGCCCTCTCATCATATCAATCTATATCACTTTATTTACTTGCTTTGTTTTTACTTTGCCTTTACTTTTTTACTTTTCATCTATATATCAAAAATACCAAAAATATTATCTCTATCAGATCTCACTCTCGTAAGTGACCATGAAGGGATTAACAACCCCTAAGTGTTGGTTGCGAGTTGCTATCGTGTTGTGCAGGTACGAGGGACTTGCGCGTGACCTCCTACTGGATTGATACCTTGGTTCTCAAAAACTGAGGGAAATACTTACGCTACTGTGCTACATCATCCTCTCCGCTGCGGGGAAAACCAACGGAAGCTCGAGACGTAGCAAGAAGAATTTCTGACGCCGTTGCCGGGGAGGCTTACGCAAAAGTCAACATACCAAGTACCCATTACAATCCCTATCTCTCGCATTACATTATTTGCCATTTGCCTCTCGTTTTCCTCTCCCCCACTTCACCCTTGCCGTTTTATTCACCCTCTCTTTCCCAATCTCCTCCTCTCTTTCCGTTGCCTTTTCCTTGTCCTTTTGTTTGCTTGTGTGTTAGTTTGCTTGCTTGTCATCATGACTAGTCTTATATCTTCTCCGTTATCTCCCGAGAATGAAGTGCTAAATTTTAAACAAAGGGAGGGAGAAAATCTAAAAGATGCTTGGTATAGAATTTGCAATGCTCAAAATAGATCTACCAGGAAGCATTCTACTTCAATTCTTCTTCGCAATTTTTATGTAGGTGCTAATCCTTGGTATAGATATATCCTTGATACCATTACCGGAGGGAATTTCTTGGGTAGCCATACTTTTGATTCCTATAATGCTTTAATAGATTTATTTGGCTCACTTCCTCTTTTGGTTAATGGAACTATGTTAACGTTGGAGCATGTTATGCAAAGGCTTGAAATTATTGAAAACGAAGTTGCTACCATTGAATCCATTGAAAATCTAGATAAAAAGATTCATAATCAAATTACTCAATATGGATCTAAGGTAGGAATGACTTTGAAAAATATTAAGGAGAAGGAACCCATGGTTAATGAAAAAATAAATCTAGACTCTACTCGTATCGTTAAACTTGAGGGTATCATTACCAATTTGGGAACCGCTTTTTCCTCCGTAAAGAATACTCCTAGTCCTCCTACTAAAATTGCCAAGTTTATGTATGTTCCTAAAAATAAGGGTGAATCATCTAGTAAGGAAAATGCGGATCTTAAATCTATAAGTATTCATCCCGATCTTTTTACTATCATTAAGGAACCATTTGCTACGAATGAATTTTTCGATCTTATGCCTAAAGGTTTGATAATTTCTAGAAATAAGAAAATTCTAAGGGAGGTAGATGCCTCATTGAAGAATTGCCTACCAAAGATGGCAATACCTAGATCTATCCTTGCTTTTATGCCTAGCTAGGGGCGTTAAACGATAGCGCTTGTTGGGAGGCAACCCAATTTTATTTTGTGTTTTTTGTTTTTGCTTATGTTTAGGAATAAATAATCCATCTACCTTCTGTTTGGATGTGGTTTTATGTTTTAATTAGTGTTTGTGCCAAGTAGGACCTATAGGATAACCTACGATGATAGTTGATTTGATTCTGCTGAAAAACAGAAACTTTAGCGCTCACGAGATTAGCTGCCATTTTTTACTTGAGAGTGATTTTGCGTTGATTCGTTTTGCTGCTGATCAACAAACAAATTGTCCAGTACTTCCTATTTTGGTAGAATTTTTAGAGTTCCAGAAGTTTGCGTTAGTTACAGATTACTACAGACCGTTCTGTTTTTGACAGATTCTGTTTTTCGTGTGTTGTTTGCTTATTTTGATGAATCTATGGCTAGTAAATTAGTTTATAAACCATAGAGAAGTTGGAATACAGTAGGTTTAACACCAATATAAATAAATAATGAGTTCATTACAGTACCTTGAAGTAGTCTTTTGTTTTCTTTCTCTAACGGAGCTCACGAGATTTCTGTTGAGTTTTGTGTTGTGAAGTTTTCAAGTTTTGGGTGAATTGTTTTGATGGATTATGGAACAAGGAGTGGCAAAAGTCTAAGCTTGGGGATGCCCATGGCACCCCCAAGATAATCCAAGGACACCAAAAAGTCAAAGCTTGGGGATGCCCCGGAAGGCATCCCCTCTTTCGTCCACTTCCATCGGTAATTTACTTGGAGCTATATTTTTATTCACCAACATGATATGTGTTTTGCTTGGAGTGTCTTGTATTATTTGTGTCTTTGCTTGTTAGTTTACCACAATCATCTTTGATGTACACACCTTTTTAGAGAGCCATATATGAATTGAAATTTGTTAGAATACTCTATGTTCTTCACTTATATCTTTTGAGCTTGATAGTTTGCTCATAGTGCTTCACTTATATCTTTTTGAGCGTGATAATTTTTGCTCTAGTGCTTCACTTAGATCTTTTTGAGCACGGTGGTGGATTTGTTTTAAATAAACTTGATCTCTCATGCTTCACTTACATTATTTTGAGAGTTGTTAATAGCATGGTAATTTGCTTAATGTTAATATACTTGGTATTCAAGATATGTGAAACTTTCTTTTGAGTGCATTGAATACTAAGATAAGTTTGATGCTTGATAATTGTTTTGAGATGTGGAGGTAATAATATCAAAGTCGTGCTAGTTGGGTGATTATGTATTTGAGAAATACTTGTGTTGAAGTTTGCAAGTCCCGTAGCATGCACGTATGGTTAAAGTTATGTAACAAATTTGAAACATGAAGTGTACCTGGCTTGTGCATCCTTATGAGTGGCAGTCGGGGACGAGCGATGGTCTTTTCCTACCAACCTATCAACCTAGGAGCATGCTCGTAGTACTTGATTTTTGATGACTTCTAAATTTTTGCAATAAGTACATGAGTTCTTTTGACTAATGTTGAGTCCATGGATTATATGCACTCTCATCTTTTCACCTTCGCTAGCCTCTTCGGTACCGTGCATTGCCCTTTCTCACCTTGAGAGTTTGTGCAAACTTCGCCGGTGCATCCAAACCCCATGATATGATACGCTCTATCACACATAAACCTCTTTATATCTTCCTCAAAACAGCCACCATATCTACCTATCATGGCATTTCCATAGCCATTCCGGGATATATTGCCATGCAACTTCCACCATCATCATTGTGACATGCATTACTTTTGTCATATTGCCATTGCATGATCTTGTAGTTGACATCGTATTTGTGGCGAAGCCACCTTGCATTATTTTTCATACATGTCACTCTTGATTCATTACATCATCCCGGTACACCGCCGGAGGCATTCATATAGAGTCATATCTTGTTCTAGTATCGAGTTGTAATTCATATGTTGTAATGAAAGTGTGATGATCATCATTAGAGCATTGCCCAAAAAAGGCCAAAAAAAGAGAAAGGCCCATATATATATATATATATATATATATATATATATATATATATATATATATATATATATATAAAGGGCAATGCTACTATCTCTTTTTCCACACTTGTGCTTCAAAGTAGCACCTTGTTCTTCATGTAGTGAGTCTCATATATTGTGCTTCAAAGTAGCACCATGTTTTTCATATAGTGAGTCTCTTAAGTTGTCTTGTTCATACTAGTGGGAATTTTCCATTATAGAACTTGGCTTGTATATTCCTACGATGGGCTTCCTCAAAATGCCCTAGGTCTTCATGAGCAAGCAAGTTGGATGCACACCCACTAGTTTTCTTTTGTTGAGCATTCATAGCTCTAGTGCATCCGTTGCATGGCAATCCCTACTCCTTGCATTAACATCAATCGATGGGCATCTCCATAGCTCATTTATTAGCCTCGTTAATGTGAGACTTTCTCCTTTTTTGTCTTCTCCACACAATCCCCATCATCATATTCTATTCCACCCATAGTGCTATATCCATGGCTCACGCTCATGTATTGCGTGAAGGTTGAAAAAGTTTGAGATTATTTAAGTATGAAACAATTGCTTGGCTTGTCATCGGGGGTATAGAAGTTGGGAACATCTTTGTGTGACGAAAATGAAGCATAGCCTAACTATATGATTTTGTAGGGATGAACTTTCTTTTGCCATGTTATTTTGAGAAGACATGATTGCTTTGATTAGTATGCTTGAAGTATTATTATTTTTGTGTCAATATGAACTTTTGTCTTGAATCTTTCGGATCTGAATATTCATATCACAATTAAGAAGATTTACATTGAAATTATGCCAAAGTATCACTCCGCATCAAAAATTCTTTTTTATCATTTACCTACTCGAGGACGAGCAGGAATTAAGCTTGGGGATGCTTGATACGTCTCCAACATATCTATAATTTTTGATTGCTCCATGCTACTTTATCTACTGTTTTGGACTATATTGGGCTTTATTTTTAACTTTTATATTACTTTTGGGACTAACCTATTAACCGGAGGCCCAGCCCAGAATTGCTGTTTTTTGCCTTTTTCAGTATTTCGAAGAAATAGAATATCAAACAGAGTCCAAACGGAATGAAACCTTCGGGATCGTGATTTTCCAACCGAACGTGATCCAGGAGACTTGGACCCTACTCCAAGAAGCTTCCGAGGAGGTCACGAGTGTGGAGGGCGCGCCCCCCTGGGCGCGCCCCCTACCTCATGGGCCCCTCGGAGCTCCACCGACGTACTCCTTCCTCCTATATATACCTACGTATCCCCGTATGATCAAAGGGGAGCCAAAAACCTAATTCCACCGCCGCAACCTTCTATATCCACAAGATCCCATCTTGGGGCCTGTTCCGGAGCTCCTCCAGAGGGGGCATCCACCACGGAGGGCTTATACATCATCACCATAGCCCCTCCGATGAAGTGTGAGTAGTTTACTTCAGACCTTCGGGTCCATAGCTAGTAGCTAGATGGCTTCTTCTCTCTTTTTGGATCTCAATACACTGTTCTCCCCCTCTCTCGTGGAGATCTATTCGATGTAATCTTCTTTTTGTGGTGTGTTTGTTGAGACCGATGAATTGTGGGTTTATGATCCAGTATTATCTATGGAAAATATTTGATTCTTCTGTGAATTCTTTTATGTATGATTGAGTTATCTTTGCAAGTCTCTTCGAATTATCCGTTTGGTTTGGCCAACTAGATTGGTAGTTCTTGCAATGGGAGAAGTGCATGGCTTTGGGTTCAATCTTGCGGTGTCCTTACTCAGTGACAGAAAGAGTTGCAAGGCACATATTGTATTGTTGCCATCGAGGATAACAAGATGGGGTTTTTATCATATTGCATGAATTTATCCCTCTACATCATGTCATCTTGCTTAAACGTTACTCTGTTTTTAACTTAATACTCTAGATGCATGTTGGATAGCGGTCGATGAGTGGAGTAATAGTAGTAGATGCAGAATCGTTTCGATCTACTTGTCACGAACGTGATGCCTATATACATGATCATTGCCTAGATATACTCATAACTATGCTCAACTCTGTCAATTGCTCAACAGTAATTTGTTCACCCACCGTAGAATACTTATGCTCTTGAGAGAAGCCACTAGTGAAACCTATGGCCCCCGGGTCTATTCTCATCATATCAATCTATATCACTTTATTTACTTGCTTTGTTTTTACTTTGCCTTTACTTTTTTACTTTGCATCTATCTATCAAAAATACCATAAATATTATCTCTATCAGATCTCACTCCCGTAAGTGACCGTGAAGGGATTGACAGCCCCTAAGCGTTGGTTGCGAGTTGCTATCATGTTGTGCAGGTACGAGGGACTTGCGCGTGACCTCCTACTGGATTGATACCTTGGTTCTCAAAAACTGAGGGAAATACTTACGCTACTGTGCTGCATCATCCTCTCCTCTTCGGGGAAAACCAACGCAAGCTCGAGACGTAGCATAACTCAATCATACATAAAAGAATTCAGAGAAGATTCAAATATTTCTCATAGATAAACTTGATCATAAACCCACAATTCATCGGATCTCGACAAACACACCGCAAAAAGAGTTACATCAAATAGATCTCCACAAAAGAGGGGGAGAACATTGTATTGAGATCCAAAAAGAGAGAAGAAGCCATGTAGCTAATAACTATGGACCCGAAGGTCTGTGGTAAACTACTCACAACTAATCGGAGGGGCTATGGTGTTGATGTAGAAGCCCTCCGTGGTCGATTCCCCCTCCGGCGGAGCGCCGGCGAAGGCTCCAAGATTGGATCTTGCGGATACAGAAGGTTACGACGGTGGAAAATGTTTTTCGTTCGCTCCCTGGATGTTTTCGGGGTACGTAGGTATATATAGGAGGAAGAAGTACGTCGGTGGCCGCTCGTGGGGCCCAGGAGACAGGGGCCACGCCCAGGAGGGGTGGGCACGCCCTCCTATCTCCTGGCCACCTCGATTGCTTCTTGACTTGCACTCCAAGTCCTCTGGATCATGTTCGCTCCAAAAATCACGCTCCCGAAGGTTTCATTCTGTTTTGACTCTGTTCGATATTCCTTTTCTTCGAAATACTGAAATAGGCAAAAAACAGCAATACGGGTTGGGCCTCCGGTTAGTAGGTTAGTCCCAAAAATGATATAAATATGTAAAATAAAGCCCATAAACATCCAAAAGGGGTAATATAATAGCATGGAACAATAAAAAATTATAGATACATTGGAGACGTATCACTAAACGCGAGATATTGATCTACAACATAGATATGCTAATACTACCAGGACTAAGTTGATGATAAATTAAAGTTCAATTAATCATATTACTTGAGAACTCCCACTTAGATAGACATCCCTCTAATCATCTAAGTGATCACGTGATCCATATCAACTAAACCATGTCCAATCATCACGTGAGATGGAGTAGTTTCAATGGTGAACATCACTATGTTGATCATATCTACTATATGATTCACGCTCGACCTTTCGGTCTTAGTGTTCTGAGGCCATATCTGCATATGCTAGGCTCGTCAAGTTTAACCCGAGTATTTCTGCGTGTGCAAAACTGGCTTGCACCCGTTGTATGTTAACATAGAGCTTATCACACCCGTTCATCACGTGGTGTCTTGGCACGACGAACTGTCGCAGCGGTGCATACTTAGGGAGAAAACTTATACCTTGAAATTTAGTGGGAGATCATCTTATAATGCTACCGTCGAACTAAGCAAAATAAGATGCATAAAGGATAAACATCACATGCAATCAATATAAGTGATATGATATGCCCATCATCATCTTGTGCCTTTGATCTCCATCTCCAAAGCACCGTCATGATCACCATCGTCACCGGCACAACACCTTGATCCCCATCATGGCATCGTTGTTGTCTCGCCAACTATTGCTTCTACGACTATCGCTACCGCTTAGTGATAAAGTAAAGCAATTACATAGCAATTGCATTTCATACAATAAAGCGACAACCATATGGCTCCTGCCAGTTGCCGATAACTCGGTTCCAAAACATGATCATCTCATACAATAAAATATAGCATCATGCCTTGACCATATCACATCACAACATGCCCTGCAAAAACAAGTTAGACGTCCTCTACTTTATTGTTGCAAGTTTTACGTGGCTGCTACGGGCTGAGCAAGAACCGTTCTTACCTACGCATCAAAACCACAACGATATTTCGTCAAGTATGTGTTGTTTTAACCTTCACAAGGACCGGGCGTAGCCACACTCGATTCAACTAAAGTTGGAGAAACTGACACCCGCCAGCCACCTATGTGCAAAGCACGTCGGTAGAACCAGTCTCGCGTAAGCGTATGCGTAATGTTGGTCCAGGCCGCTTCATCCAATAATACCGCCGAACCAAAGTATGACATGCTGGTAAGCAGTATGACTTGTATCGCCCACAACTCACTTGTGTTCTACTCGTGCATATAACATCTACGCATAAACCTGGCTCGGATGCCATTGTTGGGGAACGTAGTAATTTCAAAATATTTCTGACGCACACGCAAGATCATGGTGATGCATAGCAACGCGAGAGGAGAGTTTTGTCCATGTACCCTCGTAGACCGTAAGCGGAAGCGTTTATCAACGCGGTTGATGTAGTCGGACACCTTCACGATCCGTCCCGATCAAGTACCAAACGTACGACACCTTCGCATTCAGCACACGTTCAGCTCGATGACGTCCTCGCCTTCTTGATCCAGCAAGAGGGGCGAAGTAGTAGATGAGTTTTGACAGCACGACAGCGTAGTGATAGTGTTGGTGAAGAACAATCTCCGCAGGGCTTCGCCTAAGCACTACAAAAACTATGATGGAGGATAAACTAGAGGGGACAGGGTTGCCAGCACCCGGCTTGGTGTTTCTTGATCTGTCTTGGGTGCTAGCCCTACCCCTCTATTTATATGTTGAGCCATGGGGTCGAAACTTGGAGTACAAGCCTCCACAAAGTCGATTTCACCCGAAAGGCAAGAGTCCTTCTCAGACTCTAGGGCCAGACGCCAGGGTTCCCGGCGTCTGGACCCATATGCCAGGGACCCTGGCTTCTGGCCCCTAGACTCCGCAAAACTTCCTTTTGCACTTTCCAAAAACCTTGTGGGCTTTTCCCTTTGGCCCAAATAAAGTGTTCTCGTTCCCAAACATTTCGGGAAACATCCGGAACCTCTTCCGGTGAATTCTGGAACCCTTCCAGAGACTAAACACTATTATCCCATATATCAATCTTTATCTTCGGACCATTCCGCAGTTCCTCATCATGTCCGTGATCTTATCCGGGACTCCGAACAACATTCGGTTGCCAACATACATAACTCATATAATACTATATCGTCAATGAACGTTAAGCGTGCGGACCCTACGGGTTTGAGAACTATGTTGACATGACCAGGACATCTCTTTGGTCAATAACCAATAGTGGAACCTGGATGCCCATATTGGCTCCTACATATTCTACGAAGATCTTTCTCGGTTGAACCGCATAACAATATACGTTGTTCCCTTTGTCATCGGTATGTTACTTGCCTGAGACTCAATACCTAGCTCAATCTCGTTACTGGCAAGTCTCTTTACTCGTTCCTTAATGCATCATCCTGCAACTAACTAATTAGTCACATTGCTTGCAAGGCTTATAGTGATGTGCATCACTGAGAGGGCCCAGAGATACCTCTCCGACAATCAGAGTGACAAATCCTAATCTTGATCTATGCCAACTCAACAAGTACCATCAGAGACACCTATAGAGCACCTTTATAATCACCCTGTTATGTTGTGACATTTGGTAGCACACAAAGTGTTCCTCCGGTAATCGGGAGTTGCATAATCTCATAGTCATAGGAACATGTATAAGTCATGAAGAAAGCAATAGCAACATACTAAACGGTCAAGTGCTAAGCTAACGGAATGGGTCAGGTCAATCACATCATTCTCTAATGATGTGATCCCGTTAATCAAATGACAACTCATGTCTATTGCTAGGAAAGTTAACCATCTTTGATTCAATGAGCTAGTCAAGTAGAGGCATTCTAGTGACACTCTATTTGTCTATGTATTCACACATGTACTAAGTTTCCGGTTAATACAATTCTAGCATGAATAATAAACATTTATCATGAAATAAGGAAATAAATAATAACTTTATTATTGCCTCTAGGGCATATTTCCTTCAGTGACTCCTATTTTGGCACTGGCTTTTGGAAAGAAATTGCAAAGTTTTATGTACTGAAAGCTGGCACTAAAATTGCACTGCACATAAAAGGGCCTAGTCATGAGATATATGCTAACTTCCCCGACTAAATCATCTGTCCAGACTTTGTTTGAAGTACGTTTTCTTTTCAACTATCTACATATGTTGACTTACCCAGCAATGTCAAATAAATTGATTAGTATTCAAGCAATCAATTGTTATTCCCTTTTCTTACTATATTCCTACCTAATAACACTGGTACAACGACGTCCTAAACAAATGGTTTAAAACCCCTTTCCACGACGGCATTTGGAACCATCGCCAAGTGAGTGTGGGCGATAGGGGGGTCCTTCCCACACGACCCAGAAATCGTCGGGGATAGGCCCTCGTGGGACCCGGGCTGGGGCCGTGTGCGATCGGTGAGGCATGGAAACCCAATAATTTCCGTAGGTATGTACATCCCACATGGTGAATCCCAGAAATCATTTCCGTTGGTATGTACATCCCACACGGTGAATCCCAGAAATCATTTCCGTAGGTATGTACATCCCACATGGTGAATCCCAGAAATCATTTCTGTAGGTATGTACATCCCACACGGTGAATCCCAGAAATCATTTCCGTAGGTATGTACATCCCACACGGTGAATCCCAGAAATCATTTCCGTAGGTATGTACATCCCACACGCTGAAGCCCAGAAATCATTTCCTTAGGTATGTACATCCCACACGGTGAATCCCAGAAATCATTTCCGTAGGTATGTACATCCCACACGGTGAATCCCAGCAAATCATTTTCGTAGGTATGTACATCCCACACAGTTCTTTGTGTGAAAACGTTTGTGCAAGGTGGCCTAACGCAAATAGTTCGCTGCTGAAGCTCATACGTCTCCATCGTATCTACTTTTCCAAACACTTTTGCCCTTGTTTTGGACTCCAATTTGCATGATTTGAATGGAACTAACCCGGACTGACGCTATTTTCAGCAGAATTGCCATGGTGTTATTTTTGTGCAGAAATAAAAGTTCTCGGAATGACCTAAAACTTCACGGAGAATATTTTTGGAATTTATAAAAAATACTGGCAAAAGAATCAAGACCAGGGAGCCCACACCCTATCCACGAGGGTGGGGGTGCGCCTACCCCCCTGGGCGCGCCTCCTGCCTCATGGCCCCCCTGGTGCTCCACCGACCTCAACTCCAACTCTATATATTCACGTTTGGGAGAAAAAAACCAGAGAGAAGGATTCATCGCGTTTTACGATACGGAGCCGCCGCCAAGCCCTAATATCTCTCGGGACGGCTGATCTGGAGTCTGTCCGGGGCTCCGGAGAGGGGAATCCATCGTCGTCATCATCATCAACCTTCCTCCATCACCAATTTCATGATGCTCACCGCCATGCGTGAGTAATTCCATCGTAGGCTTGCTGGACGGTGATGGGTTGGATGAGATTTAACATGTAATCGAGTTAGTTTCGTTAGGGTTTGATCCCTAGTATCCATTATGTTTTGAGATTGATGTTGCTATGACTTTGCTATGCTTAATGCTTGTCACTAGGGCCCGAGTGCCATGAATTCAGATCTGAACCTATTATGTTTTCATGAATATATGTGAGTACTTGATCCTATCTTGCAAGTCATAGTCACCTACTATGTGTTATGATCCGGTAACCCCGAAGTGAAAATAATCGGGACCACTCCCGGTGATGACCATAGTTTGAGGAGTTCATGTATTCACTAAGTGTTAATGCTTTGGTCCGGTACTCTATTAAAAGGAGGCCTTAATATCCCTTAGTTTACAATAGGACCTTGCTCCCACGGGAGGGTAGGACAAAAGATGCCATGCAAGTTCTTTTCCATAAGCACGTATGCCTATATTCGGAATACATGCCTACATTACATCGATGAACTGGAGCTAGTTTTGTTTCACCCTAGGTTGTATGTTGCATGAGGAATCGCATCCGACATAATTATCCATCACTGATCCAATGTGTCGGTGTCAAAACCGGTGGATCTCGGGTAGGGGGTCCTGAACTGTGCGTCTAGGCGGATGGTAACAGGAGACAAGGGACACGATGTTTTTACCCAGGTTCGGGCCCTCTCGGTGGAGGTAAAACCCTACTCCTTCTTGATTAATATTGATGATATGGGTAGTACAAGAGTAGATATACCACGAGATCAAGGAGGCTAAACCCTAGAAACTAGCCTATGGTATGATTGTTGTTCGTCCTACGGACTAAAACCCTCCGGTTTATATAGACACCGGAGAGGGCTAGGGTTACACAGAGTCGGTTACAATGGTAGGAGATCTACATATCCGTATCGTCAAGCTTGCCTTCCACGCCAAGGGAAGTCCCATCCGGACACGGGACGGAGTCTTGAATCTTGTATCTTCATAGTCTTGGAGTCCGGCCGACGGTGATAGTTCGGCTATCCGGACACCCCCTAGTCCAGGACTCCCTCAGTAGCCCCTGAACCAGGCTTCAATGACGACGAGTCCGGCGCGCATATTGTCTTCGGCATTGCAAGGCGGGTTCCTCCTCCAAATAATTCATAGAAGATTTTGAACACCAGGATGTGTCCGGCTCTGCAAAATAAGTTCCACATACCACCGTAGAGAGAATAATATTTACACAAGTTCAATCTGCTGACGTATTTCGTGGCGTGACATCACACCACGGCCAAGCCTTTATTCGAATTGTTTTTATCGTTCCACCTCAGCGCATTTAGCGAAGCGGTTTCCTTGGCACGTCTTGTCAAAGCAGAGATTGTGTCCCCTTATTCCGAGATTCTCATCAATACGGGCGTGGGTAACCCAACCGTGCCATTGATTACGGCGCTTAGGAGATAAGCGAGTTTTACCAGGCTGGTGGGGACGCATAGTTTCGTCCGCCCATATATAAGGGGATAAGGATCCACCTTTTTACCTACGCCTTCCTCCTCCTCTGCTTATCCATTTCCGCGCACTCGAGCTCCAACGCCCAAGCCCGCGGATCTCGCCTCAACCTTCCCCAGCCATGTCCGGAGCGGGAGGCAAGTGGATGGCCTCCTCTGTCATGGAGGGGCACATCAAAAAATTGAGGAAAGCCAGATACCTGCGCAACAATATTGCGCATCGGCTCCCCGATGAGGGGCAGCTCATCCCCACCCCCAGGCCCCATGAGAGGGTGGTGTTCCTCACCCACTTCCTCCGTGGACTAGGTTTTCCACTTCACCCATTTGTCCGGGGGCTCATGTTCTACTATGGCTTGGATTTCCATGACCTGGCCCTGAATTTCATCCTCAACATCTCGGCGTTCATCGTCGTGTGCGAGGCCTTCCTCTGCATCCAGCCCCACTTCGGCTTATGGCTGAAGACCTTCAATGTCAAGCCGAAGGTAGTGGGCGGCCGCCAAGCGGAGTGCGGAGGTGCCATGGTGGGCAAGATGCCCAACGTCCTATGGCTCAAGGGCTCCTTTGTGGAGACCATAAAGGGGTGGCAATCGGGGTGGTTCTATATCACCGAACCGCATGACCCTGAATGGGCAGCGGCCCCCGAATTCAGATCTGGCACCCCCACACGGCTCACCTCCTGGAAAGAGAAGGTCCTATCATGGGGTGATTCGGAGGAGCTAACCGGACTCCAATCCTGCGTTCAAACTTTGGTGAACAAGAAGCTTAAGCTTGTCAACGTAGTCCAGGTCATGCTCGTCCGCCGGATCCTCCCGTGCCAGGAGCGGGCTTTTCAATTGTGGGAGTTTGATCCGGCACAGCACTAGACCTTGAGCAAGCTCTTCGACACTATGTACGAAGATGCCTGGAGGGTGCTGTTCAAGGGCGCCGAAGCTCCCGCATCCGCTACCGAGGATCGCGGATTCAGCTCGCAGCGTCAAGCCGGCAAGGTAAGCTATTTTGCCCTTTACGGGACACATGTTTTTCATAGTTTGACTCCATGCGGGATCTAAACTCCCATTACCTTTAACAGGCCTGGCAGAAGACGTCCGGGCAGGTTAACTGTCCGGCTCCCTTGCCAGAAGACCCAGCGGATGCCCGATTACCGGGACTGCTGGCTCCGGCGCCTTACGTGGTGCCGGAGAAGAAGGCCAAGAAGAAGGCCACGGGAACTCAGAGGAGTTCCCAGCGTCATGTGTTATCGGACTCATCGTCCGATGACTCCGAGGCGGACTCCTCCCGCGAAGATGAGGAGGAGAAGAAAGAGGCCTCTCCCCCAGCGGGGGGAGAGAAGAAAAGGAAGGCTTCCCCAACGGAGGAGGCCGAAGGGTCCAAGAGGGGAAGGACCCTCCCTCCGGACTGTTCCACCAACGCCGACGATGGCGAAGAGGAGTGGCCCTCGAGGGCCAAGCCCCGAGCGAGATCGTAAGTGTCTGGATTCCATAATAACTCATGATTTCTTATTTTGTCGCATAGTGTCTTCTAACGCCGAATACAACCATGTAGCCCGCCCAAGGACGTTCTCCCCGCTTCGTCGAGCGGGTCCCTGGGTTCGTCGGATGTGAATAGCGCTTCACATCCAACTGCCTCCACCCCCCGTGACGCAGACGACGCCGAGGTGGGGTCCCAGAAGGGGCCTAGCCAGGAGGAGGAGGTTCCGGAGGTGCCGCTGGGCAACCTCCCGGACTTTGGACCGGACTCCACACCGGAACCTTTAGTGGTTTCGGAGTCCGGCGGGCGGCCCCTTCGTAAGAAGGGCACCTCCATCCAACCGGAGGCGCCGGATAATTTACTGGAGGCGCTCAACGGCGCTTCCATCGACGAGGAGCACCGCACTATTATGAGTGCGGTGATTCAGAAAGTTCAGTCCGCCAAGAGCGGGCTGACTGAAGCCTGTACCAGCCTTCTAACAGGCTTTGAGGTAAGTATTAAGATATGTAAAAATAGTACCGCATAGACTGTAGCCCCTGATGCTCAGTTTGGTGTTCGGAAAGAAAAGCCGAACTGAGGATCTAAAAAGATATACGCAGGAGTCTAACATAAGCATGTCAATATGGGAATGCAGGCTGCGCTGCTGACCTCTGCCGCACTGACTGCGAGGTCAATGCATTGAAGCAGAACCTCAAGCGGTCCGAGAACGAGCTCGGCCGTGCCAAGAAGCAGCTCGAGGACAAGGAAGGTAAGTGATACCTTATTAAAGTAATACCTTATAGAAAAGGATTTGGTTGCAAAAAATGACAGGAATAACGTGAGTATTGCAGGGGCCACGAATGAGGTGGCGACCCTGAAGGAAGCGGTGTCCGAGGCCGAACACAATGCGGTCGCGGAACACACCGAGCGGGAGAAGCAGGATGCGCGGGTGGCGGAGGTGCGGCAAGAGCTCCAGGCTCTCGTGAAAAAACACGAGAGTTTGGACCGTGACTCGAAGACTCGAGAGCCCGAGCTCGCCTCAGCTCTTGAGAGTGCCAAAGCCGCTAAGGCCGAAGCCCAGAAGGCCCTCTAGGAGATTGAGGAGATAAAAAAGATAGCGCGGGTAAGGCATTATTCATGCAAAGCAAGCATGTAAAAGTGAATTACTTGTTACTTACCTGAATCCGGAGCTCTCCAAGAGCATTCGCAGATCTGCCCTGCAGTGTGTCCGATGCTGCGGCATTCTACCGGGCCGAGGAAGGGAGCTCGACGGAGAAGGTATTCTAGTCTCAGTATGCTGAGGCCGGACATCCGGTGCCCCTGAGCGACCAGCTGAAGCAGCTGGTCGAGCTCCACAAGGTGGCCGAACAGGCCATGAAGGGCCTCATAGTTCGGCTATGGCCCAAGGAAGCCATGCCTGGGAGCTACTTTGGTCTGGTGCGGCGGCTGGTGGACGCTTGTCCATGGGTTGAAGTCATCAAGCACTCCGTCTGCATTGAAGGTGCCCGTCGGGCCCTTGCCCGCGCTAAAGTGCACTAGGGCAAGATGGATGCCGAGAAGCTTGTGACGGATGCACCACCGTCGGGCAAGGAGTATCGCACACCTGAGATGTACTATAAGGGTGTCCTGAAGGGTGCCCGCCTTATAGCGGGTGAATGCTCCAAAGATGTAATTTTTGAGTAGACTCACATTTTGTTATCCTGTGCGCTGAAAACTTTTTTCATATGCGCGAAGCAACGCTTGTTAATTTAAAATATTACCTTCTGTGCGGCCGTTTATCAAATTTGAGAGATGGCAAGTCGTTGGCTTCAGCCCCGATGCCACGAGTGCTGGGGTGTTCGGGATAAACTTGAGCGCTCTTTTTCCCATTTTTGGGTCCTTCGAGGGAGGCGCTCAACACAACGAACGAGGCAACCGGACTTATAGTGCTTGAACACTCTCACTTAGCCAGAGAATTCTATAATTTTAAATTTCGGCGAAGCCCCTAGTGTTCGCAAGGCCGAATTGGGGGCGCTATCCACGCCTGGGGCCGGACAAAGCCGGCTCCTCGCTCTAAGCGGCATAAGTCTTTAGGGACTCAAAAAAACCTCTCGAACAGCGACCGGCTCTCGCCCTATCATGACGGTCAGCTTTAGCTTTCTCCACTGAGGTGCTCAACCTAGCTCAACTGGGGCACAATCGCAGTGGTTCTCCCAGCGCTACCTTAGCCGATATAGAGGAACGTAAGGTACCAAAACATGGGAGCCGGGCAAACCCAACTATTGACCCAAGACATGATTCGGAGCCGATGCATATAATGCTATAAGTTCGGGGTGCCACACTTGTGAAAGTGTTTGGACTTATCACACCATACTTTGGGGGACTTAAGCCCCTGGTGTATTTGGCCGTACCAAAGCGTACGGGTGCAACATGTCATAAGTGAACATGTATAGATGAAAAAAAGGAATGCAATGATAGGCAAATAGCGATGCATTGTTTATTCAAGAAATACTGCAATGAAAGCAGAACAATACAAATAGTGTGATAAGCAAGGGATGGGACTATTTAACATGTCCCCCTCCAGGGGTAGGCTGCGGAATGGTATGTAAAACAGGTATAATGCTCGTGATGGAGACCACCTGGATACTCGACGTAGCTTTTCTGCTTCCCTGGCTGTTGCATCGTGAGTTCGGCAAGTCTACTGCCGGACAGGGCTTCTGGAAAACGGAGTCCTGTGAATAAGAAGAAAGAAAAAGAAGACTGACACAATTGGGAGCCCCTGGTGTGGTTGAGCCGCACTCTGGGCATGCCATGGTCGTGCCCCTCCCCCTGTGCCCATGGTATCTCCAGAGCATAGTTATGTACGCGTGGTACTGGTCTCGCGGTTTCGCGAGGGCTGGGGTTGGGGCTGCATTGCTACGCGTGCTCGGAACGTGCCAGGTGGTCTTGTTGTAGGTTACTCCGGGCGCGCTTGACAGTGTCCGGCCGCTTAACAGCCGGACTCGAGAATTGCCTTAAGAGGCTGCTTTGTACTTCTGCCGCGAGAGCCGCTGTATGCTCCTCCGTTCGGAGTGAGCGTTCAGAGTTTCCGTTGACCGTAATGACTCCTCGAGGGCCTGGCATCTTGAGCTTGAGGTATGCATAGTGCGGCACCGCATTGAATTTTGCAAATGCGGTTCGTCCGAGCAGTGCATGATAGCCGCTGCGGAACGGGACTATGTCGAAGATTAACTCCTCGCTTCGGAAGTTATCCGGGGATCCGAAGACCACTTCAAGTGTAACTGAGCCTGTACAATTGGCCTCTACACCTGGTATGACGCCTTTAAAGGTCGTTTTTGTGGGTTTAATCCTTGACGGGTCTATGCCCATCTTGCTCACTGTATCCTGATAAAGCAGGTTCAGGCTGCTGCCGCCGTCCATCAGGACTCTAGTGAGGTGAAATCCGTCGACGATTGGGTCTAGAACCAATGCAGCGAATCCGCCATGGCGGATGCTAGTGGGGTGGTCCCTTTGATCAAAAGTGATCGGGCATGAGGACCACGGATTGAACTTTGGGGCGACTGGCTCCATCGCATATACGTCCCTAAGTGCACGCTTCCGCTCCCTTTTGGGTATGTGGGTTGCGTATATCATGCTCACCGTCCGCACTTGTGGGGGGAAACCCTTTTGTCCTCTATTGTTCGGCGGTCGGGTCTCCTCCTCGTCATCGCTATGCAGCCCCTTGTCATTATTTTCGGCAATTAACTTGCCTGCCTGCTTGAACACCCAACAATCCCTGTTGGTGTGATTGGCTGGCTTTTTGGGGGTGCCGTGTATCTAGCACAAGCGATCGAGTATTCGGTCCAGATTGGACGGGCCCGGAGTATTTCTTTTGAATGGCTTTTTCCGCTGACCGGGTTTAGAGCCTCTGAATCCGGCATTGACTGACGTATCTTCAGTATTATCGCCGTTAATGCGGTGCTTGTGCTTATTACGACGCGACCTGCCATTGCTGTACTTGGTATCCGAACTACCAGAGTTTTTGGTCAGGTTGTTACTGCGAGCTAGCCAGCTGTCCTCTCCCGCGTAGAAGCGGGTCATGAGTGATGTGAGGGCTGCCATGGATTTTGGCTTTTCCTGTCCTAGGTGCCGGGTAAGCCACTCGTCGCGGATGCTATGTTTGAAGGCTGCAAGGGCCTCTGCATCAGGACAGTCGATGATTTGATTTTTCTTGGTTAAGAACCGTGTCCAGGATTGTCTGGCCGATTCGTCTGGCTGCTGAATTATGTGGCTTAGGTCATCGGCGTCTGGAGGTCGCACATATGTGCCCTGGAAGTTATCAAGGAATGCGGCTTCCAGGTCTTCCCAACACCCAATTGATTCTGCTGGCAAGCTATTGAGCCAATGCCGAGCTGGCCCTTTAAGCTTGAGTGGGAGGTATTTGATGGCATGTAGATCATCACCGCGGGCCATGTGGATGTGAAGGAAATAGTCCTCAATCCAAACCGTAGGATCTGTTGTGCCGTCGTATGATTCAATGTTTACGGGTTTGAACCCCTCGGGGATTTGATGATCCATTACTTCGTCTGTGAAGCATAGTGGGTGTGCGGCGCCTCTGTATTGGGCTATATCACGCCGCAGCTCAAACGAGCTTTGTCTACTGTGTTCGGCCCGGCTAGAATTGCTGTATCCGGCGTGACGGTTGTCATCACGTATCATGGGGCGCCCACGCAATCCGTAGATCGATCTTGTTTGTCTTGCTTTATCCTCCAATATGTCTCGTAAGTCCGGCGCACTCCCCCGTGGCTTTGTACTTTTCGAGCGATGCCGGGGTGCGGCTTTAGTGGAGGGCCTAGAGGCCTCTCTGTCGCAGCCACGAGGTGGCCGATCGGCTGTATTGTGCGCTGGTAATGTAGGTTTATGTGCTTCCTCCTCTAATCGGGGTAGCAGCTTGCGTTTGGGGTTGCTTTTGGAGGGGCGTTCGATTTCATACTCTTCGGCCGCAAGGACTTCAGTCCATCTGTCGGTTAGCAAGTCTTGGTTAGCTCTAAGCTGTTGCTGCTTTTTCTTGAGGTTGCTTCTCGTGGCCATTAGCCTGCGTTCGAAACGCTCTTGTTCGACGGGATCCTCAGGCACGACAAATTCATCATCGTCGAGGCTTGCCTCGTCTCCGGAGGGAGGCATATAATTATCGTCCTCTACCTCTCTGTCTGCCGCTCTCTCACGAGGGCTGGTTTCTCCATCCTCCTGTGCTGAATCTTGCTGGAGGGGGTTGTCTTCGGCACTGTCCAGGGTGTTATTGTCTCCGGTGCCGGAATCTCCATTTTTGCTGTGGCGGGATTTAGAGCGGCGCCGCTGACGCCGGCGCTTAGGCTGTTTCTTGGAGGGGTCGTCCTCCGTTGTTCCATCGCCATTCCCATCTTCTGGGATGTCCACCATGTATATGTCGTATGACGAGGTGGCCTTCCAGTGCCCTGTAGGCGCTGGTTCTTGGTCATCTCCGGCATCGTCGTCCATACCGTCGATGTCTTCGGAGTCGAAGTCTAGCATGTCGGTTAAGTCGTCGACAGTGGATACGAAGTGGGTGGTGGGTGGGCTTTGAATTTCTTCGTCGTCCGCATCCCAACCGTTCTGACCATAATCCGGCGAGGGCTCTCCTGATAAAGAGAGACACTTTAGCGAATTCAGGATGTCACCAAAAGGCGAGTGCTGAAAGATGTCCGCAGTGGTGAACTCCATGATCGGCGCCCCATCGGGTTCGATTGGCGGGGGCGCGGAAGGTTCGGGTCCGGAGAGGAGTCCGGCACCTTGGAGTCACGAGCTTCACAAGGGACAGGGTCGGTATTCGACTCTATCGCCATAGAGGTAGAAGCCCCCGAGGTGGCGTCCAGCCACCCATCCTCGATCGGCGCAGTCGACTCCGAGCTAAGGGTCGGAGCGGACTCTTGTGCGGCCTCCAGGGCACTGTCCGGCGCCAGAGCTAAATCATGCCCATCGTGACAGTTCGGCGCGCTTGGCTATGGCTCGAATCCGTTGAAGATCAAGTCTCCGCGGATGTCAGCCGTATAGTTCAAACTTCCAAATCTGACCTGATGGCCAGGGGCATAGCTTTCGATCTGCTCCAGATGGCCAAGTGAATTGGCCCGCGGTGCAAAGCCGCCGAATACAAAGATCTGTCCGGGGAGAAAAGTCTCACCCTGGACTACGTTGTTGTTGATGATCGAAGGAGCCATCGGGCCTATAGGTGACAACACAGAGGAACTCTCAATGAAAGCACCAATGTCGGTGTCAAAACCGGCGGATCTCGGGTAGGGGGTCCCGAACTGTGCGTCTAGGCGGATGGTAACAGGAGACAAGGGACACGATGTTTTTACCCAGGTTCGGGCCCTCTCAGTGGAGGTAAAACCCTACTCCTGCTTGACTAATATTGATGATATGGGTAGTACAAGAGTAGATCTACCACGAGATCAAGGAGGCTAAACCCTAGAAGCTAGCCTATGGTATGATTGTTGTAAGTCCTACGGACTAAAACCCTCCAGTTTATATAGACACCGGAGAGGGCTAGGGTTACATGGTAGGAGATCTACATATCTGTGTCGCCAAGCTTGCCTTCCACGCCAAGGAAAGTCCCATCCAGACACGGGATGGAGTCTTCAATCTTGTATCTTCATAGTCTTGGAGTCCGGCCGATGGTGATAGTTCGGCTATCCGGACACCCCCTAGTCCAGGACTCCCTCACAATGCCTACGAGCTTTTCACATATTGATCTTTGCTTAGTTACTTTGTCGTTGCCACTGTTACAATTACTATAAAAACTGCTACTGTTACTTTTGCCACCATTACCGTTACTTCCATACTACTTTGCTACTAAATACTTTGCTGCAGATATTAAGTTTTCCAGGTGTGGTTGAATTGGCAACTCAACTGCTAATACTTGAGAATATTCTTTGGCTCCCCTTGTGTCAAATCAATCAATTTGGGTTGAATACTCTACCCTCGAAAACTGTTGCGATCCCCTATACTTGTGGGTCATCAGAATCCATGTGTGATTGTTAGTTGATCGAACATGCCTACTTTCTAGAAACCGTGCGGGTTGTTTGAGTTCATCGCCCACGGTGCTGTCTGATTAACCGTCTGCAATAGAAAACCCCAATAAGCAGGGTAATTAGCCTATTATTGATAATCCATGTACTAATCAAACTGATATTTCTTATAAAACATGCCAGATATTTCATATCCGTATAAAAGCAACCAGGATTTCATAATCGAATTACATCAGATGGCTTCGGCACTCAGTTATGCCATTACACAACAACACCAATTTCAACATGCAGCATCAAAAACCTTTGGAAAGTAGCATCATATACGGTAAATAGATAGATGAATCTCATCTGGGAAGCTGCAGAAGCGGAAGCCAAATATTGAGCCTTCGGTGATGTTGAATGTCCTTGCAGCTTTAGGCCAGTGGCTATGGATAATTGCCCGCCCAACCTTCGTCCTCTTCAACAAGACTTCAATATTGTAAAGTGGGTGTTGAATGAATACCTTCCTTGCCTCTTGACCATGCAGGTGGTTTGAGAGGTAATCATCGATGAAGTGCTTTGAAAAGTACTGAAAACAAAGCTATGCATAAATCGCTGATGTAAATTTTGAAATGGTGCAAGGGGTAAAAACAAGGTAAAAGAGTTGGTACCATCCTATAGTTGACTGATGTCTTCTTCATTGTGTAAACAAAGATCTTGTTGTTATTCGTCGCAAGTTTCTTCATCCTAAAAATCTTTCTGAGTTTCTTGACTTGACTGATATTCATGGACATCTCATTTCCCCATATGCAAAATGGGTCGAACAATGGGTCTAAGCCTCTGACAGCAGGACCTACATGTGCAAGACCAAATTGTAAGAAACGTAAATATTAGAATGATTCCTGCAACTGCACAATAATGTGCCATTAGCCAAAGGACCCTACTTGAACAAACCTCGATGGTAAACCAGAGTGTCTCCCATTGTTTCCCTGCAACACACATAAGGAAGATCTTGATCAGGTTAACTGAGAGTTGCCATACTATCAGTAGAATATGTATTGAGTACAACCAAATTCGATTGGTGTCACATGCATAACAATACAAAATTGTACCCACAGCAAATGAAAATCAAATTGCAGAATTGAACCAAATAGTTAAATGGACAGCAGACCAAATGAACCAAAATAGTTAACTAAGCACGACATTGCAGAATAGAAACATGTACTAGAAGATAAGACAGTTAACAAAACAAAGAATGCTTGGGAATAGTACTACGAAATGTAGCAATTGTTGGACCAAAGTGTTAACCGAACATTACATTTCAGAGGACCAAACTGTTAATTGAACATCAGATTGCATATTAACATTACAGAGGACAAATCACTAGAAGGCACTGGCGGTGGCCTCGAGAAAACATCACGAACTGTATTTTAAAGTAGACAACCGCGCGGCGATGTCGACGGTGGCCTCGAAGACGAGGTGCTCCTCCAAGATCTGGCAGTCGACACGCATGCTAGCCATAGCAACCTCGTTCGTGCGTGCGGCCGCATGCTACTCAGCTCCACGTTATACTGCGTGTAAAATGGCTATGGGCGGCACTTAATTGGAGGGGGGAAGTGCTTTTGATGGAAGGTGTCGCTCCGCCAGTCGGGGCATGTGGGACGGGAAAGGAGGAGGATGGTGTGGGTGGGGTGTGGATTACCTGACCATATCGACGAAGCCGCGCAGCAAGAAGAAGGGTCGGCGGCGAGGAGGCCGCACAGCAAGAAGAAGGGTCGCCGGCGAGGAGGCAGCGCTGCAATAAGAAGGGTCGTCGACGAGGAGGTGGCGCTGCAAGAAGAAGGGTAGCCGGCGAGAAAGCGGCGCTGCAAGAAGAAGGGTCGCCGGCGAGGAGGCTGAGCTGCCAGTAAGCAGTAGTAAAGGTTTGAACTTGGAAAACAAGGAGGAACAGTGGAAATGTGGCTTTTGGTAGGAGGGAGGGGGCGCGGAGATAGATATTTCCGTGGTGGCAAACAAATTTCGCTTGGTTCCGCAAGAAACTGACGCGCAAGTGTGCTTCAAGCGGGGGGTGGTGGACTGTAGACGACGAAGCTTCCTGCGTAAGCCAGAAAAGACGGTGCGCCAAGATATTTTATATCGAATCCCACACGATTCTTTCTAGTAAACTGGTTGTGGTATACCTGATTTTTTCATTATGTTTTGAAAGACAAAATGGTGTTACGGAGGGAAAGGGTGGTGTTTGAATTGCTAGAACATTTACATACAGTGAACATGCAACTAGTACATCAATGTTGTGTTTAAATTTGGAATTATTCCGGGTTCGTTTGGCCTTTTTATGAATTAATTGAGTTTCTGGGCATTTAATGTGCATAATTCAAATTTGAACTACAAGCACGTGCTCTAGTGCACCAATGTTTGCTGAAAAATCACATGTGTGTCTTTGGGTGAATTTATAGGTCCCATGCAAGAGATGGGAGTGAAATTCAAACATCTGGCTGTCATGGCTCGGCCGGAATGATTGAGAAACTTGGTTTTTTAATTCCTGTAAATCCAAAACATGGCTGAAAATCATGAAACTTGGCATGGTGTCATGACATGGCACCAACATGCTGCGGTAAATTTTTTGGCCGAATTGGGACAAGCTTAGGTGTAAGCTTCTTGCAAAATGGAGCTTCCCTCAAGAAGGCTCCATGTTCCGAGAGAGAACGTATCACCTCCGTGTGCGAAACGACATACTACACTGCCTTTTCCCACCTTAATTTTTTTACACAGGCAGATTAGACCAAATAGAAGTATCATGCTAAATTTTGGATTATTCCGTGTTCGTTTGGCCTTTTTTATACATTAATTGAGTTTCTGGGCATTTAATGTGCATAATTCAAATTTAAACTACAAGCACGTGCTCCAGTGCACCATAGTTGTTTGAAAAATCACATTTGTGTCCTTGGGTGAATTTCTAGGTCCCATGCAAGAGATGGGAGTGAAATTCAAACATCTGGGCGTCATGGCTCAGCCGGAAATATTGAGAAACTTGGTTTTTTAATTCCTGTAATTCCAAAACACGCCTGAAAATCATGAAACTTGGCATGGTGTCATGACATGGCACCAACATGCTGCGGTAATATTTTTGGCCAAATTTGGACAAGTTTTGGTGTAAGCTTCTTGCAAACCGGAGCTTCCCTCAAGAAGGCTCGTGGTTCCGAGAGGGAACGTGTCACCTCCGTGTGCGAAACGACATACGTACACTGCCTTCTCCCGCCTTATTTTTTCTACACGGCCAGATTAGACCAAATAGAAGTACCGTGCTAAATTTCGGAATTATTCTAGGCTCGTTTCGCCTTTTTTATACATTAATTGAGTTTCTGGGCATTTAATGTGCATAATTCAAATTTGAACTACAAGCACATGCTCCAGTGCACCAAAGTTCTTTAAAAAATCACATGTGTGTCCTTGGGTGAATTTCTAGGTCCCATGCAGGAGATGTAGTGAAATTCAAACATCTGGGTGTCGTGGCTCGGCCGGAAAGATTGAGAAACTTGGTTTTTTTAATTCATGTAATTCCAAAACACGCCTGAAAATCATGAAACTTGGCATGGTGTCATGACATGGCACCAACATGCTGCGGTAATATTTTTGGCCGAATTGGGACAAGCTTTGGTGTAAGCTTCTTGCAAACCGGAGCTTCCCTCAAGAAGGCTCGTGCTTCCAAGAGGGAATGTGTGTCACCTCCGTGTGCGAAACGACATACGTTCTGCCTTCTCCCGCCTTATTTTTTTACACAGCCGAATTAGACCAAATAGATGTATACTGTGCTAAATCTTGGAATTATACTGGGCTCATTTCTCCTTTTTTTATACATTAATTGAGTTTTTGGGCATTTAATGTGCATAATTCAAATTTGAACTACAAGCACATGCTCCAGTGCACCAAAGTTGTTTGAAAAATCACATGTGTGTCCTTGGGTGAATTTCTAGGTCCCATGCAAGAGATGGGAGTGAAATTAAAACATCTGGGCATCGTGGCTCGGCCGGAAAGATTGAGAAACTTGGTTTTTTAATTCCTGTAATTCCAAAACACGCCTGAAAATCATGAAACTAGGCATGGTGTCATGACATGGCACCAACATGTTGCGGTAATATTTTTGGCTGAATTGGGAAAAGCTTTGGTGTAAGCTTCTTGCAAACCGGAGCTTCCCTCAAGAAGGCTCGTGGTTCCGACAGGGAACGTGTGTGACCTCCGTGTGCGAAACGACATACGTACAGTGCCTTCTCCCGCCTTATTTTTTTACACAGCCAGTTTAGACCAAATAGAAGTACCGTGCTAAATTTTGTAATTATTCCAGGCTCATTTCGCCTTTTTTATACATTAATTGAGTTTCTGGGCATTTAATGTGCATAATTCAAGTTTGAACTACAAGCACATGCTCCAGTGCACCAAAGTTCTTTAAAAAATTCACATGTGTGTCCTTGCGTGAATTTCTAGGTCCCATGCAAGAGATGGAGTGAAATTCAAACATCTGGGTGTTGTGACTCGGCCGGAACAATTGAGAAACTTGGTTTTTTAATTCATGTAATTCCAAAACACGCCCGAAAATCATGAAACTTGGCAATGTGTCATGACATTGCACCAACATGCTGCGGTAATATTTTTGGCCGAATTGGGACAAGCTTTGGTGTAAGCTTCTTGCAAACCGGGGCTTCCCTCAAGAAGGCCCGTGCTTCCAAGAGGGAACGTGTGTCACCTCTGTGTGTGAAACGACATACGTACTGCCTTCTCCCGCCTTATTTTTTTACACAGCCAGATTAGACCAAATAGATGTATACCGTGCTAAATTTTGGAATTATTCCAGGCTCATTTCTCCTTTTTTTTATACATTAATTGAGTTTTTGGGCATTTAATGTGCATAATTCAAATTTGAACACGCACGTGCTCCAGTGCACCATAGTTGTTTGAAAAATCACATTTGTGTCCTCGGGTGAAATTCTAGGTCCCATGCAAGAGATGGGAGTGAAATTAAAACATCTGGGCGTCATGGCTCGGCCGGAAAGATTGAGAAACTTGGTTTTTTAATTCCTGTAATTCCAAAACACGCCTGAAAATAATGAAACTAGGCATGGTGTCATGACATGGCACCAACATGCTGCGGTAATATTTTTGGCCGAATTGGGACAAGTTTTGGTGTAAGCTTCTAGCAAACCGGAGCTTCCCTCAAGAAGGCTCGTGGTTCCGAGAGGGAACGTGTCACCTCCGTGTGCGAAACGACATACGTACACTACCTTCTCCCGCCTTATTTTTTCTACACGGCCAAATTAGACCAAATAGAAGTACCATGCTAAATTTCGGAATTATTCTGGGCTCGTTTCGCCTTTTTTTATACATTAATTGAGTTTCCGGGCATTTAATGTGCATAATTCAAATTTGAACTACGAGCACATGCTCCAGTGCACCAAAGTTCTTTAAAAAATCACATGTGTGTCCTTGGGTGTATTTCTAGGTCCCATGCAGGAGATGGAGTGAAATTCAAACATCTGGGTGTCGTGGCTTGGCCGGAAAGTTTGAGAAACTTGGATTTTTTAATTCATGTAATTCCAAAACACGCCTGAAAATCATGAAACTTGGCATGGTGTCATGACATGGCACCAACATGCTACGGTAATATTTTTGGCCGAATTGGGACAAGCTTTGGTGTAAGCTTCTTGCAAACCGGAGCTTCCCTCAAGAAGGCTCGTGCTTCCAAGAGGGAACGTGTGTCACCTCCGTGTGCGAAACGACATACGTACTGCCTACTACCGCCTTATTTTTTTACACAGCCAGATTAGACCAAATAGATGTATACTGTGCTAAATCTTGGAATTATTCCGGGCTCATTTCTCCTTTTTTATACATTAATTGAGTTTTTGGGCATTTAATGTGCATAATTCAAATTTGAACTACAAGCACATGCTCCAGTGCACCAAAGTTGTTTGAAACATCACATGTGTGTCCTTGGGTGAATTTCTAGGTCCCATGCAAGAGATGGGAGTGAAATTAAAACATCTGGGCGTCGTGGCTCGGCCGGAAAGATTGAGAAACTTGGTTTTTTAATTCCTGTAATTCCAAAACACGCCTGAAAATCATGAAACTAGGCATGGTGTCATGACATGGCACCAACATGTTGCGGTAATATTTTTGGCCGAATTGGGAAAAGCTTTGGTGTAAGCTTCTAGCAAACCGGAGCTTCCCTCAAGAAGGCTCGTGGTTCCGAGAGGGAACGTGTGTCACCTCCGAGTGCGAAACGACATACGTACACTGCCTTCTCCCGCCTTATTTTTTTACACAACCAGTTTAGACCAAATAGAAGTACCGTGCTAAATTTTGTAATTATTCCAGGCTCGTTTCGCCTTTTTTATACATTAATTGAGTTTCTGGGCATTTAATGTGCATAATTCAAGTTTGAACTACAAGCACATGCTCCAGTGCACCAAAGTTCTTTAAAAAATCACATGTGTGTCCTTGGGTGAATTTCTAGGTCCCATGCAAGAGATGGAGTGAAATTAAAACATCTGGGTGTCGTGGCT
>NC_041383.1:179816427-179914653 GCF_002162155.2 Triticum dicoccoides
TCGTGGCTCGGCCGGAAAGATTGAGAAACTTGGTTTTTTAATTCCTGTAATTCCAAAACACGCCTGAAAATCATGAAACTAGGCATGGTGTCATGACATGGCACCAACATGTTGCGGTAATATTTTTGGCTGAATTGGGAAAAGCTTTGGTGTAAGCTTCTTGCAAACCGGAGCTTCCCTCAAGAAGGCTCGTGGTTCCGACAGGGAACGTGTGTGACCTCCGTGTGCGAAACGACATACGTACAGTGCCTTCTCCCGCCTTATTTTTTTACACAGCCAGTTTAGACCAAATAGAAGTACCGTGCTAAATTTTGTAATTATTCCAGGCTCATTTCGCCTTTTTTATACATTAATTGAGTTTCTGGGCATTTAATGTGCATAATTCAAGTTTGAACTACAAGCACATGCTCCAGTGCACCAAAGTTCTTTAAAAAATTCACATGTGTGTCCTTGCGTGAATTTCTAGGTCCCATGCAAGAGATGGAGTGAAATTCAAACATCTGGGTGTTGTGACTCGGCCGGAACAATTGAGAAACTTGGTTTTTTAATTCATGTAATTCCAAAACACGCCCGAAAATCATGAAACTTGGCAATGTGTCATGACATTGCACCAACATGCTGCGGTAATATTTTTGGCCGAATTGGGACAAGCTTTGGTGTAAGCTTCTTGCAAACCGGGGCTTCCCTCAAGAAGGCCCGTGCTTCCAAGAGGGAACGTGTGTCACCTCTGTGTGTGAAACGACATACGTACTGCCTTCTCCCTCCTTATTTTTTTACACAGCCAGATTAGACCAAATAGATGTATACCGTGCTAAATTTTGGAATTATTCCAGGCTCATTTCTCCTTTTTTTTATACATTAATTGAGTTTTTGGGCATTTAATGTGCATAATTCAAATTTGAACACGCACGTGCTCCAGTGCACCATAGTTGTTTGAAAAATCACATTTGTGTCCTCGGGTGAAATTCTAGGTCCCATGCAAGAGATGGGAGTGAAATTAAAACATCTGGGCGTCATGGCTCGGCCGGAAAGATTGAGAAACTTGGTTTTTTAATTCCTGTAATTCCAAAACACGCCTGAAAATAATGAAACTAGGCATGGTGTCATGACATGGCACCAACATGCTGCGGTAATATTTTTGGCCGAATTGGGACAAGTTTTGGTGTAAGCTTCTTGCAAACCGGAGCTTCCCTCAAGAAGGCTCGTGGTTCCGAGAGGGAACGTGTCACCTCCGTGTGCGAAACGACATACGTACACTACCTTCTCCCGCCTTATTTTTTCTACACGGCCAAATTAGACCAAATAGAAGTACCATGCTAAATTTTGGAATTATTCTGGGCTCGTTTCGCCTTTTTTTATACATTAATTGAGTTTCCGGGCATTTAATGTGCATAATTCAAATTCGAACTACGAGCACATGCTCCAGTGCACCAAAGTTCTTTAAAAAATCACATGTGTGTCCTTGGGTGTATTTCTAGGTCCCATGCAGGAGATGGAGTGAAATTCAAACATCTGGGTGTCGTGGCTTGGCCGGAAAGTTTGAGAAACTTGGATTTTTTAATTCATGTAATTCCAAAACACGCCTGAAAATCATGAAACTTGGCATGGTGTCATGACATGGCACCAACATGCTACGGTAATATTTTTGGCCGAATTGGGACAAGCTTTGGTGTAAGCTTCTTGCAAACCGGAGCTTCCCTCAAGAAGGCTCGTGCTTCCAAGAGGGAACGTGTGTCACCTCCGTGTGCGAAACGACATACGTACTGCCTACTACCGCCTTATTTTTTTACAAAGCCAGATTAGACCAAATAGATGTATACTATGCTAAATCTTGGAATTATTCCGGGCTCATTTCTCCTTTTTTATACATTAATTGAGTTTTTGGGCATTTAATGTGCATAATTCAAATTTGAACTACAAGCACATGCTCCAGTGCACCAAAGTTGTTTGAAACATCACATGTGTGTCCTTGGGTGAATTTCTAGGTCCCATGCAAGAGATGGGAGTGAAATTAAAACATCTGGGCGTCGTGGCTCGGCCGGAAAGATTGAGAAACTTGGTTTTTTAATTCCTGTAATTCCAAAACACGCCTGAAAATCATGAAACTAGGCATGGTGTCATGACATGGCACCAACATGTTGCGGTAATATTTTTGGCCGAATTGGGAAAAGCTTTGGTGTAAGCTTCTAGCAAACCGGAGCTTCCCTCAAGAAGGCTCGTGGTTCCGAGAGGGAACGTGTGTCACCTCCGAGTGCGAAACGACATACGTACACTGCCTTCTCCCGCCTTATTTTTTTACACAACCAGTTTAGACCAAATAGAAGTACCGTGCTAAATTTTGTAATTATTCCAGGCTCGTTTCGCCTTTTTTATACATTAATTGAGTTTCTGGGCATTTAATGTGCATAATTCAAGTTTGAACTACAAGCACATGCTCCAGTGCACCAAAGTTCTTTAAAAAATCACATGTGTGTCCTTGGGTGAATTTCTAGGTCCCATGCAAGAGATGGAGTGAAATTAAAACATCTGGGTGTCGTGGCTCGGCTGGAACGATTGAGAAACTTGGTTTTTTAATTCATGTAATTCCAAAACACACCTGAAAATCATGAAACTTGCCATGGTGTCATGACATTGCACCAACATGCTGTGGTAATATTTTTCGCCGAATTGGGACAAGCTTTGGTGTAAGCTTCTTGCAAACAGGAGCTTCCCTCAAGAAGGCCCGTGCTTCCAAGAGGGAACATGTGTCACCTCCGTGTGCGAAACGACATACGTACTGCCTTCTCCCGCCTTATTTTTTTACACAGCCAGATTAGACCAAATAGATGTATACCGTGCTAAATTTTGGAATTATTCTGGGCTCATTTCTCCTTTTTTATACATTAATTGAGTTTTTGGGCATTTAATGTGCATAATTCAAATTTGAACTACAAGCACGTGCTCCAGTGCACCATAGTTGATTGAAAAATCACATTTGTGTCCTCGGGTGAAATTCTAGGTCCCATGCAAGAGATGGGAGTGAAATTAAAACATCTGGGCGTCATGCCTCGGCCGGAAAGATTGAGAAACTTGGTTTTTTAATTCCTGTAATTCCAAAACACGCCTGAAAATAATGAAACTAGGCATGGTGTCATGACATGGCACCAACATGCTGCGGTAATATTTTTGGCCGAATTGGGACAAGCTTTGGTGTAAGCTTCTTGCAAACCAGAGCTTCCCTCAAGAAGGCTCGTGGTTCCGAGAGGGAACGTGTCACCTCCGTGTGCGAAACGACATACGTACACTGCCTTTTCCCGCCTTAATTTTTATACACGGCCAGATTAGACCAAATAGAAGTACCATGCTAAATTTTGGATTATTCCGTGTTTGTTTGGCCTTTTTTATACATTAATTGAGTTTCTGGGCATTTAATGTGCATAATTCAAATTTGAACTACAAGCACGTGCTCCAGTGCACCATAGTTGTTTGAAAAATCACATTTGTGTCCTTAGGTGAATTTCTAGGTCCCATGCAAGAGATGGGAGTGAAATTCAAACATCTGGGTGTCGTGGCTCGGCCGGAAATATTGAGAAATTGGTTTTTTTAATTCATGTAATTCCAAAACACGCCTGAAAATCATGAAACTTGGCATGGTGTCATGACATGGCACCAACATGTTGCGGTAATATTTTTGGCCGAATTGGGAAAAGCTTTGGTGTAAGCTTCTAGCAAACCGGAGCTTCCCTCAAGAAGGCTCGTGGTTCTGAGAGGGAACGTGTGTCACCTCCGAGTGCGAAACGACATACGTACACTGCCTTCTCCCGCCTTATTTTTTTACACAACCAGTTTAGACCAAATAGAAGTACCGTGCTAAATTTTGTAATTATTCCGGGCTCGTTTCGCCTTTTTTATACATTAATTGAGTTTCTGGGCATTTAATGTGCATAATTCAAGCGTGAACTACAAGCACATGCTCCAGTGCACCAAAGTTCTTTAAAAAATCACATGTGTGTCCTTGGGTGAATTTCTAGGTCCCATGCAAGAGATGGAGTGAAATTAAAACATCTGGGTGTCGTGGCTCGGCCGGAACGATTGAGAAACTTGGTTTTTTAATTCATGTAATTCCAAAACACACCTGAAAATCATGAAACTTGCCATGGTGTCATGACATTGCACCAACATGTTGTGGTAATATTTTTCGCCGAATTGGGACAAGCTTTGGTGTAAGCTTCTTGCAAACTGGAGCTTCCCTCAAGAAGGCCCGTGCTTCCAAGAGGGAACGTGTGTCACCTCCGTGTGCGAAACGACATACGTACTGCCTTCTCCCGCCTTATTTTTTTACACAGCCAGATTAGACCAAATAGATGTATACCGTGCTAAATTTTGGAATTATTCCGGGCTCATTTCTCCTTTTTTATACATTAATTGAGTTTTTGGGCATTTAATGTGCATAATTCAAATTTGAACTACAAGCACGTGCTCCAGTGCACCATAGTTGTTTGAAAAATCACATTTGTGTCCTCGGGTGAAATTCTAGGTCCCATGCAAGAGATGGGAGTGAAATTAAAACGTCTGGGTGTCATGGCTCGGCCGGAAAGATTGAGAAACTTGGTTTTTTAATTCCTGTAATTCCAAAACACGCCTGAAAATAATGAAACTAGGCATGGTGTCATGACATGGCACCAACATGCTGCGGTAATATTTTTGGCCGAAATGGGACAAGCTTTGGTGTAAGCTTCTTGCAAACCGGAGCTTCCCTCAAGAAGGCTCGTGGTTCCGAGAGGGAACGTGTCACCTCCGTGTGCGAAACGACATACATACACTGCCTTTTCCCGCCTTAATTTTTATACACGGCCAGATTAGACCAAATAGAAGTACCATGCTAAATTTTGGATTATTCCGTGTTCGTTTGGCCTTTTTATACATTAATTGAGTTTCTGGGCATTTAATGTGCATAATTCAAATTTGAACTACAAGCACGTGCTCCAGTGGACCATAGTTGTTTGCAAAATCACATTTGTGTCCTTGGGTGAATTTCTAGGTCCCATGCAAGAGATGGGAGTGAAATTCAAACATCTGGGTGTCGTGGCTCGGCCAGAAATATTGAGAAACTTGGTTTTTTAAATTCATGTAATTCCAAAACACGCCTGAAAATCATGAAACTTGGCATGGTGTCATGACATGGCACCAACATGATGCGGTAATATTTTTGGCCGAATTGGAACAAGCTTTGGTGTAAGCTTCTTGCAAACCGGAGCTTCCCTCAAGAAGGCTCGTGCTTCCAAGAGGGAACGTGTGTCACCACCGTGTGTGAAACGACATACGTACACTGCCTTCTCCCGCCTTATTTTTTCTACACGGCCAGATTAGACCAAATAGATGTATACTATGCTAAATTTTGGAATTATTCCGGGCTCGTTTCTCCTTTTTTATACATTAATTGAGGTTTTGGGCATTTAATGTGCATAATTCAAATTTAAACTACAAGCACAAGCTCCAGTGCACCAAAGTTGTTTGAAAAATCACATGTGTGTCCTTGGGTTAATTTCTAGGTCCCATGCAAGAGATGGGAGTGAAATTAAAACATCTGGGCGTCGTGGCTCGGCCGGAAAGATTGAGAAACTTGGTTTTTTAATTCCTGTAGTTCCAAAACACGCCTGAAAATCATGAAACTAGGCATGGTGTCATGACATGGCACCAACATGTTGCGGTAATATTTTTGGCCGGATTGGGAAAAGCTTTGGTGTAAGCTTCTTGCAAACCGGAGCTTCCCTCAAGAAGGCTCGTGGTTCCGAGAGGGAACGTGTGTCACCTCCGTGTGCGAAACGACATACGTACACTGCCTTCTCCCGCCTTATTTTTTTACACAGCCAGTTTAGACCAAAAAGAAGTACCGTGCTAAATTTTGTAATTATTCCGGGCTCATTTCGCCTTTTTTATACATTAATCGAGTTTCTGGGCATTTAATGTGCATAATTCAAGTTTGAACTACAAGCACATGCTCCAGTGCACCAAAGTTCTTGAAAAAAATCACATGTGTGTCCTTGGGTGAATTTCTAGGTCCCATGCAAGAGATGGAGTGAAATTCAAACATCTGGGTGTCGTGGCTCGGCCGGAACGATTGAGAAACTTGGTTTTTTAATTCATGTAATTCCAAAACACGCCTGAAAATCATGAAACTTGGCATGGTGTCATGACATTGCACCAACATGCTGCGCTAATATTTTTGGCCGAATTGGGACAAGATTTGGTGTAAGCTTCTTGCAAACCGGAGCTTCCCTCAAGAAGGCCCGTGCTTCCAAGAGGGAACGTGTGTCACCTCCATGTGCGAAATGACATACGTACTGCCTTCTCCTGCTTTATTTTTTTACACAGCCAGATTAGACCAAATAGATGTATACCGTGCTAAATTTTGGAATTATTCCGGGCTCATTTCTCCTTTTTTATACATTAATTGAGTTTTTGGGCATTTAATGTGCATAATTCAAATTTGAACTACAAGCACATGCTCCAGTGCACCAAAGTTGTTTGAAAAATCACATGTGTGTCCTTGGGTGAAATTCTAGGTCCCATGCAAGAGATGGGAGTGAAATTAAAACATCTGGGCGTCGTGGCTCGGCCGGAAAGATTGAGAAACTTGGTTTTTTAATTCCTGTAATTCCAAAACACGCCTGAAAATCATGAAACTAGGCATGGTGTCATGACATGGCACCAACATGCCACGGTAATATTTTTGGCCGAATTGGGACAAGCTTTGGTGTAAGCTTCTTGCAAACTGGAGCTTCCCTCAAGAAGGCTCGTGGTTCCGAGAGGGAACGTGTGTCACCTCCATGTGCGAAACGACATACATACACTACCTTCTCCCACCTTATTTTTTTACACAGCCAGTTTAGACCAAATAGAAGTACCGTGCTAAATTTTGTAATTATTCCGGGCTCGTTTCGCCTTTTTTATACATTAATTGAGTTTCTGGGCATTTAATGTGCATAATTCAAATTTGAACTACAAGCACATGCTCAAGTGCACCAAAGTTGTTTGAAAAATCACATGTGTGTCCTTGGGCGAATTTCTAGGTCCCATGCAAGAGATGGGAGTCAAATTCAAACATCTGGGCGTCGTGGCTTGGCTGGAAAGATTGAGAAACTTGGTTTTTTAATTCCTGTAATTCCAAAACACGTCTGAAAATCATGAAACTTTTCATGGTGTCATGACATGGCACCAACATGTTGTGGTAATTTTTCTATCCGATTTGCGAAGGCCCACACATTAACAATCAACAAAGTCATTTTGGAACAAGTAATGTCACGTTACAAATCGGAAACACAAGTATTATTGAAACCGTGGGCATTCGATTACCAATTACGTGCGGCCACGCATCCCCTTTTTTTATTGGCTAGGAGGTGTCGTGCGGGGTAGCTATTTGAGTACGGGAGGCGTGCGATCAGACCCCTGCGCATGCTCATTGGGAGGAGAGCCCTTTGACCGCTACCCACCACGCACCTCCCTCCCAAGGTCTCCATTAATGGCGCCCGAGCACCTGTTCTACGGCGTGGCTATATGTCTCACTGGACTGAGATTTAAGAGAGAAAAATGAAAATCTAAAAAGAAAGTTTTGCACGGATCTTGATGTAAGAACCGACGGACCTATATAGCATCGACTGTGACTTATTGCAAGCATGATGAATAAAAGGACAATGACAGTGGATAATAATTGTCTTACATATTTAGAAACATATTTAAAAAAAGCCACATGCGGCAACACCCGAAATACACAAGGGCAAAAGATGAAGGAAGACAACGATCTGGCTCGCTGATCTCTACTTTGTTGATGCGTTGCTGCAGGCCGCGAGAACTAGTCTTCACAGCGAGCGGCGACGAGCTCTTTCTTGTCCTCAAGATGCTGCTTGAGAGAATCCACGGATTCCTCCACCAGCCTTATGCGCTCGATGCGTAGCTTGTTATTCTCGTCCATAAGTTTCTCGACGATGACGCTAGTCCTTTTCAACAAAGTAGTGGTCTGCTCCTGCTGCTCCACACTTCCGACAATCTTCGCCCTCAGCAGGTCGCGCTCGGCCCGGAGCTTAGCATTGCTCCCATTTACTTGTCGGATGACATCGGTAGGCTGTTCAAACGAGGCTTGCAGTTCATCCTGCAACCTCGCCCACCTGGAGATCTGATCCATCTGCCTATGGACGAGGGCACGCATGCGCCTGTAAGAGTCCTCGCCTGCCCGCAAGGCATTTTCCCAGGCCGCCGCGGCAAGGGAGGACATATCTGCTACATTCACGGCGCGGCGGGACATCTCTTCTGCTTCCGCGGCGCGGTCGGACCAGTCTGCTGCATCAACGGCGCGGTGGGTCCTCCGTGCTGCTTCGGCGGCACGGCAGGACCTCTCTGCTGCTATGACCGTGCGGCGGGACATGTTGGCTGCTATTGCGGTGAGGCGGGACATCTCTCGTACTCCCGCTTCCAGGCTCGCCTCTCCTTGGTTGCAATCTCTTGACCCAGAACTCACGCTGGCCATGGCGGACACAAGGGAACGATGATTTATGACTTGTTTGTTTTTGACTTTTTGTGGATGAGGAGTTGAGGAGGAATGTGCAGTCATCTTGGAGTAGTAGTATTTATAACTGCATAGTAATACGCTCCTAAGTGGGAAACCATTTAGGTTTTGACCAGTGTGAACAGGTTTGCAATTTGGAATGTGATGGGACGCATGCTCAAAATTTTGCTGACGGTTATAAGTGCGGCACTTTTCCCGGAAGGCGTAACATGGGCACGTACGCCTTCTCGCCCGCGTACGTGGTGTTTGCACCATAGGGTGCACCGCAATAGGCAATGCCAGCACACCACTTTTAATTAGAATGGGTGTGCCTGTCTAGCGCACACACGTTGATCTATCTAACTGTTTCAGTTTGTTGTGGCTAATCACAAACAAGTCATCCATGTGAAGTGTATGCCATCAATCGCAGACACTTTGATCTGGCTTACCCGTTTCTGTTCTGTTGCCTAATTGCAAACAGTTAATCCTTCTAAAGCGTATGCCATCAATCACACACACCTTGACCTGGCTGACCGTTTCTTTTCTGTTGCCTAATCACAAACAGTTCATCCAAGTGAACTGTATGATGTATATCGCACACACCTTCATCTGGCTACCCGTTTCTTTTGTGTTGCCTAATCACAAACAGTTCATCCGAGTGAACTGTATGCTCTATATCGCACACGCCTTCGTCAGGCTGCCTATTTCTTTTGTTTCGCCTCATCGCAAACAGTTCATTCGACTGAACCGTATGCCCTGGATCGCACACGCAACTATAATCTGAACCGTGTTTGATGCATCCTCCATCGCAAATGTTTTCACCTTTTTGACGGTTTTCATACGACACCATTTGTGATTATGGCATCGCACACAGTTTCTCGAAGGGTCTCTGATCATAGTGTCGCATTAGCAGCATCCTGCAGCAGTGTAACTTCTAGTTACCAATACACTTTTCTATTGCCCTGTTTTAACTAAATATTCCCTATACTCCCATTTCTATTAGAAAGCGCCGCTGGCAAGGCGACTCCGGAGGTGGAGAACAGGGCTGCCAACAAGCGGAGGCGGGGCAAGCTAGAACCGCAAACGACTCCAGTAGGCCTAGACTTCATCAGCAGCCTCCCTGATGAAATGTTCAGAGTCATCATCTTCCTCCTCCCAATCAAATATGGGGCGCGGACAACCGTCCTTTCCCGACGGTGGTGCCCCCTATGGAACTCCAGCCCTCTCGACCTCATCGACACCCACGACCTCTGCCATGGCTATCACAGAAGCTTGGATGCGTTCTCCAAAATCCTCGATAGTCAACTTGGCCCAACCAAAGGCCTTAGAATGGGCAAGTTCCATTCCAACGGCAAGGACCGAGCCAAGCTTGATGACTGGTTCCAATCCCTCGCCCTATATCAGCTCGAGGAGCTCACTTTTGATGATGGGCATATGCGGTCGCTGCCAACATCTGCACTCCGCCTCGCGCTCACACTGCACGTTGCCAAGTTCAGGGGCTGCCATTTCCTGCCCCTTAATGACGCACCCGCTCTTATTCTACCATGACTGAAGCACCTCGAGCTCGTCGCCGTCTACCTCTCAAATGGTGACATGGAGCGCCTGCTCCATGGCTGTACTGCACTCGAGTACCTTCGTCTTAAGGCGACCAATGGGTTGTGTACCTTCCACATCACCTCCATGACTCTTCGGACTATTTATGTGCGTTGCTGGTGCGGCAGGAAGACATCACAAGATGTGTACCACGGTATGGTCATTAAGGACACACCTGCACTTGAGAGATTACTTGTAGTTGATCAAGAAGGTCCAACAAGAATCAATGTCATATCTGCGCCGAAATTGACAGTCGTGGGCTACTCGCCTGACAAATACTCCAAACTTGTTATTGGATCCACACATGTTCAGGTACAACAGCTGCCTTCTACCTCTCCTTCTACAAATTAACATTATTTCTAATTTTGAAGATGTTTATTCGTCTGTCATTCAAAAATGATTCCGACAAGCTTGACCCCGAAACTGCGCACAGTGAAGGTCTTGGCACTAGACTCTATCGGCCCCGACCTGGAGCAAGTTGTCAGTTTCCTAAGATGCTTTACATGCCTGGAGAAGCTATATATCGAGGTGATGTTCCTTCCCTGTTAAATGTTAACAATAAGGGAGTTCAATTTGTGACACCCTTTTCCAAGTTTACAATGACAATTTACTACGATTTGTGAAGGTTCTTTTGGAGGATTTTAGTACATACATGTCCCCCCATATTGGTTGCTTGATCCATATGGTTACAATCAATACACATTTCTCCTTTGGATTCATCTGTACTAGTTTTCTTAGGGAACTTTTCATCCACTCCAACCTCTTGTGAAGAAGGCTACATTTTTCTAGAATGTAATCAAATGCCCATGTTACTCATGTCAGATCAAAGATGGCATGTTAGTGCATTTTACAAATCCTGCAGACCAAATAGGCCTGTGGTAATGTTCAAAACTGCATGTAGGCACTAACACGTTCTCTTCTTTTGCAGATAAGATTAGGCCCAGTGGTGGATAATGTGATACAATATAAAAATCACGTCGAATGCCTAGATTTGCATCTCTCAGAAATTACTTTGAAGAACTACCGAGGGACCTTACCGAAGATTATATTCGCCAGGTTCTTTGTTCTCGGAGCAAGGGTGCTGAAGGAAATGAGGTTTGCCCTACATTTATTTCGCAAAAATGAATGGTTTGTTGATCAGCGCCGGCGCCTGCGGCAGAATGGAGTAGGCTCCAAAAATGTTGAATTTCATTTTGAAACTTCATATGACAGAGTAATTGGAAGTCATTGTGTCAACCCCATACATGACTTCTTAGTGGCTGACCCCTTTGCAGAAATTATGAGGTTTCGAAACCAGACTTAGAAGCGGTGACATTTGTTTGAACCTCTCTGATATCCATGTTCAGGGGATCAACGCGAGCGTTTGCAGCTGATGAGCTGAATTTCATTTCTAATATTAGTTTGAACCTTAACATTTCGAGCTTTTGTTGTACAATCATTAAAACGACATCGTATGAGACTCGTGTATCGCTAGCACTATTTTGACCTTAATATGCAATGGTCTTATATTTTATTAACCATTCTCGAATCAGTTTACCTTGTCTATCTCACAGCACACGATCTGTATAGCTAACTCGACTGCGATCTTTGACATTATTGCACATAGTTGGTTTCTTTCACCGTGTGCACTGTAGAGCGCAAAATTAATTATCGCACTCGAGTGTCCATCATCACCCTTCTGTGTAACTTTGACCTCATCACCCAAGGGTAAACTTATGACCGTAGTCATTCCACACACTTGGTTTTTACAAAGATTTTTGCATATAAATGCCCACGATTTGTCCCTCTTCTAGCTGACGCGTGGCCAAACTAGCCGGGTGAGAAGCTTGCGCGGTAAATAGCGCGGTAGCGCGGGAATAGGCTCACCTATGATACATTTGGCACCTCTTCAAGCCCACGCGAGCGGTGCCGTTTTGTCAAGCGTGCATTGGATTCTGGAATCCTCTGCTATGAACGCCATGACAAGATGTGACGATTACAGGCCAGCCGACCCCCATTTATTACAGCAGCCATTTAACCTACCCTTGTGTCTCTTCAACCTTTCGATCGCGCCCCACCATTGCAAGAATCATACCCACCACGAGAAATTCTTAGAGGGTATCTTGCGTGGCTCCAATGGCGCTCCGAGCGGCTGCCGACGACGAGGAGCAGTTCACCATGCGTGCCGTGGTGGACACCCACAGAAGGTTCATGGACCTCTCGGTGGTGTACACCAATGACCCGGTCTGGGTGGAGCACTCCATCCACATCATGGAGCTGTTGCTTGCCGAGGAGAAGTACAAGGTGGTCGGGTTCGACCTCGAGTACACCCGCGCTCACGCCAGGTCTCGTACCAAGGTCGCAGTTGCCCAGATGTGCGTGCGCCACCACGTCCTCGTCTACCACTACTGCCTGGCCACAAGGCCTTGCGAGCGTTTCACCAGGTTTGTCAACAGCCCCCACTACATGTTCTCTACGGTGGACATCACCAACGATGTAAAGGCGCTAGAGAGTTCGGGCATCGCCTGCCAGAATCTTGTCGACATCCAGAGCCAATACAAGATCTGGGGCAGCAAGGAGCATGAGAAGGACTCACTGGTTCACCTTGCTGAGTCCATCATCTACCCCTACTATAGAGACATGAAGGATTCGTGCAACAAGGACAAGCGTCCCTAGCACTCGGCCTGGATGGAGAAACTCGACAAAGCTCACATCATGTACGCGGCCAAGGAGGCGTACACGAGCTACGACATGTACATGCGGATCATTGACATGAGGAAGTGCCTCCTTCCCCAAAACGGCCAGGGATCCAGCCGGAAGCAGAGCAATGGCAAGCGTCATTGCAACAATAAGTAGATGATTAGATCCTCGTTTCTCCTACTTTAGTATGCATGTAATTGCTTACTTTGGTGTGTGCAAATGTTATGTGTGTAGTCACTTGTGTAATTGTATGCTTAATTTGGTTATGCAATGCTGTCTTTTTAAGTATATATGTTGATGCTCTATAGATAGAGCGTAGATGTTGTGCGGACAAAGAAAATCACATCGCACACGGACTAAACAATGGAACCCGTTGGTGATGTTTTCATCAATCACTCACAATTGTATACCAGCAACCGTTTGCTCACAACACACACGGCTTGTTAGTAGTAATCATCTGTGTTGTTATCGGTCTTCGCACATGTTTCCGATTATAGACCGGTTTGCCTCGTATCACACACATCTTGTTCATTTGAACCATTTCTGTTCTCATGTCTCAACGCAAACAGTTCATCTGAGTGAACCGCATGCCGTATATCGCACACACCTTTGATCTGGCTGACCGTTTCTTTTGTGTTGCCTAATCACAAATAGTTCATCCGAGTGAACCGTATGCTATACATCGCACACACCTTCATCTGTCAGCTCATTTCTTTTGTTCCTCCTCATCACAAAGAGTTAATTGAGCTGAACCGTATGTCCTGCATCGCACACGCAACTAAAATCTGAATCGTGTTTGATGCAACCCCCATCGCAAATGTTTTGCACCTTTTTTGACGGTTTTTTACACCACCGTTTGTGATTATGGCATCGCACATAGTTTCATCGAAGGGTCTCTGATCGTAGTGTCGCGTTAGCAGCATCCTGCAGTAGTGGGGGCACCGCACACGGCTAAAAGATCAACTTGTGTTCTAGGGTGCCCCCTCCCCACGTATATAAAGGAGGAAGGGGGAGGCCGGCCGTCCCTCCTAGGGCGCGCCAGGAGAGGGGAATCCTACTAGGACTCCAAGTCCTAGTAGGTTTCCACCTAAGGAAGAGGGGGAAGAAGGAAGGAAGAGGGGGAAGGGAAGGAAAGGGGGGGGGGCGCCCCCTTCCCCTAGTGCAATTCGGACCCAATGGGGGGCGCGCGGGCAGCCCCTCCTAGCGCTTCCTCTCTTCCCACTAAAGCCCATAGAGTCCCATTAGTTCCCCCGGGGGTTCCGGTAACCCCTCCGTCACTCCGGGTTTACCCGAAACTATCTGAAACACTTCCGGTGTCCAAATAACATGGTCCAATATATCAATCTTTATGTCTTGACCATTTCGAGACTCCTCGTCATGTCCGAGATCTCATCCGGGACTCCGAAAAACCTTTGGTAATCAAATCACATAACTCATAATACAAATCATCATCGAACGTTAAGCATGCGGACCCTACGGGTTCGAGAACTATGTAGACATGACCGAGACACATCTCCGGTCAATAACCAATAGTGGAACCTGGGTGCTCATATTGGCTCCTACAAATTCTATGAAGATTTTCGGTGTCAAAACCGGCGGATCTCGGGTAGGGGGTCCCGAACTGTGCGTCTAGGCGGATGGTAACAGGAGACAAGGGACACGATGTTTTTACCCAGGTTCGGGCCCTCTCAGTGGAGGTAAAACACTACTCCTGCTTGATTAATATTGATTATATGGGTAGTACAAGAGTAGATCTACCACGAGATCAAGGAGGCTAAACCCTAGAAGCTAGCCTATGGTATGATTATTGTTCGTCCTACGGACTAAAACCCTCCGGTTTATATAGACACTGGAGAGGGCTAGGGTTACACAGAGTCGGTTACAATGGTAGGAGATCTACATATCTGTATCGCCAAGCTTGCCTTCCACGCCAAGGAAATTCCCATCCGGACACGGGACGGAGTCTTCAATCTTGTATCTTCATAGTCTTGGAGTCCGGCCGACGGTGATAGTTCGGCTATCCGGACACCCCCTAGTCCAGGACTCCCTCAGTAGCCCCTGAACCAGGCTTCAATGACGACGAGTCCGGCGCGCATATTGTCTTCGGCATTGCAAGGTGGGCTCCTCCTCCAAATAATTCATAGAAGATTTTGAACACCAGGATAGTGTCCGGCTCTGCAAAATAAGTTCCACATACCACCGTAGAGAGAATAATATTTACACAAGTTCAATCTGCTGACGTATTTCATGGCGTGATGTCACACCACGGCCAAGCCTTTATTCGAATTGTTTTTATCGTTCCACCTCAGCGCGTTTAGCAAAGCGGATTCCTTGGCACGTCTTGTCAAAGCAGAGATCGTGTCCCCTTATTCCGGGATTTTCATCAATATGGGCGTGGGTAACCCAACCGTGCCATTAATTACGACGCTTGGGAGATAAGCAAGTTTTACCAGGCTGGTGGGGACGCATACTTTTGTCTGCCATATATAAGGGGATAAGGATCCACCTTTTTACCTACGCCTTCTTCCTCCTCTGCTTATCCATTTCCGCGCACTCAAGCTCCAACACCCAAGCCCGTGCATCTCGCCTCAACCTTCCCCAGTCATGTCCGGAGCGGGAGGCAAGTGGATGGCCTCCTCCGTCACGGAGGGGCACATCAAAAAATTGAGGAAAGCCGGATACCTGCGCAACGATATTGCGCATCGGCTCCCCGACGAGGGGCAGCTCATCCCCACCCCCAGGCCCCATGAGAGGGTGGTGTTCCTCACCCACTTCCTCCACGGACTAGGTTTTCCACTTCACCCATTTGTCCGGGGGCTCATGTTCTACTATGGCCTGGATTTCCACGACTTGGCCCTGAATTTCATCCTCAACATCTCGGCGTTCATCGATGTGTGCGAGGCCTTCCTCTGCATCCAGCCCCACTTCGGCTTATGGCTGAAGACCTTCAATGTCAAGCCGAAGGTAGTGGGCGGCCGCCAAGCGGAGTGCGGAGGTGCCATGGTGGGCAAGATGCCCAACGTCCTATGGCTCGAGGGCTTATTTGTGGAGGCCATAAAGGGGTGGAAATCGGGGTGGTTCTATATCACCAAGCCGCGTGACCCTGAATGGGCAGCGGCCCCCAAATTCAGATCTGGCATTCCCACACGGCTCACCTCCTGGAAAGAGAAGGGCCTATCATGGGGTGATTTGGAGAAGCTGACCGGACTCCAATCCTGCGTTCAAACTTTGGTGAACAAGAAGCTTAAGCTTGTCAACGTAGTCCAGGTCATGCTCGTCCGCCGGATCCTCCCGTGCCAGGAGCGGGCTTTTAATTTGTGGGAGTTTGATCCGGCACAACACTAGACCTTGAGCATGCTCTTCGACACTACGTATGAAGATGCCTGGAGGGTGCTGTTCAAGGGCGCCGAAGCTCCCGCATCCGCTACCGAGGATCGCGGATTCAGCTCGCAGCGTGAAGCCGGCGAGGTAAGCTATTTTTCCCTTTACGGGACACTTGTTTTTCATAGTTTGACTCCATGCGGGATCTAAACTCCCATTACCTTTAACAGGCCTGGCAGAAGACGTCCGGGCAGGTTAACTGTCCGGCTCCCTTTCCAGAAGACCCAGCGGATGCCCGATTACCGGGACTGCTGGCTCCGGCGCCTTACGTGGTGCCAGAGAAGAAGGCCAAGAAGAAGGCCACGGGAACTCGGAGGAGTTCCCGGCGCCATGTGTTATCGGACTTATCGTCCGATGACTCCGAGGTGGACTCCTCTCGCGAAGACGAGGAGGAGAAGAAAGAGGCCTCTCCCCCAGCGGGGGGAGAGAAGAAAAGGAAGGCTTCCCCAATGGAGGAGGCCGAAGGGTCCAAGAAGGGAAGGACCCTCCCTCCGGACTGTTCCACCAACGCCGACGATGGCGAAGAGGACTGGCCCTCGAGGGCCAAGCCCCTGGCGAGATCGTAAGTTTCCAGATTCCATAATAACTCATGATTTCTCTTTTTGTCGCATAGTGTCTTCTAACGCCGAATACAACCATGTAGCCCACCCAAGGACGATCTCCCCACTTCGTCGAGCGGGTCCCTGGGTTCGTCTGATGTGAATAGTGCTTCACTTCTGACCGCCTCCACCCCCCGTGATGCAGACGACACCGAGGTGGGGTCCCAGAAGGGGCCCAGCCAGGAGGAGGAGGTTCCAGAGGTGCCGCAGGGCAACCTCCCAGACTTTGGACCGGACTCCGCACTGGAACCTTTAATGGTTTCGGTGTCCGGCGGGCGGCCCCTTTGTAAGAAGGGAGAGACTGCGACGCCGGTGACCTCCGTCCAACCGAAGGCACAGGATAATTTGCTGGAGGCGCTAAACGGCGCTTCCATCAACGAGGTGCACCGCACTGTTATTAGTGTGGTGATTCAGAAAGTTCAGTCCGCCAAGAGCGGGCTGACTGAAGCCTGTACCAGCCTTCTAACAGGCTTTGAGGTAAGTAATTTAAGATATGTAAAAATAGTACCACATAGACAGTAGCCCCTGATGCTCAGTTTGGTGTTCGGAAAGAAAAGCCGAACTAAGGATCTAAAAAGATATACGCAGGAGTCTAACATAAGCATGTCAATATGGGAATGCAGGCTGCGCTGCTGACCTCTGCCGCACTGACTGCAGTGGTCAATGCGTTGAAGCAGAACCTCGAGCGGTCCGAGAACGAGCTCGGCCGTGCCAAGAAGCAGCTCGAGGATAAGGAAGGTAAGTGATACCTTATTAAAGTAATACCTTATAGAAAAGGATTTGGTTGCAAAAAATGACAGGAATAACGTGAGTATTGCAGGGGCAATGAACAAGGTGGCGACCCTGAAGGAAGCGGTGTCCGAGGCCGAACGCAATGCGGCCGCGGAACGCACCGAGCGGGAGAAGCAGGAGGCGCGGGTGGCGGAGGTGCGGCAAGAGCTCCAGGCTCTCGTGAAAAAACACGAGAGTTTGGAGCGTGACTCGAAGACTCGAGAGTCCGAGCTCGCCTCGGCTCTTGAGAGTGCCAAAGCCGCTAAGGCCGAAGCCCAGAAGGACCTCCAGGAGATTGAGGAGATAAAAAAGATAGCGGCGGGTAAGGCATTCTTCATGCAAAGCAAGCATGTAAAAGTGAATTACTTGATACTTACCCGAATCCGGAGCTCTCCAGGAGCATTCACAGATCTGCCCCGCAGTGTGTCCGATGCTGCCGCATTCTACTGGGCCGAGGAAGGGAGCTCGACGGAGAAGGTATTCTGGTCTCAGTATGCTGAGGCCGGACATCCGGTGCCCCTGAGCGACTAGCTGAAGCAGCTGGTCGAGCTCCACAAGGTGGCCGAACAGGCCATGAAGGGCCTCATAGTTCGGCTATGGCCCAAGCAAGCCATGCCTGGGAGCTACTTCGGTCTGGTCCGGCGGCTGGTGGACGCTTGTCCATGGGTTGAAGTCATCAAGCACTCCGTCTGCATTGAAGGTGCTCGTCGGGCCCTCGCCCGCGCTAAAGTGCACTGGGGCAAGATGGACGCCGAGAAGCTTGTGACGGATGCGCCACCACCGGGCAAGGAGTATCACATGCCCGAGATGTACTATAAGGGTGTCCTGAAGGGTGCCCGCCTTATAGCGGGTGAATGCTCCAAAGATGTAATTTTTGAGTAGACTCGCATTTTGTTATCCTGTGCGCTGAAAACTTTTTTCATATGCATGAAGCAACGCTTGTTAATTTAAAATATTACCTTCTGTGCGGCCGTTTATCAAATTTGAGAGATGGCAAGTCGTTGGCTTCAGCCCCCATGCCACGAGTGCTGGGGTGTTTGGGATAAACTTGAGCGCTCTTTTTCCCATTTTTGGGTCCTTCGAGGGAGGCGCTCAACACAATGAACGAGGCAACCGGACTTATAGTGCTTGAACACTCTCACTTAGCCATAGAATTCTATAATTTTGAATTTCGGTGAAGCCCCTAGTGTTCGGAAGGCTGAATTCGGGGCGCTATCCACGCCTGGGGCCGGACAAAGCCGGCTCCTCGCTCTAAGCGGCATAAGTCTTTAGGGACTCGAAAAAACCTCTCGAACGGCGACCGGCTCTCGCCCTATCATGACGGTCAGTTTTAGCTTTCTCCACTGAGGTGCTCAACCCAGCTCAATTGGGGCACAATCGCAGTGGTTCTCCCAGCTCTACCTTAGCCGATATAGCGGAAAGTTAGGTACCAAAACATGGGAGCCGGGCAAACCCAACCATTGACCCAAGACATGATTCGGAGCCGATGCATATAATGCTATAAGTTCGGGGTGCCGCACTTGTGAAAGTGTTCGGACTTATCACACCATACTTTGGGGGACTTAAGCCCCTGGTGTATTTGGCCGTACCAAAGCGTACGGGTGCAACTTGCCATAAGTGAACATGTATAGATGAAAAAAAGGAATGCAATAATAGGCAAATAGCGATGCATTGTTTATTCAAGAAATACTGCAATGAAAGCAAAACGATACAAATAGTGCGATAAGCAAGGGATGGGACTATTTAACATGTCCCCCTCTAGGGGTAGGCTGCGGAATGGTATGTAAAACAGGTATAATGCTCGTGATGGAGACCACCAGGATACTCGACGTAGCTTTTCTGCTTCCCTGGCTGTTGCATCGTGAGTTTGGCAAGTCTACTGCTGGACAGGGCTTCTGGAAAATGAAGTCCTGTGAATAAGAAGAAAGAAAAAGAAGAATGACACAATTGGGAGCCCCTGGTGTGGTTGAGCCGCACTCTGGGCATGCCGTGGTCATGCCCCTCCCCCTGTGCCCATGGTATCTCCAGAGAGTAGTTATGTACGCGTGGTACTGGTCTCGCGGTTTCGCGAGGGCTGGGGTTGGGGCCGCATTGCTACGCGTGCTCGGAACGTGCCAGGTGGTCTTGTTGTAGGTTACTCATGGCGCGCTTGACAGTGTCCGGCCGCTTAACAGCCGGACTCGAGAATTGCCTTAAGAGGCTGCTTTGTACTTCTGCTGCGAGAGCCGCTGTATGCTCCTCCGTTCGGAGTGAGCGTTTGGTGTTTCCGTTGACTGTAATGACTCCTCGAGGGCCTGGCATCTTGAGCTTGAGGTATGCGTAGTGCGGCACCGCATTGAATTTTGCAAATGCGGTTCGTCCGAGCAGTGCATGATAGCCGCTGCGGAACGGGACTATGTCGAAGATTAACTCCTCGCTTTGGAAGTTATCTGGGGATCCGAAGACCACTTCAAGTGTAACTGAGCCTGTACAATTGGCCTCTACACCTGGTATGGCGCCTTTAAAGGTCGTTTTTGTGGGTTTAATCCTTGTCGGGTCTATGCCCATCTTGCGCACTGTATCCTGATAAAGCAGGTTCAGGCTGTTGCCGCCGTCCATCAGGACTCTAGTGAGGTGAAATCCGTCGACGATTGGGTCTAGAACCAATGCGGCGAATCCGCCATGGCGGATGCTAGTGGGGTGGTCCCTTCGATCAAAAGTGATCGGGCATGAGGACCACGGATTGAACTTTGGGGCGACTGGCTCCATCGCATATACGTCCCTAAGTGCATGCTTCCGCTCCCTTTTGGGTATGTGGGTTGCATATAATATGTTCACCGTCCGCACTTGTGGGGGGAAACCCTTTTGTCCTCTATTATTCGGCGGCCGGATCTAATCCTCGTCATCGCTATGCAGCCCCTTGTCATTATTTTCGGCAATTAACTTGCCTGCCTGCTTGAACACCCAACAATCCCTGTTGGTGTGATTGGCTGGCTTTTCGGGGGTGCCATGTATCTGGCACAAGCGATCGAGTATTCGGTCCAGATTGGACGGGCCCGGAGTATTTCTTTTGAATGGCTTTTTCCGCTGACTGGGTTTAGAGCCTCTGAATCCGGCATTGACTGCCGTATCTTCAGTATTATCGCCGTTAACGACGGGACCTGCCATTGCTGTCCTTGGTATCCGAACTACCAGAGTTTTTGGTTAGGTTGTTACTGCAAGCTAGCCAGCTATCCTCTCCCGCGCAAAAGCGGGTCATGAGTGATGTGAGGGCTGCCATGGATTTCGCTTTTCCTGTCCTAGGTGCCGGGGAAGCCACTCGTCGCGGATGTTATGTTTGAAGGCTGCAAGGGCCTCTGCATCCGGACAGTCGACGATTTGATTTTTCTTGGTTAAGAACCATGTCCAGAATTGTCTGGCCGATTCATCTGGCTGCTGAATTATGTGGCTTAGGTCATTGGCGTCTGGAGGTCGCACATATGTGCCCTGGAAGTTATCAAGGAATGCGGCTTCCAGGTCTTCCCAACACCCAATTGATTCTGCTGGCAAGCTGTTGAGCCAATGCCAAGCTGGCCCTTTAAGCTTGAGTGGGAGGTATTTGATGGCATGTAGATCATCACCGCGGGCCATGTGGATGTGAAGGAAATAGTCCTCAATCCAAACCGCAGGATCTGTTGTGCCATCGTATGATTCAATGTTTACGGGTTTGAAACCCTCGGAGATTTGATGATCCATTACTTCGTCTGTGAAGCATAGTGGGTGTGCGGCGCCTCTGTATTGGGCTATATCACGACGCGGCTCAAATGAGCTTTGTCTACTGTGTTCGGCCCGGCCGGAATTGATGTATCCGGCGTGATGGTTGTCGTCACGTATCGTGGGGAGCCCACGCGATCCATAGATCGATCTTGTTTGTCTTGCTTTATCCTCCAATATGTCTCGTAAGTCCGGCGCACTCCCCCGTGGCTTTGTACTTTTCGAGCGATGCTGGGGTGCGGCTTTAGTGGAGGGCCTAGAGGCCTCTCTGTCGCGGCCACGAGGTGGCCGGTCGGCCGTATTGTGCGCTGGTAATGTAGGTTTATGTGCTTCCTCCTCTAATCGGGGTAGCAGCTTGCGTTTGGGGTAGCTTTTGGAGGGGCGTTCGATTTCATACTCTTCGGCCGCAAGGACTTCAGTCCATCTGTCAGCTAGCAAGTCTTGGTCAGCTCTAAGTTGTTGTTGCTTTTTCTTGAAGCTGCTTGCCGTGGCCATTAGCCTGCGTTTCAAACGCTCTTGTTTGACGGGATCCTCAGGCACGACAAATTCGTCGTCGTCGAGGCTTGCCTCGTCTCCGGAGGGAGGCATATAATTATCGTCCTCTACCTCTCTGTCTGCCGCTCTCTCATGAGGGCTAGTTTCTCCATCCTCCTGTGCTGAATCTTGCTGGAGGGGGTTGTCTTCGGCACTGTCCGGGGTGTTATTGTCTCCGGTGCCGGAATCTCCATTTTTACTGTGGCGGGATCTAGAGCGGCGCCGCTGACGCCGGCGCTTAGGCTGTTTCTTGGAGGGTTCGTCCTCCGTTGTTCCATCGCCATTCCCATCTTTTGGGATGTCCACCATGTATATGTCGTATGACGAGGTGGCCTTCCAGTGCCCTGTAGGCGCTGGTTCTTGGTCGTCTCCGGCATCGTCGTCCATACCGTTGATGTCTTCGGAGTCGAAGTCTAGCATGTCGGTTAAGTCGTCGACCGTGGCTACGAAGTGGGTGGTGGGTGGGCTTTGAATTTCTTCGTCGTCCGCATCCCAACCGTTCTGACCATAATCCGGCCAGGGCTCTCCTGATAAAGAGAGACACTTTAGCGAATTCAGGATGTCGCCAAAAGGCGAGTGTTGAAAGATGTCTGCAGCGCTGAACTCCATGATCGGCGCCCCATCGGGTTCGATTGGCGGGGGCGCGGAAGGTTCGGGGTCCGGAGAGGAGTCCGGCACCTTGGAGTCACGAGCTTCACAAGGGACATGGTCGGTATTCGGCTCTATCGCTGTAGAGGTAGCAGCCCCGAGGCGGCGTCCAGCCGCCCATCCTCGATCGGCGCAGTCGGCTCCGAGCTAAGGGTCGGAGCGGACTCTTGTGCGGCCTCCAGGGCACTGACCGGCGGCAGAGCTAAATCATGCCCATCGTGACAGTGCGACGCGCTCGGCTGTGGCTCGAATCCGTCGAAGATCAAGTCTCCGCGGATGTCAGCCGTATTGTTCAAACTTCCAAATCTGACATGATGGCCAGGGGCGTAGCTTTCGATCTGCTCCAGATGGCCAAGTGAATTGGCCCGCAGTGCAAAGCCGCCGAATACAAAGATCTGTCCGGGGAGAAAAGTCTCACCCTGGACTGCGTTGTTGTTGATGATCGAAGGAGCCATCGGGCCTATAGGTGACGACACAGAGGAACTCTCAATGAAAGCACCAATGTCGGTGTCAAAACCGGCGGATCTTGGGTAGGGGGTCCCAAACTGTGCGTCTAAGCGGATGGTAACAGGAGACAAGGGACACGATGTTTTTACCCAGGTTCGGGCCCTCTCGGTGGAGGTAAAACCCTACTCCTGCTTGATTAATATTGATGATATGGGTAGTACAAGAGTAGACCTACCACGAGATCAAGGAGGCTAAACCCTAGAAGCTAGCCTATGGTATGATTGTTGTTCGTCCTACGGACTAAAACCCTCCGGTTTATATAGACATCGGAGAGGGCTAGGGTTACACAGAGTCGGTTACAATGGTAGGAGATCTACATATCCGTATCGTCAAGCTTGCCTTCCACGCGAAGGAAAGTCCCATCCGGACACGGGACAGAGTCTTCAATCTTGTATCTTCATAGTCTTGGAGTCCGGCCGACGGTGATAGTTCGGCTATCCGGACACCCCCTAGTCCAGGACTCCCTCAAAGATCTTTATCGGTCAAACCGCATAATAACTTACGTTGTTCCCTTTGTCATCGGTATGTTACTTGCCCGAGATTCGATCGACGGTAACCTCATACCTAGTTCAATCTCGTTACGGGCAAGTCTCTTTACTCGTTCTGTGATGCATCATCCCGCAACTAACTCATTAGTCACATTGCTTGCAAGGCTTATAGTGATGATCATTACCGAGAGGGCCCAGAGATACCTCTCTGATACATGGAGTGACAAATCCTAATCTCGATCTATGCCACTCAACAAACACCATCGGAGACACCTGTAGATCATCTTTATAATCACCCAGTTACGTTGTGACGTTTGATAGCACACTAAGTGTTCCTCCGGTATTCGTGAGTTGCATAATCTCATAGTCATAGGAACATGTATAAGTCATGAAGAAAACAATAGCAATAAACTAAACGATCATAGTGCTAAGCTAACGGATGGGTCTTCTCCATCACATCATTCTCTAATGATGTGATCCCGTTCATCAAATGACAACACATGTCCATGGCTAGGAAACTTAACCATCCTTGATAAATGAGCTAGTCAAGTAGAGGCATACTAGGGACACTATGTTTGTCTATGTATCCACACATGTACTAAGTTTCTGGTTAATACAATTCTAGCATGAATAATAAACATTTATCATGATATAAGGAAATATAAATAACAACTTTATTATTGCCTCTAGGGCATATTGCCTTCACTCTCTTCATATTCTATTTGTTTTCTTGACTTTAGATAGTTGGCAATATAAGGATTCTCAATGCAATTTACCACACAAAATGTATAAATTTCCTCTAGATCAAAATCAAGAAATATCTTGATATTAAAGTTTGGAATATCCTTAGTTATACGTTTCATATCTTCATACCCCAAAAGTAGACTAAGCTCTTTATGATGCTCAAGGGTAATCAAGTTATCACAATTTTTGGACACGATTTGATCATAAAAGAATTTGCATTGGAGATTTAAATGATCATGTTCATTACAAAGTTCACAAGGATGGCGAAAAAAATCTTTCAGCACAATCATCTAGCCTCTCTTGCAACATTCCCGTTTCCAAATATTTATGCTTCTTACAAAATCTATCTTCCTTTTTTGGTGTGCAAAGGCACTCCCAATTCACTCCGCAAAAAGTGACATGCTTATGAGAAACATTTTTGTCATGACTTGTGCAATCATTATTAGCAATTTGGATATTCAAAGAATTCATACTAACAACATTGCAATCATGCTCATCATTCAAATATTTTGTGCCAAGCATTTTATTGACGTCTTCTTCTAACAATTCAGCACAATATTCCGAACCATCATTTTCAAGAAAGATATTATAATATGATCAATAATATGATGCAACCTCAATTCCATTTTTTATGTAGTTTTCTTTTATAAACCAAACTAGTGATAAAACAAGAAACTAAAAGATACAATTAGAAGATCTAAAGATATACCTTCATGCACTCACCTCCGCGGCAACGACGCCAGAAAAGAGCTTGATGTCTACTACGCAACTTTATTCTTGTAGACACGTATTGGGCCTCCAGCGCAGAGTTTTGTAGGACAGTAGCAATTTTCCCTCAAGTGGATGACCTAAGGTTTATCACTCCGTGGGAGGTGTAGAATGAAGATGGTCTCCCTCAAGTGACCCTGCAACCAAATACAAGAAATCTCTTGTATCCCCAACACACCCAATACAATGGCAAATTGTATAGGTGCACTAGTTCGGCGAAGAGATGGTGATATAAGTGTAATATTGATGGTAGAAATATATTTTTATAATCTGAATAAATAAAAACAGCAAGGTAGCAAATAGTAAACAGGCATAAAAACGGTATTGCAATGCTTAAAAATGAGGCCTAGGGTCCGTACTTTCACTAGTGCAACCTCTCAACAATGCTAACATAGTTGGGTCATATGATTATCCCTCAAAATACAATAAGGAATCACTCCCGAGTTCCTATTAGCGGAGAACAAAAGATAGAAATTGTTTGTAGGGTACGAAACCACCTCAAAGCTATTTTATCCGATCAATCTATCCTAGAGTTCGTACTAAAATAACGCAAGCTATTCTTTCCGATCGATCTAATCAAGAGTTAGTACTAAAATAACACCAAAGCAAATTCATATTCATAATACTCAATCCACACAAAGAACTACAAAGAGACCCCCAAAGTTTCTATCGAAGAAAATATAATAAGAACGTGCATCAACCCCTATGCATAGATTACCCCAATATCACCGCAGGAATCCACAAGTTGGATGCCAAAACACATGTCAAGTGAATCAATATGATACCCCAATTGTCACCTCAAGTATTCATATCGTAAGACATACATCATGTGTTCTCATCTCAGAATATTCAATCCGACAATACAAAACTTCAAAGGGTAAAGACTCAATTCATCACAACAAGAGTATAGCGGGGGGAAACATCATATGATCCGACTATATTAACAAAGCCCATGATATAGATCACGAGAGAAAGAGAGAGATTAAACACATAGCTACTGGTACAAACCCTCAGCCCCGAGGGTGGACTACTCCCTCCTCATCATGGTGGCCGCCGGGATGATGAAGATGGTCACCGGAGATGATTCCCCCCTCCAGCAGGGTGCCAGAACAGGGTCTAGATTGGTTTTCATGGATACAAATACCTTGAGGCAGCGAAACTTCTGATCTAGGTCTACCCGGAAGGGTTTCAGAATATTTGGGAATTTATAGTGCAAATAGGGGGTGCGGGAGGCCACCGAGGTGGGCACAACCCACCTGGGCGCGCGAGGGGGGCCTAACGCGCCCTGGTGGGTCGTGCCCCCCTTGGGGCACCCCCCAGGTACAGCTCTGACCCAATGGATGTATTCTGACCCAAAAAAATCTCCAAAAAGTTTTTGCGTTGTTTGGACTCCGTTTGATATTGATTTCCCGCGATGTAAAAAAACAAGCAAAAAACAGCAACTGGCACTGGGTCAATAGGTTAGTCCCAAAAAATGATATAAAGTTGCTATAATATGATCGTAAAACATCCAAGAATGATAAAATAACAGCATGAATACTTCATAAATTATAGACACGTTGGAGACGTATCACTATTGCATGAATATTATCTTACATGTAGACTCGTTGAAGTAGTTCGGTGTATCTTGTTTTTTTGAAGAGGAACTAGTTCAACATATCATTATGCTAGAAGAGACTACTTGAGGTATTTCGACGAGTCCTCAACACCTGTGGTTTTATTGTTCTTTGGAAACAAAAGGAGTTCACAAAAACAACTAAAGGGTTTTCAAAGACATATTTGTACTTAATTTGTGTTGACACCTTCTCAACTTAGACAACATTTGTTTGAACATGTCACATTTGATTTCCATTGATGTGTGCTTAGTATTGGTGGAGATGGCATGGTTGAGAAAGAGCCGAATGGAGATGCTTAGAGGTGAAATGGCTAACAAACAGGTCAATACATAACCAAGAAAAACTAGCATGGTTTTCTCCTTAATTAGCGGGTGCTTGAGATCGAGCACTCGCATTGGGGTTCAATATTAGTGCCTTGAAATCACTTCTCTGTTTCACTTCACATGCTTGTAGGGAACGGTTATTTTCATCAGATAGGAAATAGAAAGGGGCTAGGGAAGCTCTGTTCAAAAAAGAAAAAAAATGCATGGACGATCTTTTAACCTAGAAAGAGGCATCTTTGACATGTTTCACGAGCTATACAAAGCCCATCAAAAATAGGGATCAATTTCGCTAAGACCTCGTCCTGGGAAGTAGCATAAGGGATCTCTAATGCTACCACCTATAACAGACAGACTTTCGAACCGTGGACCGCGTCTGAACGCGCCTGCGGAAACGATATGAAAACCGAACGTCCAACCCTATACCTCAAATTTCCTCTATTAAAAAACTAACATTCCACCAAATAATATTGGTATTCTGCCATCATGTAAAAAATAGCATTTAATGCAACCTAACTAATAGCCTTCTAGCATAACCCGTAATGGCCTTCCGCCAACTAAGACTAGCATTCCGCCATGGCCATGGCCTGCTAATAACCTTGTCATTTGGCTAGAGAACACCTTCGCCAAATGCATCACTACTGCAGGATGCTGCTAACGTGATACTATGATCAGAGACCCTTCGGTGAAACTGTGTGCGGTGCGATAATCGCAAACGGTGGTGTAAAAAACCGTCAAAAAAGGTGCAAAATGTTTGCAATGACGGATGCATAAAACACGGTTCAGATTTTAGTTGCGTGTGTGAAGCAGGGCATACATTTGATCCAGACGAACTGTTTGCGATTAGACAAAACAACAGAAACGGACAGCCATATCAATGTGTGTGCGATATACGGCATACGGTTTGCTCCAATGAACTATTTGCTTTTAGGGAAAGCAACAGAAATGATCAGCCAGATCAAGGTGTGTGTCATATACGACATATGGTTCAGTCGAATGAATTGTTTTCGATTAGGGAAGAGAACATAAACGGTTCAACATAATAAGATGTGTGTGATACGCGGCAAAAAAGGCCCGGAGTTTAATTTGAGAACAAGTACACAGAGGTTAATTTGACATACATGACTTATAAGTTTCACAAAAATCATATCACTTTTTTGGAAAACATTGAATTGCGTTGAATGTATATAGTGCTCCTTCCTATTAGTTGAATTAACCTCGAGGTCCATGTTTTGGAAACATGTCATAAAGTAACGGGATAGACCTTCATTCAAGCCAATTAACATGTGTTCAAAAAACAAAAATTATCAAAAAGTAACGAGATAGACCTTCTTCAAGCCAATCAACATGTGTACAAAAAATAAAAAATGTTAAAAATTGCAAAACAAGGTCCTTGAGGTTAATCCAACTAATATGATGGAGCACCATATACATTCAACGCAATTAAATGTTTACAGTGACCCATCACATCAGTTAATTTAACATTGAGGCCACTTCCCATCCGGTCACCCATCTGAGGACCACTCAAGCCTCAGCGCAATTAACTTGGGAGTTCTATTAGATGATCTATCGCTAGGGAAGCTGGTCCTTGCTGCTGTAGGATCCCTCTTTGCATCCTTTATTGTTCACCCGGATGACCAACTGTTGCTGCCCAATGGTCAATGCCATGTCTCCCGGGTGCTTCCCTCCATTGGATGAGTGGCAAACGGTTAATTCAGAAGAACTGTTTGCGATGATGCAGAACAACAGAAACGGGCGGTCAGATTAGGGCATGTGCAACATACGACATACAGTTTACTAGGATGAACGTGTGATTAGGCAACACAATAGAAACGGTTCAACTGAACAAGATGTATGTGATACACGGCTGACAGGTCCGTAATAAGAATGTGTGCGAAGACAAATAATAACACAGACAATTGCTACTAATAAGCCGTGTGATTTGCTCTATCTACAGAAGAATTACATAAGTGACTATACAGATCATTCGCACACACCTCAATAAACAATTGTATGCATTCCAAAGTAGGAGAAATGTTTGTGTAATCATCTACTTCTTGTGACGCTCCCGCCACTACTCCATGGCTCGATCCCTTGTCTGGGGCAGGAAGAAGACACTTCCTCATGTCAACGATCCGCCTGTACATCTCGTAGCTTGTGTATGCGTCCTTGGCCGGGTACTTGACATGTTGTTCATCCAGTCTCTCATGACACACATTGTGCCAGGCGTTCTTGTCCTTCTTGCTCTCATTCTTCATCTTCATGTAGTAGGGGTCGATGATGGCCGAGGCGAGGTCAACCAGGGAGTTCAGTTTGTTTTTGTCGCTGCCCCAAACCTTGTAGTGGTGCTGGATGTTGACAAGATTCGGACATTTGAAGCCCGAAACCTTGAGCGCTTTTAGATCGTTGGTGGTGTCTACCATAGAGAAACTGTAGCCGGAGCTGTTGATAAACCTATAGAAACGCTCGCAAGGCCTTGTGGCTAGTGGTAGTGGTAGACGAGGACGTCATGTCACACGCACAACTGGGCGACGGCAACCTTCTGATCATTCCCGACATGACCGATGGTGTACTCCAGGTCGAAGCCGACTACTTGGTACTTGTCCTCGGCAAGGAACTGCTCCATAGTTTGGATGGAGCTCTCCACCGAGACCGGATTGTTCGTATAGACCACCGAGAGGGCCTTCCCCCTCACATGGGTGTCCACTACATGATGCGTGGTGAACTGCCCGCCGTTGTCGTCGTTGGCCGCTGGGAGCGCCATTGGAGCCACGGGGATCACCATTGGAACCGCTGGATGTCCTCTCCGTATGTGTCATCGTGGGTGTGATTGTTGTGTCGTGTTTCGTGAGAGATGAAGGTAAATGGCCGCAGGAATAAATGGGGACCGGGTGGCCTGGATTCTCTGTGCGTCCGCATGGCAGCTTTTGCAGCGGGTAACTGCATTGTCGCGCCGCGCCCAGTGCAACCCCATGCACACGAACGTGTGTGATCGTGCGCCGGCCCCAAACACAAGCAGCGCGCATGGAGGGACGAGGGCGGAGCATCCGGAGGGACGCGAGCAGAGCGTGCCGTGGCCGCCTCAACTGCAAGCAACCACACGCATAGAGCAGTTGAAGACGCATGAAATGGTCACCTACAAGCCGGCCGACAGTTGCGTCGCTGCGTAGAGAGCGGCCATGTGCTACGTACTACCTCCATTTTGGTCTATAGTCCTGAGGGAGTCCTGGACTAGGGGGTGTCCGGACAGCCGGACTCCAAGACTATGAAGATACAAGATTGAAGACTTTGTCCCGTGTCCGGATGGGACTTTCCTTGGCGTGGAAGGCAAGCTTGGCAATACGGATATGTAGATCTCCTACCATTGTAACCGACTTTGTGTAACCCTAGCCCTCTCCGGTGTCTATATAAACCGGAGGGCTTTAGTCCGTAGGACGAACAACCATTACAACAATCATACCATAGGCTAGCTTCTAGGGTTTAGCCTCCTTGATCTCGTGGTAGATCCACTCTTGTACTACCCAAATCATCAATATCAATCAAGCAGGAGTAGGGTTTTACCTCCATCGAGAGGGCCCAAACCTGGGTAAAAACATCGTGTCCCTTGTCTCCTGTTACCATCCGCCTAGACGCACAGTTCGGGACCCCCTACCCGAGATCCGCCGGTTTTGACACCGACATTGGTGCTTTCATTGAGAGTTCCTCTGTGCCGTCACCGATAGGAAGGATGCCTCCTCCCGTCTTCAAGGACGGTATTTTCGCCAAAGGAGCCTTGGCCGCCGGCCAAACTATCCGGCTAGGTGGTTTTCTTATGACCGCCTGTCCGGCCACTGCTTCGACAATGACCACTCAGGTCGTCAAAAGCAATCTTCACGTTAGCTCGGAATTCGCCGAGCGGCTGGATCCAATAGAGCTCTCGTCCGTAAACGAGCTCTTGGATCGCATCGCCGCCCTGGGAGTCGCTACAGACTACAATCAGATTGGGCTTAAAACCGATCTGAGAGAGATTAACTCTCCCCAGGTCACCCACCACGTTGCAGTGGTAGAGGAACAATGCGGCGACTCTTCTCCTGTATTGAAAACTAGTCATGTCCGGGCTCCCAAACCCTCCATGTCGGATTCCCGCGGAGGGACGGACTTCGATCAAGCACTGAACTTAAAGTCAGGCATCGGACCGGACTCGTTGGACAACGTCCAGCAATCCAAGCTTCCAAAGTTGGAAACTTCTCGGCCCTTGAGCCTCGAGATGGGTAGGGTTCCGGACTTAATTCCACCCACCCGCCCAGACATATGCGATCTATCTCTAATCCGGCAAGAGCCCGCTGAAACAGTACATCACTACTGGGCCAGATTCCTCCTGGTTATGAACAGGATAAAGGACTGCCGAGAGGAAAACGCAATCTCAGTTTTTTGCAATAATTGCACGGACAAGGGAATCTTGAACGCCGTCAGCCGTCGTGAAATTACACGCTTCGCCGACCTGGCTTCCATAGTACGAAAGTACTGTGCGATGGAGAGTTTGCGGAAAACCAAAAATAAGTTTTGGGACAATCCAGCCCCGAATACAACCCTAGTCTGCAACAAAAGGGTGCATTACACTCAGGCACCAGGTACAAAAACCAAAAAGCAAAAACCCCACAAAGGGCACGGAACCGTACTGGAGGGATGGCTTAGCGGACCCTGTAAAATTCACAGTACAGAGGGCGCCATCCCAACACATAGCCTTCGAGCATGTTGGATATTACGGCAGGTGGCCAAAAGTGGCGAGGAGCTTCTAGCCCCGGAAAACCACTCCAACAATACCGGTACGGTATCAACAGTCTTCGAGACTTTCGCATCAAATAATATGCGGAAACAAACAATCCGCAGCCTCGCCGAAGTCTACCAAGTAGCAACAACAAATCCATGGAGCGACACAGCCATCACCTTCAACACCAACGACGAACCTAAATTCCGAACAGCCCGAGCACCAGCCGCACTGGTACTTAGTCCAATAGTGGACGGCTTTCGACTTACCAAGGTCCTCATGGATGGCGGCAGCGGATTAAACCTCATCTACGAGGAAACTCTTCAAAAAATGGAAATAGACCGGAGCCGCATTGAGCGAAGCAGCACAACCTTCAGAGGAATAATCCCTAGCCAGGAAGCGCGCTGCACCGGAAAAATCACACTCGATGTGGTGTTCGGCTCGCCGGACAATTACAGATCCGAAGAAGTCACGTTCCAAGTGGCCCCGTTCAACAGCGGATATCACGCTATATTAGGACGAGTGGCATTCACAATTTTTCAAGCCGTACCCCATTACGGGTACACGAAGCTCAAAATGCCTGGGCCCGGCGGAATAATCACTCTCGTTAGTGATCCGGACATAGCACTCCGCGCCGAAAACAAGACAGCCGCATTAGCCCTGGAGGCACTATCCGAAGCCCTGGCGGCAGTAGAACTTACCGCACTGCGCTCTACGGTGAATAGGGACAATGTGATACTCGATAAGAGATCCAAGTCCACCTCCTTTAAACCAGCGGACGAAATAGTAAAATTCCAGGTCCATCCAACGGACCCGACAAAGGCGGCTTCCATCGGGGCACAGTTGAACCCTGATGTAGACGCCGCACTGCGAGAATTCCTTCGGGAAAATTGGGACATTTTCGCCTAGCACCCTTCGGATATGCCCGGAATCCCATGCAGATTGGCAGAACACAGCCTAAACATCCTAAAAGGATTCAAGCCAGTCAAACAGGCTCTTCGACGATTTTCCGAACCCAAAAGACAGGCAATGGGAGAAGAGCTAGCCAAACTATTGGAAGCCGGATTCATCAGAGACATCAAACATCCGGATTGGCTAGCAAACCTGGTAATGGTACCAAAGAAGGACAAATCCTGGCGCCTATGTGTCGATTTTAAAGACCTCAACAAGGCCTACCCAAAGGATCCCTTCACCCTCCCCCGCATCGACCAGATAATCGACGCTACCGCAGGACACGATTCATTGTGCTTCCTTGACGCATACTCCGGCTACCATCAAATCAAGATGGCGGAAGCGGACCAAGCCGCAACGGCATTCATCACTCCATATGGACCATTCTGCTTCAACACGATGCCCTTCAGACTTAAAAACGCCGGCGCAACATATCAGCGCATGATTCATACATGTCTGGCCACCCAAATCGGCAAAACAGTAGAGGCATACGTAGACGACGTAGTCGTCAAAACCAAACACGTCGAAACTCTAGTAGACGACTTGAGGCTCACATTCGACAACCTCAGAGCATATGACATCAAGCTGAATCCGGAAAAATTCGTTTTCGGTGTACCAGCCGGAAAGCTCCTGGGCTTCATTGTATCCGGTAGACGAATTGAAGCAAACCCAGCCAAGATCCGAGCTCTATCACAGCTAGATATTCCAAAAGACCTCAAACAAATACAAAAATTGACAGGATGCGTGGCGGCTCTAAGCCGCTTTATCTCCCGCCTAGGAGAAAAGGCATTGCCCCTCTATCGCCTCCTTAGGCGCACCGAACACTTCAAGTGGACGGATGCTGCCACTGCCGGACTCGAAGAAATAAAAGCCATATTGGCAACAAATCCGGTCCTGGCTGCGCCCAACTTGGGCGAACCAATGTTGTTATACATCGCGGCAACACATCAAGTTGTAAGCGCGGTACTCGTCATTGAACGAGAGACAGAAGGGCATAAATTCCCTCTTCAAAAACCAGTGTACTACGTATCCACTGTGTTAACCCCCTGCAAGTCCCGTTACCCGCACTATCAAAAGATAGCGTATGCAGTGTTCATGGCATCCCGGAAGCTCCGACACTACTTTCAAGAGTGTTCGATAACAGTGGCCTCCGAAGTACCCCTCAACGACATTATAAACAACCGCGACGCGACGGGCAGGATTGCAAAATGGGCCATTGAGCTCTTACCATTCGATATAACTTACAAACCTCGGTGAGCTATAAAGTCACAAGTTTTGGCTGACTTTGTCGCTGAATGGACCGAAGCCGAACTCCCTAAAGAGTACGGCGCATACTCCAATTGGATTATGCACTTTGACGGCTCTAAAATGTTGGCCGGATTGGGGGCTGGCGTCGTATTGACGTCCCCAACCGGGGACACAGTCCAATACGTACTTCAGATAATGTACACGGACTCCAACAATGCAGCCGAATACGAGGCCCTTTTACATGGCCTCCGGATGGCAATCTCCATGGGCATTCAACGCCTAGAGGTGCGCGGGGATTCAAACCTTGCAATATCCCAAATAAATGGAGACTTTGATGCCAAGGATCCGAAAATGGCAGCATATCGCAACACTGTCCTAAAAATGTCAGCTCGGTTTGAAGGACTTGAATTCCATCACGTAGCCCGGGATAATAACCAAGCAGCCGACATATTGGCACGCATCGGCGCAAAACGTGACGCTGTCCCTCCAAACATCTTCCTGGAACGGCTCTTTAAGCCATCCGCACTATGGGAAGAGGAGTCCGGAAATAACAAACCGGAAGCAGCCGCACCAACCGACACAGAGCAATCTGACATAACCGGCGATTCAGCCGATGAAATAACACCTTCAGCCCATGACATAATGGCAGTAATCGCCCCGTGGACAGAACCATTCCTAGCCTACTTGCTTAGGCAGGAACTTCCCGAAGACCAAAATAAGGCCCGCTGCATAGTCCGGCGATCTAAAGCCTACAAGGTCCATGAGGGAGAACTCTATAAGAAAAGCACAACCGGAGTCCTTCAAAGGTGTATCTCCGAAGGGGAAGGGCGAAACCTCCTGGCTGAAATTCATGCCGGACTAGGTGGACACCACGCCGCAGCTCAGGCCCTTGTAGGAAAGGCATTCCGTACAGGATTTTATTGGCCGACGGCCCGAGCAGATGCTCAGGACTTAGTCCAAAGATGCGTCGGTTGTCAGCTCTTTGCTAATTAGAGCCATATGCCACCCACCGCCCTCAAAACTATACCCATTACCTGGCCGTTCGCGGTCTGGGGGCTTGACATGGTTGGACCCCTTAAAAGGGGAACCCACAAGCAAAGGTACCTATTGGTCATGGTGGATAAATTCACCAAATGGATAGAGGCCAAGCCAGTTAAAACGGCAGAGTCCGGACCAGTGATAGACTTCGTATCCGGGGTAGTACACCGTTATGGTGTCCCCCACAGCATCATCACCGATAACGACACGAACTTCACGGCCGACGAGGTTAAATCATGGTGCAAAAATATGGGCATTAAGCTCGATGACGCTTCAGTCTATCATCCTCAAACTAACGGTCAAGTGGAACGAGCAAATGGTCTAATAATGAGCAGCATCAAACCCAGACTAGTGCGGTCACTTACGAAATCTGACACGCACTGGGTAGAGGAGCTCGACTCCGTACTCTAGGGGCTGCGGACAACGCCCAACCGTACTACCGGATTCACACCATTTTTATGGTATACGGCGCAGAGGCAGTTCTGCCCTGCGACATCATTCATGACTCACCTCGAGTGCGCATGTACGAAGAAAGAGAAGCCGAGTTAGATCGGCAGGAAAGCTTGGACGCATTGGAGGAAGAACGCGACGTCGCCAAGGCTCGTTCCGCATTCTATTAGCAACAGGCTCGAAGATATCAAAGCAGAGAAGTATGGGCCAAGACTTACAACATTGGCGAACTAGTTCTACGCCTGCCGGACAAGAAAAAGGACAAGCTCAAGCCCAAATGGGAGGGCCCCTTCATTATCGATCAAGTCCTGACCGGCGGAGCGTACCGTCTACGAAATGTGTTAGACAACCGACTCGAGCCGAACCCATGGAACGCAGCCCGCCTCCGAAGATTCTATGCCTAGCGCCGGACTAAGAGTTCGTCCCCTTCCCCTGTCCAAATTTTTAAACTTCAGCTGTCTTTTGTTTCTCTTTCTTCCCTCACCCCTTTTCCTAAAAAGCCCTTAAAGGCCTACTTGCGCATTGTTCGCACACACTTGATATGCCATCCGCACTCATTATACCTGGGGGCTTCTTTACCAGAAGCTTAATTATAAGGGCTTCATGCCCAGCACATGTGTCAAGCTTCCACATGTACCTTTTATTCACCATTATATGCATCGATATGACTTAAGTTTTGGCCAAGCTGGGTTGCCTGGCTCCTGTGCTTACCCCTACGTTCCCGATTGTTCGGCTAGGAGGTAAAGGGAGCACCTCTGCGATTGTTACTGCCGGGTCAGCCGGATGTGTACCTCAGACTGGGTGAAGCCGAAAGCTAGCGTTCTTAAGGGAATATTCGGTTGGTGACTTGAAAGATGATTTTTTACCCACTTATTTAATCTGCCCCCAGATGTTTTTCTGCTCTTTTCGCAGACCGGACATGCACTTTAGGGCATGCCTCCCAGGGAAAGGAACACTTAACGGAACTATTCTCCCTGGAAGATGTTTCTTACTAACCATGTAATATAACATAACTAGTTAAGCACTTGTCTGATAAAGCACTAATGACCCCTACGACTGGTCTCCATGCATGCCCCGGTTGTTTCTTAACCGAGAAGGTATTCGGACACACTCCGGACTCTAGGGTCCCGAGGTTGAAGCGAAAAGGTCGGCAAAGACAAACGATCTACAATCCGGCTAGAAGGCATTTTACATGTCATTTTACAATACATTGTCAAATAGACTGACTGTATTCCTCCTCAATCCCGTCTAACAGGCTGTCTAATTTACAGTCCCGTTGGGAAAATTTAGCGGCCAACTCTACTTGGCCGTATACTAAACTCACAGGGATCTCCTTCCCATCAGGCCCCACAGGTCCGACCTCGGCCATGTGGTTGGGATCCGCCTTCTTGTAGCGTGTCTTCACCATGGCCCAGGCCTCCCTGGCACCTTGGTGGCAGGCCAAAATCTTCCATAAACGGAAGCGCTGCCGCATTCCCTGAAGCTTCTCCACACGCTCCCCAAGGCCCTCGGGCAGGGAGAGGGCTGGCCATAAAGCCTGGACGATGCCGCTCATTGCCTGCCGAACTCGTTCGAGTAGCTGCAACAGTTCGGGAAGTTGATCACCCGTCGATACGGGCATCTCCTCCGCAGGGCGACCTGTGAGTACACCTACAGACATATTTTGTCAATTGACTTCCTCGCCGAACTCTTCTTTTCAAAGGAGTTCGCTTAAGCACTTACTATAGATGCCGCGACGAAGCCGCTGATTCTTCTTAACGGAGCCAGACAGCTCGACCCGAACACCTTTCAGCTCTTCTCCGAGCTGGGCGTGGGCATCCTGGAGCTTGTTCCTTTCCTGCTGCACTTTATTCAGCACCCTCTCGCCGGCCTTCAGCTGGCGCAGTAGTTCTTTGCTGTCCGGATCTTGTCCGGCAGCACCTGCAATGGCATTATTAGACTTGCGCGCACGCCGCACACCGCTTATCTTTTTAAAATAATGTGTTACCAGGAGGGGTCTCTGTGTTTCCTCCTGTGGCAGCAAGTGCAGCCTCGAGTTGGGCCTTTCACTCTTGCAGCTCCTGAGACAGTTGGGTATTCTTCTCTGTAAGATCCTGCGTTTCAAATGATCCTTAAATCAGTTAATATAACTACTTTAAGTCTCGGGGGCTACTGGCATATACAACTATTAAATTATCTTACCCGTATGTCTTTTACATACTGCTCCATGGCTCTGGTCAAACCATCTTGAGCAGCACGGAGGTGCGCATCCCCCGCGTTAAAGGCATTCAACGCCTCAAGGGAGAAGCACGCGTCACGAAACACTGTCCGGCGGCGCCTGTGGTTCATGGCGCTCTCCACCTCAGACTTGGTGGCGGACAGTCTGTCGGCATCCTCCGTTGGAGGAGTATCCAGCTCGCGCCTTGCGCTCGCCTCCCCCTCTAGACCAGGTGCTGGAGCCTGGCTGGTAGAGGTTGGATTAGCAACCTCTATGCCCGCAGTCCGGCGGGCGCTTTTTCTCCTACAAAAGTCATGAGCATTCAAACGCTTCCTAGGAACGTTGCTCTGAATAACAAACTGTGAGCTGTACCTTTGCGGCGACGTTTCAATCCGCGTCGCGCTCCTCTTCCGCCTACTGGGCCGGACTGACCCCTGTTGGTCAGCCGCCGCGGGCTCGGCTTCCCTCCTTGGAGGCGCCTCCTGCAAAGCGCCATCGTATATGGTGGTCAGAAATGAGCAAGGAAGGAATAATGGTGTCAGGACTTCGGTCACAATCACCTGGGAAGCCGGATATAGTCCGGGGTAGTTAGCCGTAATGGCGACTAAAGCATTATCCATCCTGAGCTGGTGGAACGCTCCATCGATTAGCTCCACCTTTATGTTCGGATCCTCTTCGAAGGCCGGATCCTGGGATCTCTCTAGATCCTCGGGTTGCGGATCTGGACTAAGCATGCCCTCCACGACCTGACACAGCTCCTGCGTCGAAAACATAATATAAGAAACTTAAACTTCGAAAGCATGGGTCGGGCACACAGAGTGTTCGCTTACCCAACGCCGGGGATTATTCATGGAGAACCCATTCAACGGGTTCATCTGGAGGAAGTCCTCCTTCTCCCCCTTGTACAGGCCGGACAGGATCTTCGCCAGGTCCTCGGCCGAACCAGGCCCTTTGCGGCCATGACGGGTGGCATCATCCTCCTCGTTGAAATCCCACATAGGGTGGCCCCTGTATTGCAGCGGCTGCACCCCCCGCATAATGCATGTTGCCATGACTCCAATCATGGTCAACCCGGAATGGGCCAGTAACCTTATCTGGCCCATCAAATAATGGACGCTCTTGTCTTCCTCCAGTTGGGGGCTCCGCGGACGCCAACTAAGGCATTTCTTCAGAGGAGCATTACTGAACTCCGGGAGGCCGATCCGAACAGGGTCCGGCAGTGGAGCGTCTTCTATGTAAAACCATTCCGAAGGCCAGTCTTCGGACGCCTTCTTAGGGGTTCCGGATGGATATCCGGTCCCGGCAATGCGCCATATTTCGGCACCGCCCACTTGATATATGGACCCCTCGTGAGAGCGGGGTACAAGGCAGAACAACCTCTTCCACAGCGCAAAATGGGGCTCGATGCCCAGAAATAGCTCGCAAAGAGCTACGAAGCCCGCGATATGCAGGATAGAGGCCGGCGTAAGGTGATGGAGCTGGAGTCCGTAGAACTCCAGGAGCCCGCGGAGGAACGGATGTATAGGAAATCCGAGCCCCCTTATCAGATAGGGGACGAAGCATACCCGCTCCCCTTTGTTGGGACTTGGGGTAGCCTCCGCTTGCTTCCCACCTTGGTAGGTGGCCACCCCGGCTCGAACCGGGACCATGAAGGCCGGAGGGAGATATCCCTTTGCTTGGAGCGTCACCAGCTCGCTGTGCGGGACAGAACATCTCTGCCAGTCTCCTGGCAGAGGGCTGGGAGCGCGAGAGGAGGAGCCGCGTCGACGGTCCATGATGGAATGGATTTTTGGTCGGAAGCGCTCCGATGAGTACTCGCGGAAGGAAGATGGTGTGATTTGGATCTGGGTTCTTGCCTCTCTTATAGGCAGATTATTTGCACAGCTAGGCGGTAAAACATAAAAGATACCCTGGCTTTTCGCATTCATGCGACGCGTGGAAGATGGCCATTATTGGGCGTGGAAGCCAAGAAGCGCAACATTGATAAGGAAGCCGGACACTGTTCGGCAGGTACATGGAACTTAAAGGAGAACCCGCCTTGCAACGCCGAAGACTACATACGCGCTGGACCTATCGTCATTGAAGCCTGGTTCGGGGCCTACTGAGGGAGTCCTGGACTAGGGGGTGTCCGGACAGCCGGACTATCATCGTCAGCCGGACTCCAAGACTATGAAGATACAAGATTGAAGACTTCGTCCCGTGTCCGGATGGGACTTTCCTTGGCGTGGAAGGCAAGCTTGGCAATACGGATATGTAGATCTCCTACCATTGTAACCGACTTTGTGTAACCCTAGCCCTCTCCGGTGTCTATATAAACCGGAGGGCTTTAGTCCGTAGGACGAACAACCATTACAACAATCATACCATAGGCTAGCTTCTAGGGTTTAGCCTCCTTGATCTCGTGGTAGATCCACTCTTGTACTACCCATATCATCAATATCAATCAAGCAGGAGTAGGGTTTTATCTCCATCGAGAGGGCCCGAACCTGGGTAAAAACATCGTGTCCCTTGTCTCCTGTTACCATCCGCCTAGACGCACATTTCGGGACCCCCTACTCGAGATCCGCAGGTTTTGACACCGACAAGTCCCCTTTATATTTGGTTCCATACTTTGCCCTCAAATTTAACCAACAAAATGTTAATGCATGTTATAAAAATTATATAATTGGAAACTATGTTCAAATACGAATCCAACTATATAATCTTTGGCCACATGCATTTGTATTTTATTAGTTAAATCCTACTTATAAACCAGGACGGGGTATAGTAGGTAATTAAATCACAAACGTTTTTTTATTAACCGTATGTGTATGTGGCCTTTTGTCCTCCTCTCGCACGTCTTGTCACCCCGCTGCCGCAGACGGCTTGCAGCGCAAGCTTGCGTAGCACGCGGGGGCATTCTGTTGGCCAAACGGTGGCTCGAAGTGGCGCCAAGGAATCGTCGGTGAGCCTGTTCCCGCGCAACCTCGCAGGTTCCCGCGAAAGCTTCCCGCCCGACTCGGTGAAATCCCCCAAAATCCCAATGCTTACCGGCCTGCAATATAAACCCTCACGGCCGGCGAGTCCTGCGTCACATATTCCCCTTCCTCCCTGTAGCTTATCTCGTCTACTTCTCCCATAATCGCCAATGGCACCGGTCCATCGTCGTCGCTCAGGCACTCCGCCGTCATCAGAGGACAGCTCCAGCTGGGAGGCTACACCACGGCGGCGGCACAGTCCCCAGCGTAGTGTAGTGCGCATGGCGTCCCTGTTGGGTGTGCGTGGAACACCCACCACACGCTCCGCTGCCGCTGCCCGTCGGCAGCTGTTGCTGGCCGTCGTTGCCGCCACACCATCGTCGAAAGCCAGGGCCATCCCCGCTCCCCCGCCGCAGCCCGAAGGCAGGAGGTGGCCATCGTGGCCGCCACCCCACTGGCGGCCACCATGGCCATCACACGCTCCGCCACCACGGCCCGAAGGCAGGAGGTGGTGGTCGTGGCCGCCACCCCATCGTTGGCTGTCGTGGCCGCCAGCCCACCATCGACCGCCGGGGTCATCACCCGCTCCTCCACCGCTGCCCGTAGGCGGGAGGCGGAGGTGGATACCCGCACGTGCGTCACCGACCTTGCGCACTACACCAAGTTCCTGCGGGAGGAGGAGGAGCGCCTCGTCGAGCACGCAAAGAGCCATACCGCTGCCGTGTCCGTGGCACACTCCACCTCAGAGGCGAGGAATCAGGAGATCTATGAGGAGAAGCACCGCTTCGAGAGGGGTCGTCTGGAGCGGCAGAGGGTGTTCAATGTGAGTGTCGCTAAAGCTGCAGTAGCGGCAGGCACCGTATTGCAGTTGTCCGGCTCGTCAGTAGGCTCCTCTTCCTCTGCCTCTTACTAAGCATGCTCGGCAAAGGAGAGGCTGTCGGAAGTAGTACAAAGCCCCTCCGTAGTGGTAGTAGTATTTTGGGGCTATTTTGTTCAGTTCATCTGACTACAGATGTGGTGGAACTGTACAACGTACTTAAAATTGGCTAGTATATAGAGTAGAACTAGCTATTTCAGTATGTAGTTGGCAACAATTGGTGAAAAGTTTGGTCGGTTTAGCTGTCGAGTTGAACTGTTTGTATAAAGAATGACTAATTAATCTATGAATGAAATCTATTGTTAATTACTGAATTTTAATTGCAAAAATTAAATACTGCTAGTGATTTTTAGCTTCATATTTTGACAAATCGTAGTGTTAAAAGGTTGACAAATGGCAATGTTGCTAGATCAACAAATGTCAATCTTTCCAGTTTGACAAATGGCAACATACCCAATATGATAGATGCAAATCTTACCAAATTGTTTGTAAGTGGTTTGCACACGGGTCATCCAAAAATTACGTTTGCATTGAAGGGATGCACAAATCCTGCTCTCACGTGAATGGTTAACATAACGCACATGATTTGACTTATACAAACATTTGCGATGTTAGAGTGGCAGCTATTTGTTTCAAAATGCCTTTGTTGGTTGTTATTCGAGTGCACTTTCTCTCAAAATGGACACGAAAAATACCACAGTATGTCGGGTGCCATTCCATGATAGCATGCCAAGTTTCATGAATTTCACACGAGTTTTGGATTTGCTATAATTTAAAAACAAAGTATCTCAACGTTTTGCCGCCAATCAACGGTGCCCTGGTGTTTAAAATTCATTCCCATTTCTTGCATGTGACCTAAGCATGCACCCAAAGATAAAGATTTGATTTTTCAACCAATTTATATGCACTAGAGCATGTGCATGTAGTTCAAATTTGAATTATGCACATAAATGCGTTGAAAACTCAATTAATGCATAAAAATGTCCGAACAAACCCTGAAAAATCCCAAAAAATGACACAACACTCCTGTTGTACTATGTTGACATGAGAATTTTTTTGAAAGCAATAAAAGGTAATGGATATTGTTTCGTCCCCAAAGGTGGGACGTTCCCTACCGAAATCATCATGCTTGTTGTGAGAAGCTCTGGTTTGTGAGAAGCATATACCCAAACCTGCCCCAAATGGGACAAAAAATTTACCACGGCATGTTGATGCCGCTCCATGATAGCATGCCAAGTTTCACGAATTTCAGACGAGTTTTGGATTTACTAGAATTTAAAAACCAGGTATCTCAATGTTTGCAGTCGAGTGATGGTGGCAGGGTGTTTGAAATTCATTCCCATTTCTTGCATGGGACCTAAGCATGCAACCAAGGACACAGATTTTAATTTTCAACCAATCTATATGCATTAGAGCATGTGCATGTAGTTCAAATTTGAATTATGCACATAAATGCATTGAAAACTCAACTAATGCATAAAAATGTCCAAACGAACCCAGAAGAATCCCAAAAATTGACACAATACTCCTTTTGTTCTATGTTGACACGAGAAAAATTTTGAAAGCAATAAGAGGCAATGGATATCGTTTCATCCCCAAAGGTGGGACGTTCTCTACTGAAACCATCAGGCTTGTTGTGAGAAGCTCTTGTTTGTGAGAAGCATATCCCCAAACCTGCCCCAAATGGGACAAAAAATTTACCACAGCATGTTGATGCCACTCCATGATAGCATGCCAAGTTTCATGAATTTTATACGAGCTTTGGATTTACTAGAATTTAAAAACCAAGCATCTCAATGTTTGTGGCTGAGTGACGGTGGCAGGGTGTTTGGCATTCATTCCCATTTCTTGCATGGGACCTAAGCATGCATCCAAGGACACATATTTGAACTTTTAACCAATTTATATGCATTAGAGCATGTGCCTGTAGAGCAAATTTGAATTATGCACATGAATGCATAGCAAACTCAATTAATGTATAAAAATGTCCAAGTGAACCCCGAAAAATCCCAAAAATTGACACAACACTCCTGTTGTTCTATGTTGACATGAGAAATTTTTTGAAAGCAATAAGAGGCAATGGATATCGTTTCGTCCCCAAAGGTGAAACGTTCCCTACCGAAACCATCAGGCTTGTTGTGAGAAGCTCTGATTTGTGAGAAGCATATCTCCAAACCTGCCCCAAATGGGACAAAAAATTTACCACAGCATGTTGATGCCGCTCCATGATAGCATGCCAAGTTTCATGAATTTCATATGAGCTTTGGATTCACTAGAATTTAAAAACCAGGTATCTCAATGTTTGCGGCCGAGTGACGGTGGAGAGTGTTTGACATTCATTCCCATTTCTTGCATGAGACCTAAGCATGCAACCAAGGACACAGATTTGAAATTTCAACTAATTTATATGCATTAGAGCATGTGCTTGTAGTTCAAATTTGAATTATGCACATGAATGCATAGAAAACTTAGTTAATGTATAAAAATGTCCAAGCGAACCCCGAAAATCTCAAAAATTGATACAACACTCCTGTTGTTCTATGTTGACACTAGGAAAAAATTTGAAATCGAGAAGAGGCAACAGATATCATTCCGTCCAGAAAGGTGAAACGTTCCCTATTGAAACCATCACAGTTGTTGTGAGAAGCTCTGGTTTGTGGGAACCTTATACCCATACCTGCCCAAATGGGACAAAAAATTTACCATGGCATGTTGATGCCGCTCCATGATAGCATGCCAAGTTTCATGAATTTTGTATGACTTTTGGATTTACTAGAATTACAAAAGCAAGTACATCAATGTTTACCGGAGAGCCACGGTGTCGTGTTGTTCGAAATTCATCCCCATTTCTTGCATGGGACATAAGCATAAACCCATGGACACATATATGATTTTACAACCCATGTTGGTGCACCGGAGCATGTGCATGTAGTTTAATTTTGAATTGTGCACCTAAAATGGCTAGAAACGCAATTTAATGTATAAAATGTCCAAATGAATTCTGAATAATTCCAATTATTTTACGACACACATATAGTTGCATGATCACTGCAGATAAAAGGTCTAGCAATTCAAACACCGTCCATTGCCGTTGTGACCCCATTATATAATTTAAATCAAGATGAAAAATCAAGTAGATCCCACACAGTTTATTATCACCAACCGTGTGAGATGCAGTACAATATATCCTAGAGCACTGTCGGTGTATAGTACGCATATGGCTTATGCGAGAAGGTGTGTCGGCTGCAGTCCACAGCCGGCGTGTCAAGCACACTAGCTCACTCCCCAAATATCATTTCACTATTCAATCATTGCCGGTGAAAGATGGGGATGTGGACCCGCGTCATGAGGGCAACTTCGGTGGGCCACTCTGGCGAGAGCATGGCCGCAGCCACCATGCGTGTGCTAACAAGGTGCATGAGCGCGGCCGCAATCTGCGACCGGGCGGCCAAGGCAGCCCAGACAGCCGATGTTGCTTCTTAGGTGGCGGCAGCAATGAAAGTGCTAGTTATCGACTAGAGGGGGGTGAATAGGCGATTTTTATGAAAGTCTTCAAAACATGGAAGTTTCGAAGACTAACAATGGAAATGAAACTATTAACATGCAGCGGAAGGTAGACTACACTAGGCAAGCCATAGTCAAGTATTCAATGAAGTGAAAGCACGAAGACTAATAGCAGCTAGGTAGTAATGATCGGGATGGAAGATAGTATGAAGCCAAACAACAATAGTAGTCACATAGTGAAGTCAAACAGGTAACGCAAGCAGGCAATGACTTCACGAAGACAAACTATAAGTAGAGAGAGGAAGAAGACAGAACCAGTTTCTTGGTGAGGACAAGGATTTGTTGGACCAGTTCCAGTTGTTGTGACAACTGTACATATGGTTAGGGAGGCTGAGATTTAACTCAGAAGACCGCGTCTTCACCTTATTCCCCTTGAGCTAAGGACACCCAGTCCTCGCCCAATCACTCTGGTAAGTCTTCAAGGTAGACTTCCGAACCTTCACAGACTTTGTTCACCGGCGATCCACAATGACTCTTGGATGCTCAGAACATGATGCCTAACTGGCTGGAGGATTCATAGTCCTCAAGTGTAACAAGTCTCCAGGTCACGCGGACAGAAAGACTTCAGTGATGCCTAACACTCTTTGGCTCTAGGTGTTTTGGCTTTGTCCTCGGAAGGATTTCTCTCTGTCAAAAGCTTCGAGGTGGGTTGCTCTAACTCTGAGCAGCCACCAATTTATGGTGTAGGGGGTGGGCTATTTATAGCCACTAGACAACCCGACCTGATTTGTCCGAAATGACCCTCGGTCACTAAGTAACTGACACGTGTTCCAACGGTCAGATTTCAAACACACGTGGCAGCTTGACTTGGGCTACAAGTAAAGCTGACTCATCCAACTCTGGATAAGATTTTCTCTCATTGTCTTCGCTCGAACACATAGGATTTGGTTGAGCATCACTTCAGTCACTCTGACTTTGTTCACTTGGGCCCCACTTAACAGTACGGTGGTTCCTATGACTCAACAAAGAAGAAAAGGAAACTACGAAACAACTATGTCTTCGCACTCCATAGTCTTCACATGAATGTCTTCTCGAGTCATAAGCTTCGATGTGATTGTCTTCACATACCACCATTGTATTCAATGTTTTCATACATTTTTGGGGGTCATCTCCGGTAGGTAAACCAAATTATGAGGGACTACTACCTGTGTTATCATGCAATTCTCACAAACACATTAGTCCCTCAACCAGGTTTGTCGTCAATACTCCAAAACCAACTGGGGTGGCACTAGATGCACTTACAATCTCCCCCTTTTTTGTGATTGATGACAAACTGGTTGAAGTTTTCAACGGGGATAAAAGTATGTGAAATTGTGAGGAATTTAGGTATTGTCTTCATAAGTAGCAAAAGGCTCCCCCTAAAGACGTGCATATAAGTATTTTGCTTTTGGAATGCAAATGCACATGGCAAGTTGTACTTGTGGAGATCCCCTTCAACTTATGAAGGCAATTCATCATGCATGAAAAGATATAACAAAGATAATGACATGCATAATGAAAAATGGACGTCTGCAATATGACTTCGTGCGGTATTTATCATCGCACATGCGGAATTTATCTTCGCATCACAGAATAGCAGAAAAAGTAGCAGACGACCATCAAGTTTAAGTGTTACAACTCAAAGAACCAAATGTATCGAAAGCGAGAGTTGTAAACACTTGGCAAAAGTATAGCAACCACCCATATGGACCCGCTTGAAGACTATCAACTCATGTGTTTCTCCCCCTTTTGTCCGTAAGGACCAAAAAGGTTTGAAGATATAGAGCCTCTACTCGTTCCCATGAGGAGTAGGTGAAGCAGCAGGGTCATCATTGAGGTTCGGTGGTGCAGAAGAACTTGGTGCAGTGTTGATATGCGCCGAAGTTGGAGGTGGTGAAGTAGCATCATCTTCGTTATCAATGACTCTGGCATTAACAGTTGCAGCTGAGGATGAATAGTCAGCGTCTTCAAGAGAGGGAGTCCGACGCAAGACAACATTCCTGGGAGGAGTGGAATCAAACTTGAATCTCTCTATGAAGCCATCGTCTTGAAGATCAGCTTCAGCACTTAGCAATGTCAGACTCTTCCACGATCTCCGACAGGTTTCGTGAGTGACAAATGCATTCTTGGTGGCAAGTTTGCGAATGCGGTTGACATCCACACCAAGAGGCTTTGCATATGATGCTTCAGCCATTAGTGATGCTTATCTTGCTTTTGATGCAAGGCAACGAGAAGCTCTCGGTCATTGAGAACACGAGAACGCTTTCGAGGCCTTTGAGCTATTGTGCTTTCAGTGGCTTCAGTATGGGCAGAATGAGGTGCACTGTATTGCCAGCCAAAGGATAAACACGAGTGGTAGCCAGAACTCCTTCAATGGGCTGACTGAAGCTTTGGTGATCGGCATTGTGAAGATAAATTGGCTCCTTGGCAGGTTCAGGGTAGATGGCTTTGACAGACATATCAACCTATGGTAAGAATATCAAATGGTTGCACGCAGACGGCTGATAGTTGATAGCAGATTGAAGCTTGATAAGGCGCATGACCCATGGAGCGTAGAACTTCAGACCAAAGAGATCAGAGCCAGATGCAGCCAATTGCCTGATGAAGAAATCTTGAGCATTGAAGATATAGAAAACCAATGTCTTCATTGCTCCTTCAAGCTTCGCTGCAGGAGAATGCCCCTTGATAGGCCATAGAGTTCGCCTGATAATATGATAAATAGTGCGGGGCAGATACTCTAGGTCTTCAACAAAGAATTCCCTTGGATATTCAGCGTCGCGTGGCAGTGGCTTCATCATGCTCAGCATTTGGCTCATGTTGGGCTCAGGCTTCTGGAAGATGCTCTACAAAGCATTGCGGTGAAGCTGACAACCAGGTTTATATAGTTCACTTGGAGTGGGTAGACCAGTGAGCTCAATAATGTCAAGAGCTTTGGCTTCGTGATGAACATTGCCTGTCATCCACTCAAGGATCCATGTCTTCGGATCCCTGTTGTAGCCGCGAATGTGGAGGGTGGCATAGAATTGCAGCAGAAGCTCTTCGTTCCAGTTCTCTTTATCAGTCACAAATTGCAGCAGACCAGCATCTCGGAAACAGTCAAGGGCTTCTTCTAGGCAGGGCAGTCCAGCAATAGCTTCACAGTCTAGGCACATATGGGGAAAGATGTGCCCTTGATCATAAAGAACACAAGAGTAGTAACTGCGTTGCTGATAGCTCCAGAACTGATCAGATGAAATTCTTGGCCTTGAGTATGGGTTCTTGTCGCTGTTAAAGAAGGTGTTCTGTGCAATGAAGCCATTCACATTGAAAGGTCCTGGTGAAGGTGCAGTACCTGGAAACCTTGGCAGCCTTGGTTTTGGCTTCTGGACCCGAGGCCTGTGCTCCACATGATAGTCGAACTGTGGTCCGGGAGCAGGAGGAGGAACCAGAATGGGCCAACGAACCATGACAGGTTGGCCGCGGTCAAAAGCCAGCTCGATAGTGTGCGGCCTTGGAGGCGGTACAGGAGCATCGGCATTGACGTGTGCTGCAAGTGGTATAATGGCTTCAGGTGCACTGGAAGCTTCAGGCTCATTAACTTCCGGTGCCACATTGACTCCTAGCGCCACATTTGCTTCAGCCATGGCAACGTCATTGGCTTCAGTATTGGTGTTGGTGGCCGCCTCAATGTTGTCAACCTCCACTTGAGTAGCTGGAGGGTCGGACACGTTCTCCTCGAGAACAACTTCTTGGTTGGATGGGGGTGTAGCAACATGTTCTTCTTCTTGACGGGGTTCTTCTAGTTCATCGGCTGATGTAGCCGGAATGTCTTCAGCAGCATTGGCTTCAGACTCTGAGATGTTCATAGTTGGAGTGGCTTCAGGAAACACTTGGCGTGATACTGAGTGGTGGTGCTCTTCTCCTTCTGGAACACTCGAAAGAGTGACTTGGGGCCTTGGTCCTTTGCGAAGCCTGTGAAATACGGGCGACGATTGTAGAGATGGAGTTGGCTGGGCCTCAAAGTCATCATCATCAAGCACCGGAGTGGTGACTTGAGTTGGGGAAGTACTTGTTTTCTTGAGTTCTGAAGCTACTATGGGGACCTTTGGCTTCACGCCTGTCATACTGGCGGGGAAGACAATGCGAGGTTCTTCCCGCCTAGATGCTTCAGCTGGGTCTGCAGCAGGCTTCTTCTTCTTGGCAGCCATCTTGGGGTCAATGCCTGGATGCCCAAGTGCCTTGCGCTTCTAGGCTTCATTGTGAGCTTGAACACATTTGGCAGCGAGGTGTTTCATTCATTCTCATGAACCTTTTGCTTCTTCATGTTTCTTGTGAAACGCCTCCTTGAGCTCATGCATCATTTGCTTGAAGTTTTGTACATCAGTCACACTGAGCTTGGCCATGTGCTTCTTGAACTGGGCTTTTTCATAGTCAATTTTGTTCTTCAGTTCAACAATCCTCTGAGCTAGAGCCAGTTCAGGAGCAATGGCTCCATGGAAGGAGATGCTGAGGCCAATTGGGAGCTGAAGATCATCAAAACTGAGGTTTGGGTTGTTAAACCACTCATCGATGTAGTTGTTCAATATGTCCATGTCAAAGAGGGGCAAATCATTGAAGATTTCTGCCTCTTGCTTGCTCTTTATCAGAAGCTCGAGAGAATCGTCGCCAAGATCTTCATCACTTGACAGATCAATGGCTTCATTCTCTTCCTCAGAATGGCAGCTGGGGTCAGGGCTTGTCCAGAACTCTTGACAATTTTCTTCTGGGGCTTCTCTTTCTTCTTGGAGACGCGAGATAGATCTTCAGAATGCACATTTGGTGCAGGAGGAGCAGTGGCCAGAGGCTTCGCACGTGAAGTGCTTGGTGCAGTAGCAGGTTTCGAAGCCTTTGGTTTCTTTTGCTTTTGAGGCTTCGGTGGAGCAGGAGCTTCAACAAAATCAGCTTCATCTCTAGACTGATCCATTGTGGCCCTCTGAGTGGCGATGTAAGAGAGGAGACCATCAAAGTTGTTGAAGGGTCCGATGACATTGGGATTGGCATCGCGTGTGCCATCAGCCCGAGGAGCAGAAGGACCAGGATTGAAGTTGCATCTGAGGCTCTTCTTGTTCTTTACTGCAGTGTCCTTGGCAAACTTGTAGTTGCGCTTGAACAAACTGTCTTCACGACACCATAACAGAGACGATGGGTCGGCATCAGCAGGTTGTGGTCCACGGACCATACAAGGGTAGAAGCCCTGGGTAATAGCTTCAGATTTGGTCTTGGGTTGAAGATTTTTATAGAGAATATCTCCCCAAGGACGCTTGATGGCATTCTTTTCAGCATATTCCTTGGTGACGAATCTGTACTTGCACCATTGCTCGGCCCAATATCTTCGAATCCATTGGATTCGTGTTTTGCATTGGCCATAGCTCTCTTCAGGATCAGTTTTGTATAACTCATAAAGATCTTCAGGCAAATCCATTAAAGTGCCCCCACGGCGATGTCTGCCTTCCTTCCTTGCTGACTTTTCAGTGGCCATGTAGTTCAGACTGAATGGCTTCAAAACTGTCAAAGGCTTCCGTTTGCTGGTCAGACAAGAACTAGCTTCGGGAGAATTGATGTGATGCTGTAAGAACTCTGCAAATGAATGCAAACTATGAGAACCAAGGGATTCTCCCACGGACATGTACCTGTGACAGCATTAGAGATGCGAGGGAAGGGGAAGAGGTCATATGCATTCTCAGAAGACTTTGAAGATAAATCAGTTTGAAGGCATTGACCTCATAGCGCGAAGACATTCACTTATATGTTGAAAGTTGGTCTAGATTTGTACGAATCCAAGAATAGGTACAAGTGAGGAATCTAACTATGTGTGAAGCATAAGTGAATATACTAGGCATATTATGAGATGCAGAACATGATAGATCCAAATTTGTGGCCTCAGAAACCACTTGTGGTGAAGAAATATGAATCTATCGGATCAAAAAGGCAGTAAAAAGTGAGTTTGAATTACCACATGAAGAACTGCTGGACGGAGTAGAGAGGAGGCCGAGCAGTTCGATCTTCCGTGCCCTAACTTGGCGACGAAGGACACCTATGGTGGCGACGGAGAAGACGAGGTCCGCGGCCGGTGTGAGGACGGCGTCAACGAGGTCCTGGCAGCTAAGCGCTTCGTCGCCGGCGTCGTTGCGAGCTAGCGGTGGCGCTAGGGTTTGTCAAGGTGGAGAGGTGGAAGAAAGATTTTGACCGTGATGTGATGTGTATTTATAGGGAGAGGGACAACACAACGCAATTACGCAGGTGCCCCTAGCGGATCACATCTGAGGGACACGTGACGAACATGCAACACATTGGAAGTTGTTCCATCTTCCCATGCACGCCTGGACTGTCGGGTGGTCGTTCTGGCTTCTCCGGGTTTTAGGCAATAAGGATTGAGCATTTAAAACAGATTCAATGTTTGTCTCTGTATCTTCTGCTGACAAGGATGCAGAGAAGACATTCGACGGTTTCAATAGAATGCATATGATTTGGATAGATAGAATTTGAGGAAGAAGCATAGAAGAGGTTAGGGTCCAATCACATTCACTTAGTCCAAAAGATTCAAACGAGAAGACATAGCTATAAGTGAATGTTGTAGAGGATAGAACACAAATATATGTATATATCTAAGTAAGACCAAATCAACAAAGTGAAGAACAACATGAAGACAAATCAATGTCGAAGATAAATCAAATGCGAAGACTTCGCAAATGTAACGCCACTTGAAACACTCCAAATAAGAGGTTGGTGGTGGCGTTACCCACCGTATAGGAAGTATTAGACCCAGACACGGCGCACAATTATCGTGGCGCTCCGAAGTCAAATTCCGCATTAATGTATTCACACTCAGAGTGTAAGTCTTCATTGATTGAAGACATACATTACATCGTGTGTTGCACATCTAAGTCATCAACATGCATAAGTGTTAGGATGTGTGCCTAATCACAGGACATTCGAGGATTCCAAGATATTTAGCTCACATCGCAACTTGTAAAACCTTTTCTCATCCAAGGGCTTTGTGAAGATATCTGCCAATTGCTCTTAAGTGTTGACGTGAATGATATCAATATCTTCCTTCATGACATGATCTCTGAGAAAATGATGACGAATTTCAATGTGCTTTGTCTTCGAGTGTTGAACTGGGTTGTTGGCAATCTTGATGGCGCTTTCATTGTCGCAGTAGAGTGGTACTTGCTTCAGATGGATGCCATAGTCCTTGAGTGTTTGCGTCATCCATAGAAGCTGAGCGCAGCAAGATCCAGCAGCAATGTATTCAGATTCAGCAGTGGAGAGAGATACACAGTTCTGCTTCTTTGAAGACCAACAGACAAGTGATCGTCCCAAAAAGTGACATGTGCCTGATGTCGACTTGCGATCCACCTTGGCACCAGCATAATCAGCATCCGAGAATCCAATTAGATCAAACTATGAGCCCTTTGGATACCATAATCCCAGTGTTGGGGCGTAAGCCAAATATCGAAGAATTCGCTTCACAACTACGTGATGCGATTCCTTTGGTGCCGCTTGGAATCGGACACACATGCAAACACTAAGCATGCTATCTAGCCTAGATGCACATAAATAAAGTAAAGAACCAATCATGGAGCGGTATACCTTTTGATCGAACTCTTTACCATTGGCGTCAGGACCCAGATGACTTTTGGTTGGCATTGGCGTCGTGTAACCTTTGCCGTCCTACATTCCAAACTTCTTCAGGCAGTCTTTGAGGTATTTCTCTTGAGATATGAAGATGTCATTGCTCTGCTGACGAATTTGAAGACCAAGGAAGAACTTCAGCTCACCCATCATGGACATCTGATATTGCTCTTGCATCATGTGTCCAAACTCCATCACTATATTTATGGTTAGTGCAGCCAAAGATAATGTCATCCACATATATTTGGCATACAAACAGTTCACCACCATATGTCTTCGTGAAGAGTGTGGGATCCAGGGAACCAGGTTTGAAGCCTTTACTCTTCAGGGGGTCTTTGAGTGTGTCATACCAAGCGCGAGGGGCTTGTTTGAGGCCATACAATGCCTTGTTAAACTTGTATACCATATCAGGATGTTTTGGATCTTCAAAGCCAGGTGGTTGTGCAACATACACTTCTTCTTCAATCTTTCCATTGATAAAAGCACTCTTCACATCCATTTGATACAGAAGGATGTTGTGATGATTTGCGTAGGCTAGTAGTATGCGTATGGCTTCAAGTCTAGCCACAGGAGCAAATGTTTCATCGAAGTCTATCCCTTCAACTTGAGTGTATCCTTGAGCAACGAGACGAGCCTTGTTTCTGACAACTTGACCATGCTCATCTTGCTTGTTGTGATATATCCATTTGGTGCCTATTATGTTGTGCTTGCTAGGGTCGGGACGCTTGACTAGTTCCCACACATTGTTCAGCTTGAACTGTTGAAGCTCTTCTTGCATAGCTTGAATCCATTCAGGTTCCATGAAGGCTTCAGCAACTTTCTTGGGTTCTGATATTGAGACACACGCAAAGTGCCCACAGAAATTTGCTAGCTGTGTTGCTCTTGAACGAGTGAGTGGACCAGGTGCGTTGATGCTATCAATTATCTTCTCAATCTGTACTTCATTTGCAACACGAGGATGAACTGGACAAAGATTTTGCTCTTGTTGATCATTGTCATCATTTGGAGGATTGTCTTCAGGTTGAGCATTGGCTTCAGGTTGATTAGGTGCAGAAATGATAAGTTCCTCTCTAGCCTGAGCTTCAGACGGTATGATTTCTCCAGTTACCATGAGCTTGATGGATTCACTAGGTGGAACTTCATCTAGCACATTTGGCAGGTGCTCTCTTTGTGAGCCATTAGTCTCATCGAACCGCACATCTACAGTTTCAACCACTTTATAGTGAAAGAGGTTAAAGACTCTGTAGGAGTGCAAATCCTTTCCATAACCAAGCATAAAACCTTCATGTGCTTTCTGTGCAAATTTTGAAGTGTGATGTGGATCCTTGATCCAGCACCTAGCACCAAATACTTTGAAGTAACTGACATTTGGCTTCTTACCAGTGAGGAGTTCATAGGATGTCTTCTTCAGAAGCTTGTGAAGATAAACACGGTTGATGACATGGCATGCAGTATCGATGGCTTTGGGCCAGAACTTTCTTGGAGTCTTGTATTCATCAAGCATCGTCCGACCCATCTCAATGAGTGTTCGGTTCTTGCGCTCCATGATGCCATTCTGTTGAGGAGTGTACGGAGCGGAGAACTCATGAGTGATGCCCAATGTATCCAGGTAAAGGTCGAGGCCGGTGTTCTTGAACTCTGTGTTGTTGTAACTTCTAATATGCTTGATCTTGATGCCATAGTTATTCATGGCACGGTTGGCGAAGTGTCTGAAGACATCCTGCACTTCAGTCTTGTAAAGGATTATATGCACCCATGTATATCTTGAATAATCATCAACAATGACGAAGCCATAGAGACAAGCAGTAGCAGTGAGAGTAGAGTAGTGAGTAGGGCCAAATAAGTCCATGTGTAGCAGCTTGAAGGGTTGAGATGTTGTCATGATTGTCTTCGAGGGGTGCTTGGCCCTAGTCATCTTTCCAGCTTCGCAGGCACCGCAGAGATGATCCTTCTTGAACTTGACACCCTCGATGCCTATGACGTGCTTCTTCTTTGAGAGAGTGTGCAAGTTCCTCATGCCAGCATGCCCTAGCCTCCGATGCCAGAGCCAGCACTCTGAAGCCTTTGCTAGAAGACATACGGTCAGCTGTGGTCCTACTAAGAAATCTACCATGTAAAATCATCTTTTCGATACCCTTCAAATACTAGAGACTTGTCATATTCCATTAGTACAAGGCAACGATATTTTCCAAATATCACAATCATGTTCAAGTCACAAAGCATTGAGACAGACATTAAGTTGAAACCAAGGGATTCAACAAGCATCACTTTGTCCATGTGCTGATCCTTGGAGATTGCAACTCTACCTAGACCCAATACCTTGGTTTTACCAGTGTCAGCAAATGTGATGTGACTCTTGTCAGATGGACGAAGGGTTGAGTCCATGAGAAGACTTCGATCACCAGTCATATGATTAGTGCATCCGCTGTCCATAATCCATTCTGAAGCACGAGGTGTCATACCCTACAGTACAGTTAGGGGGATAGGCTTCACCAAGAGTATTGTGAAGCATAAACATTTGACGCACAAGAGGACTATCACAGCTCAGATCAAGGTTAGGACTGATAGGATGATTGGCAAGTGATTCAGGAACAAAATACATAGTAAGACCACTTGGGCATTTTATCTTGTGCCCTACAAGATGTTTTAGGTCCCCAGCAATAGCATCGGACGCCTTTGGTTTTTGGCTGGAGACCTTTCCCTGCAAAAGAGAGTTAATCTTTCTTAACCACCCACATTTTCAGGGGTGGCTTAGAAGCAATGAGTCCAAGTGCAGCATCTGAGAACTTCGGCTTTGGAGCCCTAGCAAATAGCCTTGCAGGAGGTGAATAGTACTCATATGAATTAGCAGAATAGTTCTTAGTCTTATGAACATAGCGGTTTGATGACACACGCTCATATTCATAAGTTTGAGTATGATTTTCCTGCAAAACATTGGTGTTAGGGTGACTCAGGTGAGTCATGTGTTTGTATGAAGCCTTTGGGCCATATGAAGCCTTTGGTCTGGGGTTTGTCTTCTTCCCTTGTGGTGTCATGACGACATTCACAGGAAGATTCTCAAGACACCTTTTGGGCACCCAGATCTTCTTCATAGGTGGTCCATTCCTGCAGTTAGTACCAATATACCTGGGAAACACTTCACCTTTGTGGTTCTTAAACAGTTTATAGTCTGCATCAAAAGATTCATCAATGACAATTGGGTTAGCACAAGTGAAGCCGGATAAGGTGGATGGGTCCACTGAAGGTCCTTTTGCAGCAACCCATGTGGTTTTGGGGTACTGCTCAGGTTTCCAGTAAGAACCATCAACATTCATTTTCCTTCGAACCCAACACCCTCTTTCCTAGGGTTTCGGTTCAGAATCTGCTTTTTTAGGACATCGCACAGTGTCTGATGCCCTTTGAGACTTTTGTACATCCCTGTCTCAAGCAATGTCTTCAACCTAGCATTTTCATCAGCAATAGTAGTGGCATCCTCAGCAGGGGTTAGTTACCACATCAACAGTTGAAGATATTGCACCAGTGGCAGCAGTAGAACATTCAGCAACAGAAGTAGCGTTATCACGCTCAAGGCATTTTAGACATGGTGGTTCAAATCCTTCCTGAGCGGGACTGATCTGTTGAGCGTGAAGTGACTCATTCTCTTTTTGAAGATCTTCATGAGCCGCTCTCAATTTCTCAAGTTCTTGCTTTCTTTGAAGATAATCGTAGGAAAGCTTTTCATGAGTTGTTGAGAGCGTTTCATGACGACTTTCAAGTTCCTCGTACTTAACATGAAGGTTTTTTATGTCTTCAATTAAGGACTGAGATCGGGTCATTTCCGCGTCCAACATGTCATCGCTTTTGTCTAACCATTTTTGAATATGTTTCATGGCTTTCTGTTGTTCAGTTGCAATTTTAGCAAGTGTTTTGTAGCTAGGTTTGGATTCACATCAGAGTCATCTTCACTTGATGTTTGAAAGTAAGCATCGCGTGAGTTTACCTTGGCACCACGTGCCATGAAGCAGTAGGTGGGAGCGGAGTCGCCCTTGTCATTAGCATCAGCGTTGGTGACGGAGCCATTGTCTTCAGTGTTGAAGATGGACTTGGCAACATAGGCTATAGCTAGTGCCAGACTTGCAACGCCAGAGTCGGACTCCTCCTCAGACTCCACCTCCGCCTCCTCAGAAGCAGACTCCTCCTCTGAATCCATCTCCTTGCCAACAAAAGCACGAGCCTTGCCAGATGAACTCTTCTTGTGTGATGAAGACTTCATGACGACTTGGAAGAAGACTTTAAGGATTTCTTCTTCTTCTTGTCATCAGAATCATATTTCTTGCTCTTCTTCTTGTTGTTGTTCTCATTGTCCCACTATGGACACTCAGAGATGTAGTGACCAGGTTTCTTGCACTTGTGACATGTTCTCTTCTTGTGGTCATGAGTGGAAGCTTCATCATTTCTTGAGCTGGATCTTGAAGACTTTCTGAAGCCTTTCTTCTTGGAAAATTTCTGGAACTTCTTCACAAGCAAAACAAGCTCCTTTCCAATGTCTTCAGGATCACCGGAACTGCAGTCAGATTCTTCTTCAGATGAGGAAAAAGCCTTTGCCTTCAAAGCGCGAGTTCGGCCATAGTTGGGACCATAGATATCTCTTTTCTCAGATAACTGAAACTCATGTGTGTTGAGCCTCTCAAGTATGTCAGACGGATCGAGTGTCTTGAAGTCAGGGAGTTCTTGAATCATCAGGGCTAGGGTGTCAAACGAGCTGTCAAGAGATCTCAGGAGTGTCTTGACGATTGGTGATCTCAGTGGCGCCAAGAGCATGAAGCTCATTTGTGATGTCAGTGAGGCGATCAAACGTGAGCTGGACATTCTCATTGTCGTTTCTCTTGAAGCGGTTGAAGAGGTTGTGAAGAACACTGATCCTTTGATCTCTCTGGGTTGAGACGCCTTCGTTGACCTTGGGGAGCCAGTCCTAGACTAGCTTCGACGTTTCCAGAGCACTCACACGGCCATACTGTCCTTTGGTCAGATGACCACAGATGATGTTCTTGGCGGTAGAATCCAGTTGAATGAACTTCTTGACATCAGCAGGGGTGACACCTTCACCAGTCTTGGGAACGCCGTTCTTGACGACATACCATAGATCGACATCGAAGACAGGGCACGCAGCGGAGACTTTGACTATCCCTGCAGTCGACATAGCTAAAACTCCACGTCATTAAACTGAAACACATAGAACAAGGGAGTACCTTGCTTTGATACCAATTGGAAGTGCTAGTTATAGACTAGAGGGGGGTGAATAGGTGATTTTTATGGAAGTGTTCAAAACATGGAAGTTTCAAAGACAAACAATGGAAATGAACCTATTAACATGCAGTGGAAGGTAGACTACACTAGGCAAGCCATAGTCAAGTATTCAATGAAGTGAAAGCACGAAGACTAATAGCAGCTAGGTAGTAATGATCAGGATGGAAGATAGTATGAAGCCAAACAACAATAGTAGTCACACAGTGAAGTCAAACAGGTAACGCAAGCAGGCAATGACTTCACGAAGACAAACTGTAAGTATATAGAAGAAGAAGACAAAACCAGCCGCTTGGTGAGGACAAGGATTTGTTGGACCAGTTCCAGTTGTTGTGACAATTGTATTTCTGGTTAGGGAGGCTGAGATTTAACTCAAAAGACCGCTGTCGGTGTCAAAACCGGCGGATCTCGGGTAGGGGGTCCCGAACTGTGCGTCTAGGCGGATGGTAACAGGAGACAAGGGACACGATGTTTTTACCCAGGTTCGGGCCCTCTCGATGGAGGTAAAACCCTACTCCTACTTGATTGATATTGATGATATGGGTAGTACAAGAGTGGATCTACCACGAGATCAAGGAGGCTAAACCCTAGAAGCTAGCCTATGGTATTTTTCTTGTAATGGTTGTATGTCCTACGGACTAAAACCCTCCGGTTTATATAGACACCGGAGAGGGCTAGGGTTACACAGAGTCGGTTACAATGGTAGGAGATCTACATATCCGTATCGCCAAGCTTGCCTTCCACGCCAAGGAAAGTCCCATCCGGACACGGGACGAAGTCTTCAATCTTGTATCTTCATAGTCTTGGAGTCCGGCTGACGATGATAGTCCGGCTGTCCGGACACCCCCTAGTCCAGGACTCCCTCAGTAGCCCCTGAACCAGGCTTCAATGACGATGAGTCCGGCGCGCATATTGTTCGGCATTGCAAGGCGGGTTCCTCCTCTGAATAATTCATAGAAGATTGTGAACACCAGGATAGTGTCCGGCTCTGCAAAAGAAATTCCACACTCCACCGTAGAGAGAATAATATGTACACAAGTTCAATCTGCTGACGTGCTTTGTGGCGTGACGTCATGCCACTACCAAGCCTTTACTTGAATCATTTTTTTATTATACCACCTCAGCACGTTTAGCGAAGCGGTTTCCTTGGCACGTCTTGTCGAAGTAGAGATCGTGTTCCCCTTATTCCGGGATTCTCATCAATACGGACGTGGGTAACCCAACCGCGCCCGTCGCCACGCCTCCTCTATTGGAGGCAACTTCCGAACGGTCACGGGGACGGCTCCTGGCACTCTCCCCCTTTATAATGGGACCAAGGCTCGTTTCTTTTCTTCAATCATCAATCGAATCTGTTCCCTGCCCCGAGTTCCAACACCCAGAGCCCCAAATTCAAGCGCTTCGGACCTTCAACAATGTCCGGCTCCGACCTACAGGGCCGGTGGATGCCCTCCTCCGTCACGGAAGAAGACGTGCTAAAGCTGCGAGAGGCCAAGTACCTGTCTTACGAGATTTCGCATAGGTTGCCCACCAAAGGGCTAGTCATCCCCACCCCCGAGCCCGGCGAGTATGTCGTGTTTGTTTCCCACCTCCGTCGGGGTTTAGGCTTCCCGATGGATCCTTTTGTGAGAGGGCTCATGTTTTACTATGGGTTGGAATTCCACGACTTGGCTCCGGAGTCCATCCTCCATATCTCTTCTTTCATTGTCGTTTGCGAAGCCTTCCTCCGCGTCACCCCTCACTTCGGCTTGTGGCTTAAGACCTTCGATGTGGAGCCGAAGATGATCGAGGGGCGTCAAGCGGAGTGCGGTGGGGCGGTTGTAAGCAGAAGGGCTGACGCTCCCTGGCCTGAGGGCTCTTTTCAGGAGGAGCTCGGCTTGTGGCAGCAGGAGTGGTTTTACATAACAGCTCCTAGGGGCAGCAGGCAGAAGCCGCCGCCCATCTTCCGCTCGGGCCCTCCGCAGCGGCTGATGTCATGGGTCAGCCAAGGGCTCAACTGGGGCCGTCAAAGGACGTGCCCTATTGCAGGGCCGGATTCAAGACCTCCAGGCGAGGGAGATCGATTTGGTCGTGGTGATGCAGGTCATGCTGATTAGGCGTCTCCTGCCCCGCAAACGCCGTCCTCTCCGGCTGTGGGAGTTTAATCCGGAGGGACCGCGGATTCTCCAACACTTCATGGGTGCGACACCCGTGGAGATGTACAGATTATTCTTCGGAACACGAGTGGCGTGTCCGGAATTGACCGAGGACGCCGGCCTAAGCTGCAATCGCCCGGATACACAAGTAAGTAGCTCCGTGTCCGGACATACCGTTTGTTTGCCTTTCTATGATTCGCTTTTTGACCAACTGCCCTCTAAACAGGAGTGGATAGCGCAGGCAAAACTGATACGGTGTCCGGCCCCCCTCCCAGAGACCGCGCCGGATCCCGTGCTGGTCAGGATGCTGGAGGTTGCGCCTTCAGAGGAAGGCGAAGGGGAGAACAGAGGAACTACCGCCCTCAACCAAGGAGGCTTTTGAGGAAGGGGGGATCGAGAATCCCTCCTTCCAGGGGGAGAAGAGGACCGCCTCCGAAAACCCGGAGGCCAAAGCCCCGAAGCGGGGGAAGAGATCTTCACCAGAGGGTCCTGCGTCCGGAGAGGCTCCGGCCGCACAATCTCCCCTAAAGGATCAGCCCTCCAGCGAGCCGTAAGTAGAAAAAAGGGAGTTTGTAATAAGGGACATCCCTATTTGTGCTTCTGAGGATAAGTTAAGTTTTTACCTTGTAGTTCGGATCTCCGCCCTTCTCAGATGAGCTCGTCTTCGGGGGAACTCCGTTCGGATATGATGGAGAGCGAGACGCCCCCATCTGCCGCCCCATCGGATGGGGCGGACGAGCCTGAAGTGTCATCGCGGAGGGTATCCCCGAGTCTGGCAGGGCCAAATAGTTCGGCACCAACTGGTGTGCGGCCGGGGGAGCTGAAGGATCTGCTTGAGAGGGCGTCCATCTCAGAAGGTCACCGTACACTGATGAGTACGGTGATTGAAAGAATTTCATCCGCCGAAGGCGGATTGCGTGATGCCGTCAGGAGTTTGCTGGCGGGGTTTGAGGTACGTAAAAATGACATGCTCGTTGACAGTTTTACACATAAAGTGCGCCCTGTATAGATAGTAGCCCCTGAGACTCGGTAAGGTGTCGAGAATGACAGCATGCCGAGGATCAAAATCCCAGGTATTAATTTACGCCTTTCCTAAGCAGGTGGTGGGTAGTTCGATGGCTAGCCGGACAGATGGAGTTGCCGAACTAAAGCGGTAGCTCAATGTTGCGGATGCGGACGTCGCCCTGGTCAATAAACGACTTGACGAGTCACAAGGTATGTTTATTCTCCGTGGTCACCTGGTAAGGGAGCCGAAGCCCACTCCTTACAACATGTGTGTTCAATGCGGATGGTGCTGCTGCTGTGGAGAGCCATCGGGCAGAACTTTCTCAAGCCAAGGAGCAAGCCAGAAGGAGTGATGCGGCTTCCTCGAGGGCGGCCGAAGAACTAGAAGCCGAAAGGGCTGCACACTGCCGAAGCAGGGAGGAGATGGCCGAAATGGCCGTGAAGTTAAAAGATGCTGCCGACCGCAATGGGGTTCTTGAAAAGGAGCGCCTAGCGGAGCGAGAAGACCTGGGGAAGGCCACTGCCGAAGCCAAGGATGCCCGTTCTGCAATGCGGGCTATAAAGGAGGAGCTGCGCCAGGCCGGAGACATTGTGGCTGGCAAGCCCTTTTTGCTGCGCCGAAGGTTTACAGATCCAAAGTATGCTCAGCTTGGCCAGCTGTGGGGTCCGGAGGATCCTTATATGGACTTAGCGGTGAGTGCGGCAGATGCTGTTCTGCACTTCCGAAGTCAGAAGGATCACAAGACCGAAGAGCTATTTTGGTCTCAATTCCATAGTCCGGAGCGTTCACTTCCGCTGACCGATCGGTTGGCCGAGTGGGCTGAGCTGAATAGATTGTCCGGACTTGCCATGACGGATATCGTAACTCATGTCTGGCCGGATAGGCCCAAGCCGAACAGTTATTTTGGCTTATTGCAGCAATTCCTTGGGGCGGTGCCGCGTATCAAGGTGATGAAGCGGTTAGCCTACATAGAGGGTGCACGGATGGCCCTCGCCCGTGTGAAGACACATTGGACAGAGATGGATGCCACCGCTGTTGCGACCCAGGGTTCGGACGATAGCCGGTTGCCCGCCGAGCACTATTTTGGGGAAGTTCTGCGTGGTGCTCGTGTAATAGAGTCGTAGTGCTCGAAGAATGTCACGTTCAAATGAACGTCTTTGGTTTGTAAAACGATGTTTATGATGTAAGCGCTTTTTTTTGGACTTGTGCGTTCAAGTATTAAAATATCACCTGCGCGGCTGTTTATGTATACGTGTGTATAACCTGAAAGATGGCAGTCGTCGGCTTCATCCCCCACGCACAAGGTGCGGGGGTGTTCGCAAAAATAGCGCATTTTCACACTTAATCCGACGTCTCGGTCCTGTGAAGGAGGTGGTAGCGTAGCAAACGAGGCAACCGGACTATAATGCTTTATCACTTTCACTTAGCCATAGGAGTTTGAGGGTGGGGCTACGATATAGCCCCTAGTGGCACCGCGCTCTCTGAATTCGGGGCGCGTATGTGCCTGACCGGGAAACGGTCCTTCGTCAAAGCGGAGGAATTCTAAACATTCCGGTAGTCGATCGAGTGGTTGACCAGTCTCTCACTGTATCATGACATTCAGTTTTCGGCTTTCTCTACTGAGGTGCTCGCCCGGCCGAACCGGGGCACAATCGCAGTAGTTCTCCTGGTGCCGCGTTAGCCGATGATACGGAACATAAGGCAGCAAAACACAGGAGCCGGGCAAACCCAACATTTGACCAAAGACATGATTCGGAGCTGATGCATATAAGGCCTAACTCGAGACGCCGAACACTCCCTAAGGTGTTCGGTCTTTATGATAGCAGGCAGAACAATGCCCTAAGCCCCTAGTGTCCAGGTACACGCAAAGTCCTCTGAAGCGGCCGATGCCAAAACGTCAGTCTCCTCTCCGGTTATAATGAAAAACCAGGGGATGTATAGCAACAAGAGACAGTAAAAAAGGTTTACGCAGGGTCTTAATCTGAAAAGAATCCTTACAACGGGTCCCTACTGCACGTCTGCGCCTGTGTCTCCGTTGTGCTGTATCCTGGACGAGTGTAGCACGCTGTTCATCTGTAAAAGAGAGGAACTTAGTTTGAAAAGTAATTGTGCAAAAAATGAATTAAAAATCAAAATATGAATGAATGAATGAAGCTGAGCCTATACTAGCTCATACGCACAGCCCCTTGTAAAGGGGTGTGCGGCTAGGGAGCCCCTAGCTTATTTTATTCCGGACTCGTCTAGCCGTGTCCGGGGTCTTGAACGACCTTTTAATGAGATGATGCCGCGTGGACCGGGCATTTTAAGTGTAAGAGACGCATAGTGTGGTATTGCATTAAAGCGGACAAAAGCTTCACGTCTCAATAGTGCTTGATGGCTACTTTTGAATGGGGCGATATGAAAGATTAACTTTTCGCATCGGAAGTTGTCGGGTGACCCGAACACAACTTCTAGTAGTAAGGAGCCCGTGCACTTGGCGTAGGGGCCTGGCGTCACTCCTTTGAAGGAAGTGCGGCTATGTCGAAGTTTAGTAAGGTCTATCCCCAACTTGCGGATTGTGTTCGGATATAGCAGGTTTAAATCGCTGCCACCGTCCATCAGGACTTGTGTAAATTGTAGTCCGTCCATTATAGGATCTAATATCAGAGCAGTCCATCCTGTGTTTCGAATACTTCTGGAATAATCCAGGTGGTCGAAAGTAATTGGTTTTAACATCCAATCTCGAGGTTCCGCTGGGGTGGACCGTGTGACGCCTACTTTGGCGGGTGCCGCACTGTTATTCCGTATTATCACATGAAGTGAATTTACTGTTTTGACTTCTTGTGGGAAAGTCTTTTGTTTTCCGGTGCTCTGCTGGTGGGGTTCGTCATCATCCTCGCTTGGTGCATCGAGCCCCTTGTGTTCGGTGTTGAGTCTGCCGGACTGTTTGAAAACCCAACAGTCTCGGTGGGTGTGGTTTGCAGGCCTTCCGGAGGTGCTGTGGATTTGACATATCCGATCCAAAATTTTGTTTAAGCTGGATAGCTCTTCACTGTTGTCTTTAAGAGGCAGTGCTTTATTGTTCGGCCGCGAGCTTTTGAATCCGGCGTTGACCGACGTACTCTTTGGGATTTTTTCTTTATTTCGGCGCTGGTCCTTTTTGCACCGTGATTTTCCGTTTCCATCTCTGATTTCGGATGTACTCGGGTCGCTGGTGCTGCATCTTGCTAGCCATCTGTCCTCCCCTGCGCAAAAGCGGGTCATGAGGCTTGTTAGCACGGCCATAGTTCTCGGCTTCTCTTGGCCGAGGTGTCTGGCGAGCCATTCGTCTCAGACATTATGTTTAAAAGCTGCTAAGGCTTCGGTGTCCGGACAGTCGACTATTTGGTTCTTTTTGGTAAGAAACCTGTTCCAGAATTTGCGCTCTGACTTCCGGGCTGTTGGGTTATGTGACTTAAATCGTCTGCATCCGGAGGTCGGACATAAGTCCCTTGAAAATTTGCTCTAAACGCGTCCTCGAGCTCTTCCCAACTTCCAACAGTATTTTCTGGGAGGCTTTTGAGCCAATGCCAAGCTGGCCCTTTGAGCTTGAGGGGTAGATATTTTATGGCGTGGAGATCATCTCCTCTGGCCATGTGTATGTGTAGTATGTAATCCTAAATCCAGACTCCTGGGTCTGTTGTTCCGTCGTATGCCTCTATGTTTACGGGTTTGAATCCCGCTGGAAATTCATGATCCAGCACCTCGTCGGTGAAACATAGTGGATGTGCGGCGCCCCTGTATTTAGGCGTGCCGTTATCTTCAAGCATGCAGCGTGTTGTGTTGCTTCCTGGGGCCCTCTTTTTTGGCCCATAGATGGACCTGACTGGGCCATCTGTTTTGTGAGGATCGTATGCCGTCTTGTGTGCGGCGCCGCTTGTCGTTTTTGGCCTGTCATCTGGTCGTCTATCCGGCCAGGCGGCCTCTTTGCTTTTTGACTGTGGGGGCTCAATGGCCTCCTCGTCGAATTCTGGCATCAGCTTGCGCTTCGGGTAGCTCTTTGTTTGGTGGCTATTGCCATATTTGTCCGCGGTCTTGAGTACATTGCTCCACCTCATTCTGAGTATGTCTTCCGCTGTTTTGAGCTTATGTTTTTCCTTTTTCAAACTTCTTGCAGTGGCGACAAGTCTTTTGTGAAGGTTCTTATGCTCCGGTGGTGTGTCCGGCGTGAGGTCGTCTGGACTGTTGTTGCTGCCGGGCATGGATTGATTATCCGATTCGTCCTGCTCGGATGGTTGCTTGGTTGCATGCCCGTCATCCACTGGTTTGCCCTGCTCTATTGCTGGGTCATTAGGAGTGCTGTTTTTGTCGAGGCGGGATTTTAGGGCGGCGTCTGCGTCGCCGTTTTGGTTGTTTGTCAGCGGAATTATCCTTTGTCGCGTCCCGTTGTTCCTCGTTATCACTTCCTTTTGGGGTGTCCACCATATATACATCATGGGTTGGGGTGGTCTTCCAGTGCCCTGTAGGCGCTGGTTCTTGATCGTCTCTGGCATCGTCGTCCATACCGTCGATGTCTTCGGAGTCATAGTCTAGCATGTCGGTTAAGTCATCGACAGTGCCTACAAAGTGGGTGGTGGGTGGGCTTCGAATTTCTTCGTCGTCCACATCCCAACCGTCCTGACCATAGTCCGGCCAGGGTTCTCCTGATAACGAGAGATGCTTTAGCGAATTTAGGATGTCGCCAAAGGGTGAGTGCTGAAAGATGTCCGCGGCGGTGAACTCCATGATCGGCGCCCAATCAGATTCGATTGGCAGGGGCACAGGAGGTTCGGAGTCCGGCAAGGAGTTCGGCGCCTCGGAATCACGAGCCTTATAAGGGACAGGGTCAGTATTCGGCTCCATCGCCGTAGAGGTTGCAGCTACCGAGGCGGTGTCCAGCCACCTGTCCTTGATCTGTGCGGTCTGCTCCGAGCTAAGGGCAAGAGCGGACTCGTGTCCGGCCTCCAGGGCACTGTCCGGCGGCAGAGCTAAATCATGTCCATCGTGACAGCGCGGCATGCTCGGTTGTGGCCCGAATCCATCGAAGATCAAGTCTCCGCGGACGTCGGCCGTGAAGTTTAGGCTTCCAAACCTGACCTGATGGCCAGGGGTGTAGCTTTCGATCTGCTCCAGATGGCCCAGCGAATTGGCCCGCAGTGTAAAGCCGCCGAACATGAAAATCTATCCAGGGAGAAAATCCTCACCCTGGACTGCGTGGTTGTTGGTTGAAGAAGCCATCAAGCCTATCGGTGGCGACATAGAGGAACTCACAATGAAAGCACCAATGTCGGTGTCAAAACCGGCGGATCTCGGGTAGGGGGTCCCGAACTGTGCATCTAGGCGGATGGTAACAGGAGACAAGGGACACGATGTTTTTACCCAGGTTCGGGCCCTCTCGATGGAGGTAAAACCCTACTCCTGCTTGATTGATATTGATGATATGGGTAGTACAAGAGTGGATCTACCACGAGATCAAGGAGGCTAAACCCTAGAAGCTAGCCTATGGTATGATTGTTGTAATGGTTGTATGTCCTACGGACTAAAACCCTCCGGTTTATATAGACACCGGAGAGGGCTAGGGTTACACAGAGTCGGTTACAATGGTAGGAGATCTACATATCCGTATCGCCAAGCTTGCCTTCCACGCCAAGGAAAGTCCCATCCGGACACGGGACGAAGTCTTCAATCTTGTATCTTCATAGTCTTGGAGTCCGGCTGACGATGATAGTCCGGCTGTCCGAACACCCCCTAGTCCAGGACTCCCTCAACCGCGTCTTCACCTTATTCCCCTTGAGCTAAGGACACCCAGTCCTCACCCAATCACTCTGGTAAGTCTTCAAGGTAGACTTCCGAACCTTCACAGACTTCGTTCACCACCGATCCACAATGACTCTTGGATGCTTAGAACGCGACGCCTAACCGGCTGGAGGATTCATAGTCCTCAAGTGTAACAAGTCTTCAGGTCACGCGGACAGAAAGACTTCAGTGATGCCTAACACTCTTTGGCTCTGGGTGTTTTGGCTTTGTCCTCGCAAGGATTTCTCTCTCTCAAAAACTTTGAGGTGGGTTGCTCTCAAACAACAAAAGTCGTGCACTAACTTTGAGCAGCCACCAATTTATGGTGTAGGGGTGGGATATTTATAGCCACTAGACAACCCGACCTGATTTGTCCGAAATGACCCTGGGTCACTAAGGAACTGACACGTGTTCCAATGGTCAGATTTCAAACACACGCGGCAGCTTGACTTGGGCTACAAGTAAAGCTGACCCATCCAACTCTGGATAAGATTTGTTCTCATTGTTTTCGCTCGAAGACATAGGATTTGGTTGAGCATCACTTCAGTCACTCTGACTTTGTTCACTTGGACCCCACTTAACAGTACGGTGGTTCCTATGACTTAACAAAGAAGAAAAGGAAACTACAAAACAACTATGTCTTCGCACTCCATAGTCTTCACGTGAATGTCTTCTCGAGTCATAAGCTTTGATGTGATTGTCTTCACATACCACCATTGTCTTCAATGTCTTCATACATTTTGGGGGGTCATCTCCGGTAGGTAAACCAAATTAATGAGGGACTACTACCTGTGTTATCCTGCAATTCTCACAAACACATTAGTCCCTCAACCAGGTTTGTCATCAATACTCCAAAACCAACTAGGGGTGGCACTAGATGCACTTACAAGCAACATCTGCCTCGGGGATAGCAACTGGCGAGAGCGGCACAATAGTTGTCCATTCCGCAGCGGCGGCCTTAGCCCTGATGGAGGCCGCCCACGACCATGTCAAGGCCGCCCACACCCAGCTCATGGCGGTCACCGCACAAATTGAACGAAGCTTCTCCGGCAACGGCTGGTAACCCACGGCCGAAGAGTTGGTAGTCATCGAGAGCGTTCGAGCAGCCGTCCGTTCCTTTGACACATACCTTGCGACGACGGAGCCCATCCAAGCCCAGATCGCGGCCGCCCACGCCCAGCTCGTGGCGGCCTTTTCCAAAGAGATGGTAGAGGTGGATGGTGAGATGCTTGCCAAGTATGGTGCGATGGATGGCATGGAGCCCCTTCCCCAGGAGACCGTCGGGCGCGAGATGGACATGGAGGAGGCGGTGGAGATAGACGAGCACCAGCCGTAGTAGTACTCTTTGTTTTGTTTAATTAAGAGTGTCGATCTTTAATTTGTTAGAGTAATGTTTAGGCCAGCTAGCTATGTTTAATTGCTGAACTTGCTCGATTAAGAAGTGTGGGTGTGCTATAGTCTCCTTTGTGTACCCAAATTATGCAATGACATGGATGACCACTGTAACCAGGGAAATTCGAACCAAAAATTTTGACGTTCAAACTCATCACACACGAGTTAAGCTATCTGAATCCTTTGTGATGTTCACATATCATACACAGTTTTGAATAAGGGACCGTGTCTGGTGACACATTGCACGCCAGTTTTTTCGCTGAAGCGATTTCAAATTTTTGGCTTCCGCGGAAATATCTACCTCCCCGCCCCATCCCCCTTACCAAAAGCCACATTTCCCCTATTTCCACCTTCCTTTCCAACTTGAAACCTTTACTCCTTGCTTGTAGCGCCGCCTCCTCACCGACGACCATCCTTCACGCTGATCGGCCTCGTCTATCCAGGCAGGTAATCCACACCCAACCCCCATCCTCCTCCTCCTTCCACATCCCACATGCCCTGATAGCCGGCGCGACACCTTCCAGCCAAATCACCGACCCCTCCACCAAATAAGCGCCGCCCTAAGCCATGGTGCACACAATATAGCCAGGAGCTAAAGGAGCATTTGGCAGCGGAGAAGCAAATCGCGGCCGCACGTGCGGATGAGGTCACGATGGCTGCTATTCGTGCCGACCCCCAGATCTTGGAGGAGCACCTTGCCATTTGCTAGCTACGCCAGTTAAGCATGCTCGATTTACTCTTTGTGTGTGCTGCTCCTGCCTTTCCTTAACAAATTTTAGTGAATTATGCTATCTAATTTTACCATGCAATCTGTTGCTCTAGTGTATATGTTCTACATCTCGTGCAGTGTGGTGCTCACTTGTTAACTATTTGGTTAATTAGTTGTCTTCTTCAGTTAACTGTTTGGTTCAATTTTGCAAATGTGATGTTCAATTCTTCAGGCTGCAATTTTATATTGTCTTCAATGTGAGAAATAAATCGAATTTATCTTAACAAAATACATGAGAAACGAATACAATTGCTATATTTCCAAGTTGTCAAGCATGCTTGATTTGGTTATATATTGTGCAATGTGGTGATCAGTTAACGTTTGGTTCATTTGAGTTATGGTGTTTAGTTAACTGTTTGGTTCAATTTTGCAATGCGATGTTCAATAATTGTGGGTGCATTCTGTTATTGTATATCATGTGAGAAGTAAATCGAATTTGGTTGTACTAAATACATGAGAAACAAATACAATTGCTATATTTCTGAGTTGTTAAGCATGCTTGGTTTGGTTAACTGTGTGATCTTCTATTAGGAGTATGTTATATTGTGCAATGTGGTGGTCAGTTAACGTTTGGTTCATTTGTTGTGGTGTTTAGTTAACTGTTTGGTTCAATTCTGCAATGCGATGTTCAATTGTTGTGGGTGCATTCTCTTATTGTATACCATGTGAGGAATAAATTGAATTTGGTTGTAGTAAATACATGAGAAACAAATACAATTGCTATATTTCCAAGTTGTTAAGCATGCTTTGTTTGGTTAACTGTCTGATCTTCTATTAGGAGTATGTTATATTGTGCAATGTGGTGCTTAGTTAATGTTTGGTTCATTTGTTGTGTTGTTTAGTTAACTGCTTTGTTCAATTCTGTAATGCAATGTCCAATTGTTGTGGGTAGAATTTTGTATTGTTGTGCACGTGAGGAATAAACCGAATTTGGCTGCACTTAATACATGAGAAACATATACAAGTGATATATTTCCTAGTTCTTAATCATGCTTGGTTTGGATAAATGGGTTTTCCATGTGGCTTGAATTAATCTGATGAATCTGCAATGTGCTTATTTTTCATCAACATATTTTACTGATAGTGAACCCTTACTTAACCTGATGACTAACTACCTTATATGTGTTGCAGGGAAACAATGGGAAGCACTGAGGTTTACAATCGAGGTTAGCACGTGCATGGTCCATTGTCTAATAGCACATTATTATGCAATTGCAGTAACCATTCTAATATTTAGGTTTTAACAATTTGGTCTTGCACATGTAGGTCCTGCTGTCAGAGGTTTTGACCCACTGTTCAACCCTTTTTGCATATGGGGAAATGAGTTGTACATGAATATCAATCAAGTCAAGAAACTCAGAAAGATTGTTAGGATAAAGAAATTAGCGACAAAAAATAACAAGATCTTTGTCTGCACAATTTAAAAGACATCAGTTCACCACAAGATGGTACTAACTATTATACCTTGCCTTGTTTTATTCCTTTGCCCCATTTCCAATATAGAGAAGATATTTATGCACATCCTTGTTAGCCTTTCCAAAGCAGTTCACTGATGATTACCTCTCAAACCAGCTCTATGGTCAGGAGGAGAGGAAGGTTTTCATACAACACACACGGTTCAATATTGAAGTGTTCCTGAAGAGGATGAAGGACGGACGGTCAATCATCCACAGGCACTGGCCTAAAGTTGCAAAGACCTTCAACATGAATGAAGGCTCAATATTCGCCTTATGCTTCAGCAGTTTTCCAGATGAGATGATCTGTCTATGTACCGTCTATGATGCTAATTTTGAAAGGTTCTACATGTTGCATGTGAAACTTGGTGCTGGTGCGGTTGTGTAATGGGGTAGCTGAGTGGTGAAGCTATATTATGTTGTACTCTGATGTATTTCAATTATGAAATCATGCTTCCTTAATATGGAAATGAAATATATTATGTGCTTAATATGAATGTCAATTAGATTAATAAATGATTATTAATAATAGGACAATTAGCCTGCTAATGACGAATTAGCCTGCTAATTGGGTTTTGCTATTGCAAACAGTTATTGAGAAAATACCGTGGGCGATCACCTCAGGCAACGCACACAGTTTCTAGGAATAAACCGTGTTGGATCAATGAACAATCACACACGACCTTCTTTTGAAAACTGTTTGCGTTAGGTCACCTTGTGCAAACGTTTACCACATAAAAATTGTGTCTGATGGACAGCCTTTGCCACACAGCTTCTACTATGCACCATGTGCGATGCATTCAATAACGCAAACGATAAAATTGTTAATATCGTGTGCAATGGCAACGCTAACACAAACGATTTAACGGGGAAAATTATGTGTGATGTACCTGTGAACGGAAACGTTTTCCTTGGAGCGACTATGTGGGATGTACATTCGAACGGAAACGTTTAGCGGGGACTGACTGTGTGGGATATACTTGCGATCGGAAACAATTTCGCCTGTATAATTGTGTTTTTTAGCTCTACTATACGTATTACCGTATTTGAGCGCTCAAAGGTCGCACACGACCTCATTTTGCCGAGCGTGTGTGCCAGGAGGGAATATCCCCGACGGTTTCTAGGTCGTGTGGGAAGGAGCCCCGTATCGCCCACACTCACTTGCCGACGGTTCCAAATATCGTCGCAGAAAGGGGTTAAAAACCGTTTGTATAGCACCTCGCTGTACCGGTGCATGGTCATTTTATAAACATTCTTCCTTCAAATGTTTCCTTGAAAGTGCACCTAATCCCCTGGGTGGTTTTGGTAATTCATGTCAATATATATCCTGGAACTAATTCCTGCTCAAAGTTTATTTCAGAATAGTTCATTTTAGGTACAACTTGGGAAGTGAAATTGGCCCCCTCAAAATATTAAGGACAAGTCTTGGTTCATGCCTCAAGACTCTCCATTGTATATTTAAGTGATCAAAGATCACATTAAGTCCGTAGGTATACTGATACTATCAAAAAGGGACGAGATTGAGAAGATGAGATCATTGCTCAAGTACTTAGAGATCAAACCCCACAAACCTCATACGTATTAACAAGTTCCCACTATATCAAGCCCAAAGTGCTCCTCGGACTCACTGAACCAAACTCTTTGGAGTCACTGATCAACAGATATAGTCACTGTCCTAAAAACCCTAATTGCATCGATCTCACCGAGATTTCCATTCAGACTCACCAAAGCACCTATGCCAACCTTTTGTAACCTTCTGTAATTCATCCGGTATTTTCGTACGGTTTTAGTCGGTGACACCGAAGTGTGCAAAAGTGCTTAGGTCATCACATCTCGGTGTCACCGACTAGTTTCACCGATGTGACACAATGATCCAAAGTTGTTGGCTTTTGTACATATCAGTTTGACCAAGTCATTCCAGACGGTCTCACCGATGTGGGCACAAGTGTGTGTAAAAGTAGGATTTTTCTGTCATCACTATGTATACCCCCCCCCCCACTCCACTAGTGTCTCTCAAAGGAAACATCACTCATATCCATATTTCTGAGAGAGAGCTCTAGCTCCTTGTGTTGATTTCAAAGGGACTCCACTCCAAACATTGATCATTTGATTTATAGTCACCTCATTGCTTTCCACCAAAATCCTCTCCTACCAAAGAAAAAATCTGTGAGAGTATTTGAGTGCTGAGAAGATTATCTTTTGAAGCACAAGAGCAAGGAGTTCATCATCAACAACAACATCTATTATCATTTGGAGGGTGATGCCCTCCTAGATCGACTAGGTGTGCTGGGAAGTTTCCAAACTTTGTGGAGAAGCCAAGAAGTTTGCGAGAGCTTGGAGATCGCCTACTTCATGAAGATCTACCCGAGTGAGGCTAGTCCTTCGTGGGTATAAACCATGGTGGAATATGTGTGGTTGATTCTTCGTGGACCCTTCATGGACTCGATTTCTCCGTGGAATCTTGCAACCGAGATCTTCGTGATCTTAGATCCTCTGTGGATCGAAGCCTCCATCAACGTGGATGTACGGTAGCATCACCTATCAGAACCACGGGTAAAAAATCTTCACCATGTCAACATTGCTAGCTAAGTTAAATCAAGCTCCTACTTTACTAGCACTTGCAATTCTTTACTTTCCACTCGTGAAAAACTTGCAATTCATGACAAACTTCGACAAATGTTTTAAATGCTTGCGAAGTTTCATCATGTAATGACATTCATGGAACTCGTGAAAAAAATCAGCACTCCAAAATGCTCTCGAAAATAACTTTTTTTCAAGACTTCCACAAATGTTTTCTCATGATGAAATATTGCAATTACTTAGAACAGTTTTCAATGTTTGACACAAAAACAATCAAATTGTTTGAATTTGTTATAAAAAAATAGAGTTTACTGTTCACCCGAACTCATTTGAGTTCGAGCTAAAAAACATCATTTATTACTTTGTAGAATCTCATTACAAAGTCATGGCTAGGATTTATTTTTTATTAACTTTTCTCATTTGAGTGCTATGATAATAGAATCCCCTCTCACATCGGTGTCACATCACATTTTTCTTACATAACAATGCATGATACTCTTACAACACTCCCACTACGGAAGTCTAAAAAGAATGAACAAATAGCCGTGAATGAGTGGGATGTAACCAGAAACTGCAGTTGTTCTTTCGAATTACTCATGTATTTTTTCTAAAACGGTAGAAATGTAGATACTCACAACACACACATATATTTGCCATATGAATACAAGATTAACGAAGTTAACACAGACGCGTCATAACCGAGGGAAAAGTCTCCTTCTATTGAAGAAACATTACCGGACTAAAATAAATTTATGAAAACGCGACCACCAGTGTCAAGTCTAAAACTTGAAACCTATTGGGCTGGTTGCACAAGGAACCTAACTATCTGACATACGCCGAGTCTGTGAATTACTAAGTAGTGATCTATATAAACGTCTTTATATTTCTTTACAGAGTGAGTACTCATTTACTGTTTTTTATTTGTTAATCATGGTGGAACGATCCTTGGCTCCTTGCGTGCACACTGCATAGGAGAATCTAGGGTCACGTTCACCGAAAAATGCGAGCCACACTCGTACGCATGTGCCGAATCATGGGGTCAACTAACGAAGCGGTGAAGTAGCTGCTCGTAGGGAGCATTGGATCCGAAGCCTAGAAAAGTTAGAGCTGGAGTAGGGCCAAAGCGAAGCCAGCTCACGGAAGAACACCCTTTTTCTGTTGTGCACACCATTGAAGAACATATGATCTCTTGATTTTCCTTCAAAATCCTTCTCAACTCTTTTTTTTTCGAGGAACCATCCATTTCAACTACGAAGCATAACACTCACTAATTAATCTTCAGATGTCTGCCCTGGCAACAAAAAAAATCTAAGATGTATGCACTGCACACACACACACACACACACACACATCTATCTAGCTTGGTGGCGGTTGGATCTAAGTCTAACGAGGAGGCTTGCTGGCAGTTGGTGCCCTCCGGATCGTCGTGGAAAGCCACCAACGACGGATGGTGACCTGTTTCTATTGCAAACAAAGTAATGGAGAAGCCCCCCACCCCTGTACATGCTCTTCGCCAAACATTAGGTATCCGTTGACCCGCTGCTTCTTTTCTGCTAGATTTCGCGTTCAGTGCAAGTTTTCTATCGCTCGAGCGACAGTTTCGCAATCGCAGAAGCCCTCCACCCAAAAGGGTACTGCTCAAGAGAGGCGACAATTTTATTTTACTTTTTTTAAAGGAGGATAGCCCGGCCTCTGCTTCTGGATGATACATGCAGCCATATTATTTAATGAAAGTATGAACACAAAATCTGAGGTCCAATACCGGCTCACAAAAGTAGCCAAAGCAAAATAAAATAGAATATGCCACAACCGGCGAAAGAACAGTCTACGATGACTAAACTCCTAGCCTATTATTAGCTCGCCATCCAAATCGGTTGAAATAATGTAACGCCCCGGATCCGACGCGCCACGTGTCTTCCAGTTATTCGCCGTCGTTGCCATGTCATTGCTTGCGTGTTGCATTTTGTCATGTCATCATCTGCATTTCATCTAGATGTTTTTCAAAACTTGCATTCGTTCGGGTTCCCCCGGTTCTCTCCGTTGTCCCACCTCGCAGCCAGACTTGTCCGTCCGCCGCCGGACACACAGCGCCGCCGCCCCGTGCGAACCATCGCCCACCACGTGTCGCCTCCGCCGCCACCCGTCCCACGTGCCGCCGCTGGCCCGCGCGAGCCCATCCGCCGCCGTCGCCCGAGGCGCCCTGCGCCCGAGCGCCTCCCGTGTCCGCCCGCCGGCGCCGCCCTCCTCCGCTGCCCGACGCCTCCTCGCCAGTGCGCCACCTTGCCGTCGTCGCCGGTCGTCTCCGCCGCCGCGTGGAGCTCGCCGCCGCCCCGCGCGCTCCCGCGCCTCCTCTTCTCCGCCCCCGGCCAGATTCGGTCGCGGGAGGGCCGGATCCGGAGACCCCGAGCTCCTCCGCCAACCCCGAGCTCACCGGCTGTCATCTCCGTCCTCTCTGGCGAAGCTCCGGTCATCCTCGGGAAGTGTGCCTTCGAACCCTAGATCCAGATCCGAGAGGGGTATATTTTCCAAGTCCCTAAAATATTTACATTCAGGTGTCATGTTCATCATGTCATAACTTCTTTCATTTAGCTCCGTTTTGTGCATATAATATGTCAAAATGTTCACCATGAGATGCTCTTAATTTTATTCCATTGTGCCATGATTGTTCGAGTCCATCTTCATGCCAAATTCTTTGTTGCAAGAGTGCTATATGATGTTAACTGCTGTCTGTTATCAGAACTTGCTGTTTTGTCTTTTTCATTACATTTTGTGTGTGCATCCTATTATCTTGATGCCTACATGAGTTTTGAGCCATATCATGCCATATTTACAGTGGTGTAATCCATATATTTTTTTGAGTCTTCTGTGAGTGCATCAAGCTCGTGAAGTAGGGTACTTGTTGTTACTGTTTTGCTAGACTGAATCTGTTATATCATGATGTTATGTAAACCTGCTAATACAAGTCATTCTATGCATAAACTGGAGATGTTCGCTAAGGATGTTTTGTTATACATGTCATGGTCTATCCACCCGTGCCCTTGGTTGCATTTATAGCCTGCTATAGCTTGTCGTAATCTTGCTCTCAATTTGCTAAATAATATTGTTGTCAGCCTGTTAACATTAAGTTCTGTTTTGACATGTCAATAACTAGTGATCCATGTACCCTATAGACTTGCTCTTGACATGCTTAGCTTCATAAATGTGTCTTATTACTGTTGGTCACCTTTTCATACCATTTGTTGCTCTGCGGTGAGTTACACAAGCTCACCAACATGCCTACTTATCGTTGTTCCTGCCATGTTCGGTTATTCTGAATCTGTCATATCATTTGTCATGTTTGCATGGATGCTACTTTTTTGTTGATCTTTGGAATTAGTTCATTAAGGGAGATTTGTTATTTGTCTTTAGTATTAGCATGCCATGCTCTATTTTGCCATGATAGCATGCTATAACATGTTGTTTGATATCTCTAAACATTGCAACCTGATGTTATTTCTGCCATGTCCAGTGATTTCTGCTAAGTGTGTGAAGTGTTATTATTTGCAATTTTTCCATGTCCTTTTGAGCATGTTGTAGTGATTTCTAAAGATAGCTCAGTGTTCATATTTTGTCATGCTTTACATGTACATCATGTCCATGCCTTTTGTTTTTATGTTGAGGTGTTGTAGCATATTGTTTTTTATGCTTGTGAGATGCCTAGTTGCTGTTTTGGACAGTGTCAGGACCCCGACTCAATGTCACATCGATCTAGCCTGTAACACCTCATATCACTTTGCGTCCTCACGCACGGTATTCCCACGGGTGTCGCCTTACCTTTGCCCGGGACCGTTTGCGCCTTTTGGCTCACGTATATGATGATGTCGCTAGCATCCATATGATAAGGAGTCCGGGCTGACATGACTAGTCGTAAACCCAAAGTGGCACAGACTTACAGGGACAGGCATCCATGACCCAGCATCGAACGTGTCGGTCATCAGCAAGTGGGTCCGGGCTGTAGCACTGGGCTAGCAGGACTCTGGTAAACCGGGCTGTAGCGGGCTAACAGGGCTCCGGTACTCAATGCGTGACATTTCCCGGTAAGAGAGGCTAATAAAGATAAACAACTAGATAGTCAGATCCCACACATACCAAGCATTTCAATCATACGCACAATATGCTCGATATGTGCAAATACAACAAGGCATCACAACATGACTCTACGACACAAGTACTTTATTTAAAAGCTCAGAGAGCCATACATAACATACATACAAGTACGGGTCACACGACCCACATTCAAGTCATACAGTCATACAAACCAGCAGCGGAAGTAACTTGTCTGAGTACAGACAACTAGTAAAATAAAAGAGGCTTGGAAAGCCTAGCTATACTACGTGGACCTTCACAAGCTCAGGATTACCACCTGGGCCTCAGTCTACTCATCGATGTCAACGTCTACGAAGAACCCATCAGAAGGGGTTGCAGCGTCTTCTGTAAAATGTAAATTATAGCAACATGAGTACAAAGGTACCCAGCAAGACTTACGTCAGATCCTACATACATGCACATTATCAAGAAGGGTTGGTGGAGTTATTGCAGCAAGCCAGCTTTGACTCTTGGCTAAAACTATCCTACGAGACTCCAACTTGAAATGGTTTTGCGCACACGAGTCCACTACTCACCACTTCAATACACCACCGAGGATCCACCTCCGTCATCCTACGGAAGAGCCATCCTCGGCACTCACGCTTATCTTGAGATTTTTAGTAGTATCCATTCACTTGTCTATGAACTGTATAAGCAACCAAGTAGTCCTTTAGCGCGGACGCGGCTATTCGAATAGATCATGTTAACCCTGCAGGTGTGTACTTCCTCATACATGTTTCCACCACTTAGCGTCTGCACACGACATGTGCTCGGCAGACTTCAAGCGAAAGCCGACGTGGGTGTAGACCACGACCTACCTAAACACCTAAGTCTCTAGTCCAGGTTTATCGCCTATCCAGGTTCCATCCGCAGGGAGTCCGGCCGAGGTTTCCCATACGGCCCCGAACGATGTGTACAGGGTTCCCGAGATACCTAACGGGTATTCGATACACCGTGCCACGTACCTACCGCATCACAGCCCACCCCGCGGGTCAGCGCTGTCCACGGCCTCCAGTAAGCTACAAACACCAGAAACTACTTGCAACTCCTGGACAGAGGACTAGGGTGAATAAGAAGTCGAGCGGGGTCATATTTCAGGGCCCAATGCATGGTAGTAGCTGAATCTTAAATCACGCATACAGATCTCAGTTCTTAAGGTCGGCTTCAATGAAACAACCCACCATGTACTCCTACATGGCCTCTCATCGATACCTTTACCAAATCGTGTTCACCACATCACTCTCATTACCGACATGATCATTTCACTCTAGCCCATCACCCAGATGAACCAGACCTGACACGACTCTAAGCATAGCAGGCATAGCAAGGTAGGAACAACACATACATATGGCTCAATCAATTCCTACACATGCTAGTGGGTTTCATCTAATTACTGTGGCAATGACAGGTCATGCAGAGGAAATGGGTTCAACTACCGTAGCACACAGCAGTTTGAAACGCGTTGTCTTAATGCAGTAAAAGAGAGCAAGAGCGAGAACATGGGATTGTATCGACATGATCAAATGGTTGGTTGCTTGCCTGATGGATCGATGCACGGATATGGTTCTTCGCTAGGGTAATCACGGTACTCCTCGGAGGCAGAACCTGCCGCAAAGAACACCGATACACAACCATCACCAAACAATGTGCGACAATATGATGCATGCATGAAACATGGCAATATGAGTGTGTTGGGCTAATGCAACTAAAACCAGATGGGTTTGAATCAATTTGAACCAAAGATTCAAATTTCAAACTCATAAATGGCCCTTTAAAGTGTTTTATCTTGTTCTGCACTAAACCTCAAGTTAGCTTGTTTAAACATGCATGAAACTAGTACAGATGGATAGATTGGATTTTTCTGATCATTTTTCATATATAATTTGTTTGATTTGGAGCTACGGTTGAATTTATATGAATTTTTAAAGTTTGGGTTATTTTCTGGAATTTATAAATCATTTTAGATTTATTTTAATTCCAGAAAAGGTTTATTGGGTCAGCATGAGGTCATGCTGACCTCAGCAAGTCAACAGACCGGCCCAGGTCAAACTGACCAGTGGGTCCAGGGTGTCAGTGGATAATTAACTAATTTAATTTAGTTTAAACTAATCTGGATAATTAGCAGAAGGGGGGCCCACCTGTCATTGACTCAACAGAGTCAACCAGGGCCCACCCGTGGTCAAAGTCAAAACGGCTGCACCGGCGTTTAGCCGCCGGCGAGCCCGACGCGGCGGCGGAAGTGGTTTTGGCCGTTCCGGCCACCAAATGGGGCGCGGAGGGCATCTACGTGGAGCTGGGGACGAACCGCAGCTCTTGGTGGAGCGAGTTGAGGTCAGGGTGGCCGGAGTTGGCGCCGGCGACGACCTAGGCGGTCACCGGGGTTCGGGTGAAGGTGAACTCGGGGCTAGGGTGTGCGGTGAGGTGCGGGGAGTGCACGATTGGACTCAACGCAACGTGGTGAGTGCATTGGACACCGTGAGTTGGCCGGAGGATGGCCAGGAGCACGTCGGCGACGAGATCCGCGGCGGTGCGTGCGGGTGATCTTCGTGCGGTGGCTACACGGCTCGGGGCAAGAGAGGAAGGGTAGGAGGGGTAGCTAGGCTCACAGAGCACCCGTAGAGGCCACCGGCGGTGTCGGGGACGAGCTGATGTGGCGACGGTGTTGAAGGGGATCTCCGACGACGACGAACTCGGGCGAGGTCCGTGCGGTGGACTCGGGCCACACGAGCACACGGGGCTCGGCTTGCTCGAAGGAGAGGAGGGTGGCAGAGCTCGTGGACACGGTGGCACGGCGTGGGGTTGACGGAGAGCGCGTCTACGGCGTAGGCACGGCGGCGGTGGCGTCGGCCATGGCTGGGGAGCGCGAGGGGGAGGAGCTGGAGAGGAGAGGGGGCGTCTGGGGGGTTCGGGGGAGAGAGAGGGGTCGATCCACGTCGTTAGCCGGGTGAGTGGAGAGGCGAGGCGGCGAGCAGGTGCGTGGCACCCATGCGGTGCTCGCCGTCGAGCACCTTGCCTGCCTGCCTGGTCGGCAAGCAGCTCGCTGGCGCGGCGCTGGGCTGGGCCGGCAGGTGGGCCGGGTTGCAGGCACATGGTAAGTCCTTCCTTTCTGTTTTTTTTCTTTTTCTATTTTTCTGCAACTTTGTTGAATTATTAAAAATACCTAGGCAACTCCTAAAATCACCAAACTGCTCCTGGTCCAAAGTTGGAATATTTCCAACATGAAACATTTCAGTTTAGGAATATTTGAGCATTTGAAATATTTTATATAATTTTAAATGCCCAAATTCAAATACTTATCATTTAATTCAAAGACCCTAAGATGACCTAGAAAATTGTGCAACACTTTTGGCAGAGGTTCTGAACCAAGACAAAAATGATGGAAATTTTAGAAGGGCATTTTAGGTTCATTGAAAAAGTTTTTTAGTAAACCCTAGTTGGTTTCAGAGGGGGCTGGGGGTTCTGACATCCCCATTTCAAGTTTCTGATGAAAGGATAGACATGATGCAACACTCTAATGCATGAACTAGCTAGGGTGTGACAACTCACCCCCACTCAAAAGAATCTCGACCCGAGATTTGGGTTCCTCCGGGAAGAAGGCGGGATACTCGAGTCGAAGACGATCCTCCCTTTCCCAAGTTGCTTCATTCTCAGAATGGTGCGACCATTGAACCTTGAGAAACTTGATATTATGACGTCGAGTGGTACGCTGAGCTTGATCGAGGATATGAACGGGGTACTCTCGATACGTGAGATTATCTTGGAGATCAAGCGTTTCGTGGTCTACTCCACGGATAGGATCCAAGAAGCAACGCCTGAGTTGAGAAACGTGGAAGACGTCGTGGACTCTGGAGAGATGCGGAGGTAGTTCCAATTGGTAGGCAACTTCTCCTCGTTTTGCGAGAATGCGAAAGGGTCCAATGTAACGAGGAGCCAATTTTCCCTTGATACCGAAGCGATGGGTTCCCTTCAGAGGAGTAACCCGAAGGTAAGCCTTCTCGTCAACCTCAAAAGTCATAGCCTTATGTTTTCGGTCATATTGACTCTTTTGACGAGATTGGGCTGTTTTCAACTTTTCACGAACGATGCGAACTTGCTCTTCTGCTTCCTGAATCATATTCGGGCCAAAGAATTGTCTTTCCCCGGTTTCTGACCAGTTAAGAGGTGTTTGACACCTTCGTCCATAGAGAACTTCAAAAGGGGCTTTGCCCAAGCTGGATTGATAGCTGTTGTTATAAGCAAATTCGGCAAATGGAAGGCATTTCTCCCACTCCATTCCAAATGAGATAACAGAAGCTCGAAGCATGTCTTCTAGAATCTGGTTGACGCGTTCCACTTGACCACTTGATTGAGGGTGGAAAGCGGTACTAAAAGAAAGGCGGGTTCCCATAGCATTTTGGAAACTTTCCCAAAATCGAGAGGTGAAAAGACTTCCTCGATCCGAGTTAATTTCCAAAGGAACACCATGGAGAGACACTATTCGGGAGATGTACAAGTCTGCTAACTGACTAGCAGTTATACTCTCACGAACAGGCAGGAAATGGGCCACTTTGGAAAGACGATCGATAACGACGAAGATAGCATTATTCCCTCTCTTGGTCCTGGGAAAACCGGTGATGAAGTCCATACCAATTTTATCCCATTTCCATTCAGGAATAGCTAGGGGTTGAAGGGTGCCAGCAGGCCGTTGATGCTCTGCTTTTACACGACGGCAGACGTCGCAATTAGCAATATAATGAGCAATTTCTCTCTTCATCCTAGTCCACCAGAACCTCTGGCGTAGGTCCTAATACATCTTGGTACTACCGGGATGAATGGTGAAAGGAGATTCATGAGCCTCCTTAAGGATCAACTGCCGTAGATGCTGGTTCTTGGGAACCACTAAACGGTTCTCAAAGTACACAACACCATGATCATTTGTGGAGAAACATCTAGCACCTCCACTAGCAATGTTCTCCTTGATCTTAGATATTCCCTTATCTCGCTTTTGGGCAGCGACGATTTGATCCGTAAGAGTAGGTTTCGCCACCAAGGTGGAAAGAAATCCTTGAGGAACAATGTGAAGGTTAAGCTTCCGAAATTCCTCATGGAGAAGCGGTTGACTTTGTTGTAACATCAGGTTGTTACAATAAGATTTACGACTTAGCGCACCAGCCATGACGTTGGCTTTCCCTGGGGTGTAAGTTATTCCTAAGTCGAAATCTGTGATCAACTCGACCCAACGTCTTTGCCTGAGATTTAAATCCGGTTGGGTGAATATATACTTCAGACTTTGGTGATCAGTGTAGATTTCGCAACGATTACCGAGAAGGTAATGTCGCCATGTTTTGAGTGCATGGACTACAGCTGCAAGCTCTAGATCATGAGTGGGGTAGTTTTCCTCATGTGGGTGTAATTGCCGTGAAGCATAAGCAATTATGTGTCGATCTTGCATGAGAATACAGCCTAGTCCTTGTCGCGATGCGTCACAGTAGATAACAAAATCCTTGGAAAAATCCGGTGGTACCAGTACGGGAGCAGAGGTTAAACGTCTTTTCAGTTCCTGGAAACTGTGCTCACATTGTGGAGTCCACTCGAACTTTTTATCTTTCTTGAGGAGTTCAGTTAGAGGTTTGGCAACTTTGGAGAAATTCTCGACAAAGCGACGGCAATAGCTCGCTAGGCCAAGGAAACTCCGAACTTGCTTGACCGATTCAGGTGGAGTCCAATTAAGGACGTGTTGAACTCGCTCAGGGTTAACAGCAATGCCTTTACCAGAAATTACATGTCCAAGATAGGTCACTTCTGACAACCAGAATTCACATTTAGAAAATTTGGCATAAAGCCGATGCTCTCGAAGTTTCTTCAACACTAGCCTTAGGTGTTCGGCATGTTCTTCCTCGTTCTTGGAGTAGATGAGTATATCATCGAGGTAAACCACGACGAATTTATCCAAATACTCCATGAAGATTGAGTTCATCAACCGAGAGAAGGTGGCTGGAGCGTTGGTTCAACCGAAGGACATGACGGTGTACTCGTATTGGCCATAACGAGTAACAAAGGTCGTTTTCGGAATGTCCCCGTTCCTGATTTTGATTTGACGGTAGCCCAACCTCAAATCCATTTTAGAGAAGACTGAGGATCCAGCGAGCTGATCATACAGGTCGTTGATCCTGGGGAGCGGATATTTGTTCTTAATTGTGACCAAGTTGACAGGTCGATAATCTACAACCATCCGGTCCGTACCATCCTTCTTTTTGACGAAGAGGACGGGGCAAGCCCAAGGAGATGAACTAGGTCGGATGAAACCCTTTTTCAAGGACTCATCGAGTTGTTTCTTAAGCTCGGCTAGTTCAAAAGGTGCCATCTTGTAGGGTCTTCTGGAAATCGGGACAGTTCCTGGAATGAGATCTATCACGAATTCGACATCTCTGTCAGGTGGAACACCTGGCAATTCCTCTGGGAAGACATCCGGAAAGTCACGTACTACCGGAACGTCCTCAAGGTCTGGCAAAGGCTGGCGTTAAGAGAATATAACTATCGCTTGGCTATTCGGGTCAAGATCTTGACTATCTTCCCCGAAGGATGGGTGAGTTGAACAGTCCTAGAGAAGCAATCAATTTTGGCATGATGGGCTGACATCCAGTCCATACCCAAGATGATATTAATATCTGAAGATTTGAGGGCTATCAAAGATGCGAGAAAAACAAGTTTGTCGACTTGAATTTCATTTCCATGGCTTACTCTAGAAGTTTGCCATTTGGATCCCGGAGTTTGAATTACCATAGAGGTGGGCATCTCACAGAATGTGGTGTTATGCAGACGAGCATAGCTCTCGGATATAAATGAATGAGATGCTCCTGTATCGAAAAGAACAGATGCCGGGTGGCAATTAACAAGGAGCGTACCAAGAACGACGTTGGGATCTTCTTGAGCCTCTTCCGCAGAAACACAATTAACATGGCCACGAGCAGTGGTGGCCGGCTTGGCGTAGAACACTTTCCCTGTCGGCTTACCGCGGCCAACAGTTTTTGCTGTCTGGTTGGGGTTGGTTTGGGGACACTCGCGCATATAGTGGCCTGATTCCCCACACTTGAAGCACGTCACGGAACTGGTGCGTGGGGGAGCATTGTTGGTTGGACCACCATAGGGCTTGGCTGGTGCATATGGCTGAGCTGGGCGAGGCGCCTGGAAGGATGGCCTCGGTGTGAACCTGGGTGGCAGGGCAGTGTTAGGCACCCACACGCGGCGCTTTTGAGGACCAGCACCGGATGAGGAACCCAAGTCACGGCCATGCTTGCGTGTTGCTTCATAATCAGTCTGACCAGTCTCAGCACTGATGGCTTTGTTAACAAGCTTCTGAAAAGATGTGCACTCATGCAGACAGAGGTCGCGGCGAAGCTCAGGACTAAGCCCCTTACGGAACCTTGCCTGCTTCTTGGCATCAGTAGAAACTTCCTCCGTTGCATAACGGGCAAGGTTACCAAACTCCCTGCTGTAAGCGTCAACAGAGAGTCGACCTTGAGTGAAACTACAGAACTCCTCACGTTTACGGTCCATGAGACAATCCGGAATGTGATGTTCACGGAAAGCCTCGCTGAATTTAGTCCAAGTAGTGACATGGTCCGCTGGGCGCATAGCTCCATAATTCTCCCACCATAGACTGGCGGGACCTTCAAGATGATATGCAGCAAAGGTGACCTTGTCAACCTCAGCTACTAGCGCAGAATGCAGTTTGTGAGAAATACTGCGAAGCCAGTCATCAGCGTCGAGAGGCTCGACAGAGTGGTGGAACGTGGGTGGATGTAACTTGATGAAATCACTGAGTGACACCAAGTTAGTCCTCTAATGGTGTGCTGTGTTCTGTTCAATACGCTCCAACAAACGGTTGGTCTCCCGCTTGTTTCTCTCAGCCTCTAGCATAACTTCTGCCAGAGAGGGAGGGTGAGGCAGATTTGTATCCCCAACTCTGCTGCCTTCGGCCTGCTCTGGGGGAGCAGGGTTGTTGCGGGTGTTGACCATCCTAGGAAAACAAGACAATGGTTTAGTCCAACATGACAAGATTCCGACATAGAATGTAGAATGTAATGGACAACTCAGAATGCAAGATGATCATCCGTATGACATGGTAGATACAGAAACTACTTCTTTTATTCCATCGTCATACACACCATACGAGGTTTAGTACAAGACCAACAAGTACTACTACGGTGAGAGGAGGATTACATATCATCGGAGGCATCCCAAGCTCCTATACATTATTTTTCCTACACCCCCGGAATTACTACACGCTAAGTCATATTCCACAAGTCACGCAGGACGGTGGAAATACAACTATTACAATACTTAGTGGATCTACTACTATCTCAGTCATCTCCGTAGTAGTTCTCATAGAAGTCTCCTCCATAGCCTGGAAGTTCAACGTGAGCATCCGGAAACAAACGGTCCTGAGGAGCCTGTGGACCAAAAGGGCTAGGGTGAGGTCTTGGACCAACAAACGGTGGCCTGCGAGGACCACGAGGTGGGGTGATGCCTCCCACATCACGCCAATCCATCATGTCCGGCAGAGCAGACCTAACAGGATACAGATCTCTCATATCCATGCATCCAGCTTGCACAGCCGGTGCAAACCGAGTCAAGGTGGCCCAATGATCGGCGCGGGTGTTGAAAAGCTCCATTCTCAAGGCCCGATTCTCGTCCTTATCCTCGAGCAACTCAGCAGTGGTGCGAGTTAGTGAGTCCTCCTGACTAGGGTCAGCATAGATAGCCCGGAGATAACCGTGCGCTCCAGGAGGTGAAGCCGGCATATACCGGAAGTCGGTGTTGCGAAGCAGGCCAGTCCTGACTCACATGATGGTCATCATAGAATAAGCCGCATCTTGCACAGCCATCTCAATAGTAACACCGAGCCCATAGGAGCAGTGAAGAGCCTCGGTAGAACCAGGATAAGAGGGAAATATCCGGACGGTGCAAAGATACTGGCTTTGGTTAAAATCTCGAAACTGCTCTTTGACCGTGTATTCGGGATACCAACGGTAACCCGTCTCGATCATCACTCGGACTAACATGGCCGTATGACCGGTCACACCAATGCATCGGGTCAGGCGAACCACTTGATTTTGGTCGCGAGTGGCCATCTGAAAGCACAACCATATTGCAAAGGCATTAGAATTTTTAGCAAAATTTCGACAGCATAACGGCTGTAAATGCTCAAGAAGGGTTTGAGACATTTATCAAAAAATTGCATAGACACTCAACAATATCATATCAAGGTTCTGGGTTCAACTTATCAGCATAACAAGGTAGTAGAACTGAACTAGGCTTGTAGTCATCAAACCTATAAGTTACTACTGATTGGTAACACGTGAACCTGATAGAGAGAGAAGATCCTAATCCTTAAACCCCGGTAGAAGAATGGACTGACTCAGATCAGAATGCCATGAGGTAAAGAAGTAAAAAGAGCCTTACGGACCATCCCACAATCAATTCCCCTACATATAACTAAAGCATTTCTAGACTCAACATCGACCAGTTTGGCTTGGAGAACCTACAGGCAGTCCGGCTCTGATGCCAACGCTGTCAGGACCCCGACTCAATTTCACATCGATCTAGCCTGTAACACCTCATATCACTTTGTGGCCTCACGCACGGTATTCCCACGGGTGTCGCCTTACCTTTGCCCGGGACCGTTTGCGCCTTTTGGCTCACGTATATGATGATGTCGCTAGCATCCATATGATAAGGAGCCCGGGCTGACATGACTAGTCGTAAACCCAAAGTGGCACAGACTTACAGGGACAGGCATCCATGACCCAGCATCGAACGTGTCGGTCGTCAGCAAGTGGGTCCGGGCTGTAGCACTGGGCTAGCAGGACTTCGGTAAACCGGGCTGTAGCGGGCTAACAGGGCTCCGGTACTCAATGCGTGACATTTCCCCGAAGGGACAGACACAGGAACGAAGAAGGACACATGCCGGCCAGCCTAAGTGTTCCGGAGCAGTAGCAAGATACCATGGCTCAATGGAAACACTAGGAGACATTTCCCGGTAAGAGAGGCTACTAAAGATAAACAACTAGATAGTCAGATCCCACACATACCAAGCATTTCAATCATACACACAATATGCTCGATATGTGCAAATACAACAAGGCATCACAACATGACTCTACGACACAAGTACTTTATTTAAAAGCTCAGAGAGCCATACATAACATACATACAAGTACGGGTCACACGACCCACATTCAAGTCATACAGTCATACAAACCAGCAGCAGAAGTAACTTGTCTGAGTACAGACAACTAGTAAAATAAAAGAGGCTTGGAAAGCCTAGCTATACTACGTGGACCTTCACAAGCTCAGGATTACCACCTGGGCCTCAGTCTACTCATCGATGTCAACGTCTACGAAGAACCCATCAGAAGGGGTTGCAGCGTCTTCTGTAAAATGTAAATTATAGCAACATGAGTACAAAGGTACCCAGCAAGACTTACGTCAGATCCTACATACATGCACATTATCAAGAAGGGTTGGTGGAGTTATTGCAGCAAGCCAGCTTTGATTCTTGGCTAAAACTATCCTACGAGACTCCAACTTGAAATGGTTTTGCGCACACGAGTCCACTACTCACCACTTCAATACACCACCGAGGATCCACCTCCGTCATCCTACGGAAGAGCCATCCTCGGCACTCACGCTTATCTTGAGATTTTTAGTAGTATCCATTCACTTGTCTATGAACTGTATAAGCAACCAAGTAGTCCTTTACCGCGAACGCGGCTATTCGAATAGATCATGTTAACCCTGCAGGGGTGTACTTCCTCATACATGTTTCCACCACTTAGCGTCTGCACACGACATGTGCTCGGCAGACTTCAAGCGAAAGCCGACGTGGGTGTAGACCACGACCTACCTAAACACCTAAGTCTCTAGTCCAGGTTTATCGCCTATCCAGGTTCCATCCGCAGGGAGTCCGGCCGAGGTTTCCCATACGGCCCCGAACGATGTGTACAGGGTTCCCGAGATACCTAACGGGTATTTGATACACCGTGCCACGTACCTACCGCATCACAGCCCACCCCGCGGGTCAGCGCTGTCCACGGCCTCCAGTAAGCTACAAACACCAGAAACTACTTGCAACTCCTGGACAGAGGACTAGGGTGAATAAGAAGTCGAGCGGGGTCATATTTCAGGGCCCAATGCATGGTAGTAGCTGAATCTTAAATCACGCATACAGATCTCAGTTCTTAAGGTTGGCTTCAATGAAACAACCCACCATGTACTCCTACATGGCCTCTCATCGATACCTTTACCAAATCGTGTTCACCACATCACTCTCATTACCGACATGATCATTTCACTCTAGCCCATCACCCAGATGAACCAGACCTGACACGACTCTAAGCATAGCAGGCATAGCAAGGTAGGAACAACACATACATATGGCTCAATCAATTCCTACACATGCTAGTGGGTTTCATCTAATTACTGTGACAATGACAGGTCATGCAGAGGAAATGGGTTCAACTACCGTAGCACACAGCAGTTTGAAACGCGTTGTCTTAATGCAGTAAAAGAGAGCAAGAGCGAGAACATGGGATTGTATCGATATGATCAAATGGTTGGTTGCTTGCCTGATGGATCGATGCACGGATACGGTTCTTCGCTAGGGTAATCACGGTACTCCTCGGAGGCAGAACCTGCCGCAAAGAACACCGATACACAACCATCACCAAACAATGTGCGACAATATGATGCATGCATGAAACATGGCAATATGAGTGTGTTGGGCTAATGCAACTAAAACCAGATGGGTTTGAATCAATTTGAACCAAAGATTCAAATTTCAAACTCATAAATGGCCCTTTAAAGTGTTTTATCTTGTTCTGCACTAAACCTCAAGTTATCTTGTTTAAACATGCATGAAACTAGTACAGATGGATAGATTGGATTTTTCTGATCATTTTTCATATATAATTTGTTTGATTTGGAGCTACGGTTGAATTTATATGAATTTTTAAAGTTTGGGTTATTTTCTGGAATTTATAAATCATTTTAGATTTATTTTAATTCTAGAAAAGGTTTACTGCGTCAGCATGAGGTCATGCTGACCTCAGCAAGTCAACAGACCGTCCCAGGTCAAACTGACCAGTGGGTCCAGGGTGTCAGTGGATAATTAACTAATTTAATTTAGTTTAAACTAATCTGGATAATTAGCAGAAGGGGGCCCCACCAGTCATTGACTCAAGAGAGTCAACCAGGGCCCACCCGTGGTCAAAGTCAAAACGGCTGCACCGGCGTTTAGCAGCCGGCGATTCCGACGCGGCGGCGGAAGTGGTTTTGGCCGTTCCGGCCACCAAATGGGGCGCGGAGGGCATCTACGTGGAGCTGGGGACGAACCGCAAGGAGCGAGTTGAGGTCGGGGTGGCCGGAGTTGGCGCCGGCGACGACCTAGGCGGTCACCGGGGTTCGGGTGAAGGCGAACTCGGGGCTAGGGTGTGCGGTGAGGTGCGGGGAGTGCACGGTTGGACTCAACGCAACATGGTGAGTGCGTTGGACACCGTGAGTTGGCCGGAGGATGGCCGGGAGCACGTCGGCGACGAGATCCGCGGCGGTGCGTGCGGGTGATCTTCGTGCGGTGGCTACACGGCTCGGGGCGAGAGAGGAAGGGTAGGAGGGGTAGCTAGGCTCACAGAGCACCCGTAGAGGCCACCGGCGGGGTCGGGGACGAGCTAATGCGGCGACGGCGTTGAAGGGGATCTCCGGCGACGACGAACTCGGGCGAGGTCGGTGCGGTGGACTCGGGCCACACGAGCACACGGGGCTCGGCTTGCTCGAAGGAGAGGAGGGTGGCGGAGCTCGTGGACACGGTGGCGCGGCGTGGGGTTGACGGAGAGCGCGTCTACGGCGTAGGCACGGCGGCGGTGGCATCGGCCATGGCTGGGGAGCGCGAGGGGGAGGAGCTGGAGAGGAGAGGGGGCGTCTGGGGGGTTCAGGGGAGAGAGAGGGGTCGATCCACGTCGTTAGCCGGGTGAGTGGAGCGGCAAGGCGGCGAGCAGGTGCGTGGCACCCATGCGGTGCTCGCCGTCGAGCACCTTGCCTGCCTGCCTGGCCGGCAAGCAGCTCGCTGGCGCGGCCCTGGGCTGGGCCGGCAGGTGGGCCGGGTTGCAGGCGCCAGGTAAGTCCTTCCTTTCTGTTTTTTTTTTCTTTTTCTATTTTTCTGCAACTTTGTTGAATTATTAAAAATACCTAGGCAACTCCTAAAATCACCAAACTGCTCCTGGTCCAAAGTTGGAATATTTCCAACATGAAACATTTCAGTTTAGGAATATTTGAGCATTTGAAATATTTTATATAATTTTAAATGCCTAAATTCAAATACTTATCATTTAATTCAAAGACCCTAAGATGACCTAGAAAATTGTGCAACACTTTTGGCAGAGGTTCTAAACCAAGACAAAAATGATGGACATTTTAGAAGGGCATTTCAGGTTCATTGAAAAAGTTTTTAGTAAACCCTAGTTGGTTTCAGAGGGGGCTGGGGGTTTTGACATCCCCATTTCAAGTTTCTGATGAAAGGATAGACATGATGCAACACTCTAATTCATGAACTAGCTAGGGTGTGACAGACAGCTTGTCCTTTAAACTTGTTTCATGTGTATGTGTTGAACTGTTGCTCCGTTTTGAGTGTGCTCCATGTGAAACTTGCTTGATTTTGCATGTAGTTTCATCTTATCATGTTGCATCCATGTTTTGGGAGTGTTTGCTTGATGTTTGTATGCATTTTGCATCAATGCCATGGTTATCTTGTTTTGCTCATATCTTCTACGTCGTAGCTTAGAACTAAATGAACTTTATATGTAACTTGACTAGAATTTCGTGTAGATCATCTTGGTGCATCTTAACTTGTTGTTTAAAAACTTGAACATAAGGTTTATTCAGATCTGGGCCAATTTCGAAATTTGCATATGAGGACTTACGAGATTAGTTATATGTTGTTTCCGGCCTCGTTTAAACTTGCTTTGGTGTGTTGCTCTTGTATGCATCATCTCTTGCCATGAGTAGCATCATATAGCCTTTGTCATGCATCATACTTGGTTGAGCATCATGCCATGTCTATTTATTGTGTGTTTATCGTGTGTTTGCTTCTTTCCGGTTGTGCTCCTTCTCGTTAGTTCCTGTTTCGTTGCGATCGTGAGGATTCGTTCATCTACGCTTGGTTCTTCTTCGTGGCTTCATCATGGACTCGTTCTTCTTCCTAGAGGGATTTCAGGCAAGATGACCGTTACCCTGGATCTCACTACTGTCATTGCTATGCTAGTTGCTTCGTTCTATCGCTATGCTGCGCTACCTATCACTTGTTCTCCAAGCCTCCCAATTTGCCATGTCAGCCTCTAACCTTTTTCACCCTTCCTAGCAAACCGTTGTTTGTCTATGTTACTACTTTGCTCAACCCCTCTTATAGCGTTGTTAGTTGCAGGTGAAGTTGAAGGTTGCTCCACGGTGGACAGGATTTTGTTGGGATATCACAATATCTCTTACTTAATTAATGCATCTATATACCTGGTAAAGGGTGGAAGCCTCGGCCTTATGCCTGGTGTTTTGTTCCACTCTTGCCGCCCTAGTTTTCGTCATACCGTTATTATGTTCCTTGATTTTGCATTCCTTACGCGGTTGGGTGATTTATGGGACCCCCTTGACAGTTCGCTTTGAATAAAACTCCTCCAGCAAGGCCCAACATTGGTTTTACATTTGCCTAACAACCTACTAACTTTCCCTTGGGCAGGCCAATCCAAGGGTCATCTTTATTTTAACCCCCCCCCCTCCCGGGCCAGTGCTTCTCTAAGTGTTGGTCCGAACCGAGCCGCCTGTAGGGCCACTTCGGGGAAACTCGAAGTCTGGCTTTACTTGTAGCCTGTCTCATCTGGTGTGCCCTGAGAACGAGATATGTGCAGCTCCTATCAGGATTTGTCGGCACAGTCAGGTGGTCTTGCTGGTCTTGTTTTACCATTGTTGAAATGTCTTGTAGACCGGGATTCCGAGACTGATCGGGTCTTTCTGGGAGAAGGAATATCCTTCGTTCACCGTGAGAGCTTGTGATGGGCTAAGTTGGGACACCCCTGGAGGGTATAAACTTTCGAGAGCCGTGCCCACGGTTATGTGGTAGATGGGAATTTGTTAATATCCGGTTTTAGAGAACTTGACACTTGACTTAATTAAAAGTCATCAACCGCGTGTGTAGCCGTGATGGTCTCTTTTCGGTGGAGTCCGGGAAGTGAACATGGTTTTTGGGTTATGTCTGAACGTAAGTAGTTTCATGATCACTTCTTGATCACTTCTAGCTTCTCAACCGTTCCGTTTGCTTCTCTTCTCGCTCTTATTTGCGTATGTTAGCCACCATATATGCTTAGTCGCTGCTGCAACCTCACCACTTATCCATTCCTTTACCCATTAAGCTTTGCTAGTCTTGATACCCATGGTAATGGGATTGCTGAGTCCTCGTGGCTCACAGATTACTACAACAATAGCTGCAGGTACAGGTTATGCGATGATCTTGACGCGAGAGCGATGTTACTTGTTTTGGAGTTCTTCTTCTGCTTCTTCTTCGATCAGGGGATAGGTTCCAGGTCGGCAGTCTGGGCTAGCAGGGTGGATGTCGTTTGAGTTTCTGTTTGTGTTTCATCCATAGTCGGATGTTGCTCTTATGTATGATGATGTGGTATTCGTGTGGCATTGTATGCCTCTTGTATGTATCCCCATCTATTATGTAATGGTACGATGTAATGGTATCCACCTTGCAAAAGCGTCTCCAATATGCGCTTCTATCCTTGGTGGGACCTTCGAGTTCCTTTAGGATAGGGTCGCATATTGGACGTGACAAGTTGGTATCAGAGCCTCGACCGACCATAGGAGCCCCCTCGATTGTTCGTAGTTGGCCGTTGTCGAGTCTAGAAGAAAAATTGTTTTTTTCGAAGTCTAGTTATATCGGAGAGTAGGAATTCTTTTTACTCCTCAGCCCCTTCGTCGCTCTGGTGAGGAATCTTGACGTAGGTGTTTTGAATTACTCCTCTTCCCTTTCAAACTTACTTTAGGATCACGCAGTTGGTTTTTCGATCGTTGTTCCTCAGCTCTTTGCATCCGGTGCATTTCTCGTCAAGGTGATTCGACCCTCTCCGTTTTTGCAAGTCCAATCCTCAGTTGTCTTCTTTTCCCACCCGCCCACCCATTTTTCTCCTCGGAGCCGGAGTCCATAATCGAGTATCCATCCTACTCGTGCGAAGCCTTTGCTTTCTTTCAACCGGTATTTTTCTCTTCAAGATATTCGTCGGTTCTCCCTTCCAGGTGCCTTTGTTTTCCCGCCCTCCCACCCTTTTTCTTCTCGGAGTCTGAGTCTCTTTCGTCCATCAATTTCATTCATGCGGAGCCTCTTCAGTCTTTCGACAATTGTCTCAACCGGTGAATTCTCTTTTGTTTGACATTATTCATCTCTTTTCCGGTGGACTCAATTCAGGTTTTTTCGGCTTGATCACATTCATTTCCTTGGATCAAGTGTTCTCCTTGCTCGTTTGCCTCTTGCCATTCAATCATTCCGGAGTTCGGAAGACATCTCAGGAGATTCGTTTGTGTTCTAATTAATTCGAGGTTGTCACCTCATTCAAATATTTCAATTGTTTCGATGCATCATCTATCTCTTCAACAATCCCTTTCCAACGGTGTTTTTATCTTTAGTGGGCCCTAACCCACAGGTCTTTTCCCAGGATCTTACCTGACTCTTCTAATTATTCCGGAGTTATTCTCAAATTCTTTTCAAAGTGTGACGTAAGAATGGATTCCATCAGTCACATGCCTTCTCCAAGATCGTTTTCAAATTCTTTCCATTGTTGGCTCAACCTCTTCAGTTTTCATTCTACCGGAGTATCTCAGTAATTTTGGGTGGTGTTTCTCATCGTCATTTGAAGATCGAAGAAGAGTTCCTCTTAAATCTTGTCCGTTCTCTCGATGTTTCGTGGTTCTAGCTTCATGTTATCCTCTCGAATTATTCCATTTGTCAGATATTCCTTTTTCTCACCTATCCAGAGTATTTCAGGAGTTGATTTCTGTTTCGCGTCACCGGAGACCATCATTCCAGAAGAATTCTTCGTCCTCACATTTCAGCTACCGTTATCCAATTATACCGGTGCTTCGTTCAAGTGTTCTTTAATCAGCTCATGATCTCTGTTATTTTGCATCTAAATCCCCTCTAGCATATTGGTTCTTCTAATTCTTCCCGATGATTCATTCTCTTTCATTAGTCATTTTTGAATTCTTACGGTGGTTCGTTCAAGATTCTTTTTCTTTGATTATCATATTAATTCATTCGTTCTTTCCAATCCTACCGGTGGTTCATGAAGACTTTCTCAAGTTTTGTGCTATAACCCCCCTTTTAATCCTTTTCAACAAGAATAAGTAGTATGCAAAATTCGCTTATCATCAATTAAATTTGATGAAGGATAAGCATACAATAAATCTTATTCTTATTTCATCCAAGTGAGTAATCCCTTCCTTCGGAGTTTGTTCTCGATGAATTAAATTCTAGTTCCAAGTGTTTTCATCTTTTCTTTTCTGGAGTTCAAATTTTTCCTCGGCCATTTCATCGGAACCTCCATCTAAATCACGGCTAGGCTCATCTTATTCTTTCGTCCTTCATTCTATATCATCATCCTTTTGTCACCGGAGTTCTTCCTGGTGGTTCTTCATGATTTAATCCATTCTTCAAGTGTTCATCAAGATTCTTGTTGGAGGAGTTCAAGTATCTTTTCTTCTCGCATCTCGAAGTGCAAATAATTCTCTGTTTTATTCTGAAGTGGAGTTTTCATTTCTTTGTTCTTCTCAGCTATTCAGACATCGGTTGTGGTATAATTTCACCTCAAGTTTTGAGTTGTTTTTGATAAGTCCACAACAACCTTATTCTTTCGTTGTTGATTTTCTCAACAACTCCATTCAATCCTTCCTTCTAAATTCTTTTCATTCAATTCTTTCAATTCTTCCGGAGGCATTGCATTGTTCATCTCGTCAAGTGTCATCTCGTTGGGTGAAGTTCATGTTCTAATCCTTCCATTTTCAATCGGAGTGTTGCCGAAATTATTTTATTCATTCCTTTTCTATCTTGTTCTAACCGGAGTGGTTTCAGAGTCCATCTTGTTTCCATGAGCATTTGATTCTCGTCATATTCGTCGTTCATCTTTTTCTAACCGAGAGCTCTCGACTTTGTTCATCTTCTCTCTTGCATTCTTACTTCACCTCTTCCTCTTTCTCTTCCGTCTCATTCCTAAGATCTCGGGACGAGATCTCTTGTTAGTGGAGGAGAGTTGTAACGCCTTGGATCCGATGTGCCAGGTGTCTTCCAATTATTCGTCGTCGTCGCCATGTCATTGCTTGCATGTTGCATTTTGCCATGTCATCATCTGCATTTCATCTGCATGTTTTTCAAAACTTGCATCCGTTCGGGTTCCCCCGGTTCTCTCCATTGTCCGTTCTGAGCACAGTCACACTTGCACGCGCCCGTCGCACCTCTCAGACCTTGTTTCGTGAGTGGCATAAAAATGTTCTCCGAATGGGAAGAAACTTGCCGTGTGGTGTTGTTTTAGAGTAGGTAGACCGCCTGTCAATTTTCGTCGCATTCGGAGGTCGTTCGACGCCCCAACGGTTAACCGCGTAACCCGAAACCCCCTCTCTTTGCAGCCCAGCCCCCCTTCACCACAACCCATGAGCCTATCCAAACCCCCTCCATGCTCTCGGTCGTTCGATCACGATCGTATGGGCAAAAAGCGCACCCCATTTGGACTCTCCTAGCTCCCTCTACCTATATATTTTGTACTCCCAGGGGTACATACTCCCACTGCCCAACGGCTGTTCCGATTGGATATGCCCAAAAACCAACCGATGAAAAAGGATTAATTGCTTGTGCGTGCATGACGGTACTGCATGGAACGGCTGCCATGCAACTAATTGATCCTACAATAAAGGGGCCGTGTGCGCGTGTAGGCGTGTAGGGTATAACACACGCCTCTCTTTTTTTCTCATTAGATGAAGTCTATGCTACACCAGCTTGAGAGCAATATTAAGGAGTATGTATATATACACATGCTTTGTGTTGCTCAATATCATGAAGCGTATGCTAGGCTTAAGAAGTGACTCATACAAAAAAAATGGCAGTACATATTGGGTATATACTGATTTTTAAAATAGGAATAAATTGCTTTTTAATAGGGGTATGTATACTGCTTTTTCTGCGGGGGAAATGTATATACTGTTTTTTAAACGGGATAATACAATACAACCTTTCTGGAATTATATGAACTATTAATTTCATCTGAGGCCATGTTTACATATGATTTAAAATCCAATGAGCTAGTTATATACCGCTCATAATACAAATATATATGCACTGAATGTTGAGTATATACTGGATTTTTAAGGCAGTATGTACTGAATTTTGTAACAACATATACCGATATGTAATTAAAGGGACATGTAACTTCCTGTTTTGCAAAGTATATACCTTTTTGCAATCATAAGAGTACCTTTTTAGCAGGAGTATATACTGTTTTAGCAGGAGTAGTATTTTATAACAACATATATTGATAGCTTATTATAGGGACATGCACCTTCCTTTTTCACGAAGGAGCATATACTGTTTTGCAATCTCAAGATTACCTTTTTAGCAGAAGTATATACTCTCTTCTTTTTGCATGGATATACTTATTTAAACAGTGAGAGTATGTCTATGCATAATAAAAAAAAGGTATATATACATCCAAGAACGAGGGTGCATGTTTGGAGAAATAGAGGTATAAGAATCTTAGGTGGGAGTATATACATATATATCGTCAGGTAGAGATCCAAATGTAGATGCCGAGAGTCTTCTTAGTTATTTTTCTATATACTACGTACTAGGCAGTGCCATCTATACAATGCATGATGACGTAGCTATCTTTCAGGTATATACATCCTCTTACGGAAATTGGCTTTGGCTCATAGGTGTATATGCATCCAAATTCATATGTACTTTAGCCGACGCCAATCGGTTGGACTGCAATAGATTGCCGCTTCACGATGACCGTGACGCTGTGGATACCCTTACGTCGCCACCATCTACACTGCATGCATGTAGAAATTCTCAAATTAGGAAGAAAAAAAACTAGTACATAGTAAGGATGAGATTGATACGTTGAATTATTATTTCTGCAGGACACGCTGAATTCATATATAGATGTACTTCCTCCGTTAAGAGCGTTTTGATCACTATTGCGTATCTTCGTATCTGAGGAAGAAACAACCAGCACGCGCGTGATTGGGAGTGGAGGTGCAGATGATCACGGGACGAGGTGAACACAGCGGCATCTCATCGCCATTGCCGCCCGTCGTCCAAAACGGAGTACCGTGACTGTCTGTCCGGAGTCATCGCTGTAAGAGAATGCATACATGTATAAGATCAAAGATTAACAAAGCTATTAACAGGTACCACCTGAGTTTGCACCAACGATTATACTCATACCTATTAGTGAGCCAGTGCTCATGCATTGTTTGGTCTCGTTGATCTTGCAAATAAGGATAAAAGGTTATACCCTTTCATCAGATTATATACACGGGATTAGTGGATGAGTGCAGCATACCTCGTGTGAGATCTAGCCAATTCTAATGAGAGTAGTAGTCACTGGAGAGTGTTGGATGCCGGAGTCCTGCTGGGTAGAAACGGGAATGACGTGGTCGCACATGACGACGAGTAACGAATGCGTCCATTTGGTAGCACTGTGGATGATCGCCGTCTCGCAGAGCTGTCGGCGGGGGTGATGACGCAGCTAGACGGAGATCACATTCTGGACCAAGCAGATCGAGACGAGGGGATATTTTCCCAGCGACCAAGTTGTCAATTTGTACCCCTAAAATAAAGGAAGCAGTTCAAGGGAGTTTCAACTACCACGTGATTATCCATTTGTGTTTATAAATTAATTTTATCGTCAAAACAGGCAGTGGAGTAGATAATACGCACGGGGGAATCAAAGGTAGGAGTATGTACTTCTAGGAGTACTAACCCATTTTCCTATATATATATATATATATATATATATATATATATATATATATATATATATATATATATATATATATATAT
>NC_041383.1:179915201-179985491 GCF_002162155.2 Triticum dicoccoides
CACCCGCCACGTGTCGCCTCCTCCGCCACCCGTCCCGCACGCCGCCGCGGCCCGCCAGGCCCGCCGCGGGCCCGTGCGAGCCTATCCACCGCCGTCGCCTGAGGCGCCCTGCGCCCGAGCGCCTCCTGTGTCCGCCCGCCGGTGCCGTCCTCCTCTGCCGCCCGATGCCTCCTCGCCGGCGCGCCACCTTGCTGTCGTCGCTGGTCGTCTCCGCCGCCGCGTGGAGCTCGCCGCCGCCCCGCGCGCTCCCGCGCCTCCTCTCCTCCGCCCCCGGCCAGATCCGGTCGCGGGAGGGCCGGATCCGGCGACCCCGAGCTCCTCCGCCAACCCCGAGCTCACCGGCTGTCGTCTCCGTCCTCTCTGGCGAAGCTCCGGTCATCCTCGGGAAGCGTGCCTTCGAACCCTAGATCCAGATCCGAGAGGGGTATATTTTCCAAGTCCCTAAAATATTTACGTTCAGGTGTCATGTTCATCATGTCATAACTTCTTTCATTTAGCTCCATTTTGTGCATATAATATGTCAAAATGTTCACCATGAGATGCTCTTAATTTTGTTCCATTGTGCCATGGTTGTTCGAGTCCATCTTCATGCCAAAATCTTTGTTGCAAGAGTGCTATATGATGTTAACTGTTGTCTGTTATCAGAACTTGCTGTTTTGTCTTTTTCATTGCATTTTGTGTGTGCATCCTATTATCTTGATGCCTACATGAGTTTTGAGCCACATCATGCCATATTTACAGTGGTGTAATCCATATATTTTTTGAGTCTTGTAGTGAGTGCATCAAGCTCGTGAAGTAGGGTACTTGTTGTTACTGTTTTGCTAGACTGAATTTGTTATATCATGATGTTATGTAAACCTGCTGATACAAGTCATTCTATGCATAATCTGGAGATGTTCGCTAAGGATGTTTTGTTATACATGTCATGGTCTATCCACCCGTGCCCTTGGTTGCATTTATAGCCTGTTGTAGCTTGTCGTAATCTTGCTCTCAATTTGCTAAATAATATTGATGTCAGCCTGTTAACATTAAGTTCTGTTTTGACATGTCAATAACTAGTGATCCATGTATCCTATAGACTTGCTCTTGACATGCTTAGCTTCATAAATGTGTCTTATTACTGTTGGTCACCTTTTTATACCATTTGTTGCTCTGCGGTGAGTTGCACATGCTCACCAACATGCCTACTTATCGTTGTTCCTGCCATGTTCGATTATTCTGAATCTGTCATATCATTTGTCATGTTTGCATGGATGCTACTTTTTTGTTGATCTTTGGAATTAGTTCATTAAGGGAGATTTGTTATTTGTCTTTAGTATTAGCATGCCATGCTCTATTTTGCCATGATAGCATGCTGTAACATGTTGTTTGATAGCTCTAAACATTGCAACCTGATGTTATTTCTGCCATGTCCAGTGATTTCTGCTAAGTGTGTGAAGTGTTATTATTTGTAATTTTTCCATGTCCTTTTGAGCATGTTGTAGTGATTTCTAGAGATAGCTCAGTGTTCATATTTTGTCATGCTTTACCTGTACATCATGTCCATGCCTTTTGTTTTTATGTTGAGGTGTTGTAGCATATTGTTTTTTATGCTTGTTAGATGCCTAGTTGTTGTTTTGGACAGCTTGTCCTTTAAACTTGTTTCATGTGTATGTGTTGAACTGTTGCTCCGTTTTGAGTGTGCTCCATGTGAAACTTGCTTGATTTTGCATGTAGTTTCATCTTATCATGTTGCATCCATGTTTTGGGAGTGTTTGCTTGATGTTTGTATGCATTTTGCATCAATGCCATGGTTATCTTGTTTTGCTCATATCTTCTACGTCGTAGCTTAGAACTAAATGAACTTTATATGTAACTTGACTAGAATTTCGTGTAGATCATCTTGGTGCATCTTAACTTGTTGTTTAAAAACTTGAACATAAGGTTTATTCAGATCTGGACCAATTTCGAAATTTGCATATGAGGACTTACGAGATTAGTTATATGTTGTTTCCGGCCTCGTTTAAACTTGCTTTGGTGTGTTGCTCTTGTATGCATCATCTCTTGCCATGAGTAGCATCATATAGCCTTTGTCATGCATCATACTTGGTTGAGCATCATGCCATGTCTATTTATTGTGTGTTCATCGTGTGTTTGCTTCTTTCCGGTTGTGCTCCTTCTCGTTAGTTCCTGTTTCGTTGCGATCATGAGGATTCGTTCATCTACGCTTGGTTCTTCTTCGTGGCTTCATCATGGACTCGTTCTTCTTCCTAGCGGGATTTCAGGCAAGATGACCGTTACCCTGGATCTCACTACTATCATTGCTATGCTAGTTGCTTCGTTCTATCGCTATGTTGCGCTACCTATCACTTGTTCTTCAAGCCTCCCAATTTGCCATGTCAGCCTCTAACCTTTTTCACCCTTCCTAGCAAACCGTTGTTTGTCTATGTTACTACTTTGCTCAACCCCTCTTATAGCGTTGTTAGTTGCAGGTGAAGTTGAAGGTTGCTCCACGGTGGACAGGATTTTGTTGGGATATCACAATATCTCTTACTTAATTAATGCATCTATATACCTGGTAAAGGGTGGAAGCCTCGGGCTTATGCCTGGTGTTTTGTTCCACTCTTGCCGCCCTAGTTTTCGTCATACCATTATTATGTTCCTTGATTTTGCATTCCTTACGCGGTTGGGTGATTTATGGGACCCCCTTGACAGTTCGCTTTGAATAAAACTCCTCAAGGAAGGCCCAACATTGGTTTTACATTTTCCTAACAACCTACTAACTTTCCCTTGGGCAGGCTGATACGACTCCGTCGTATCTACTTTTCCAAACACTTTTGCCCTTGTTTTGGACTCTAACTTGTATGATTTGAATGGAACTAACCCATATTGACGCTGTTTTCAGTAGAATTGCCATGATGTTGTTTTATGTGCAGAAAATAAAAATTCTAGGAATGACCTGAAACTCCACGGAACGTCTTAGAAAAAATAATAATAAATCCTCGCCAAAGATGAAGGCCATGGGGCCCACACCCTGTTCACGAGGGTAGGGGCGCGCCCCCCCTCCCCCCCTAGGGCGCGCCCCCTACCTCGTGGGCCCCCTGGTGGCCCTCCGACGCCAACTCCAACTCCATATATTGGCTTTCGGGGAGAAAAAAATCAGAGAGAAGAAATCATCGCGTTTTACGATACGGAGCCGCCGCCAAGCCCTAATCTCTCTCGGGAGGGCTGATCTGGAGTCCATTCGGGGCTCCGGAGAGTGGGATTCATCGCCATCGTCATCATCAACCATCCTCCATCACCAATTTCATGATGCTCACCGCCGTGCGTGAGTAATTCCATCGTAGGCTTGCTGGACGGTGATGGGTTGGATGAGATTTATCATGTAATCGAGTTAGTTTTGTTAGGTTTGATCCCTAGTATCCACTATGTTCTGAGATTGATGTTGCTATGACTTTGCTATGCTTAATGCTTGTCACTAGGGCCCGAGTGCCATGATTTCAGATCTGAACCTATTATGTTTTCATGGATATATGTGTGTTATTGATCCTATCTTGCAAGTCTATAGTCACCTACTATGTGTTATGATCCGGCAACCCCGAAGTGACAATAATCGGGACCACTCCCGGTGATGATCATAGTTTGAGGAGTTCATGTATTCACTATGTGCTAATGCTTTGTTCCGGTTCTCTATTAAAAGGAGGCCTTAATATCCCTTAGTTTCCAATAGGACCCCGCTGCCACGGGAGGGTAGGAGAAAAGATGTCATGCAAGTTCTTTTCCATAAGCATGTATGACTATATACGGAATACATGCATACATTACATTGATGAATTGGAGCTAGTTTTGTGTCACCCTATGTTATGACTGTTACATGACGAACCACATCCGGCATAATTATCCATCACTAATCCGGTGCCTACGAGTTTTCCATATACTGGTTCTCGCTTATTTACTTTTCCGTTGCTACTGTTACAATCACTACAAAATACCAAAAACATTACTTTTGCTGTCTTTACTTTTGTTACCGTTACCACCACTTTCATATTATTTTGCTACTAAACACTTTGCTGCAGATACTAAGTTTCCAGGTGTGGTTGAATTGACAACTCAGCTGCTAATACTTGAGAATATTCTTTGGCTCCCCTTGTGTCGAATCAATAAATTTGGGTTGAATACTCTACCCTCAAAAACTGTTGCGATTCCCTATACTTGTGGGTTATCAAGACCTTTTTCTGGCGCCGTTGCCGGGGAGCATAGCTCTATTCTTTGAGTCGCTTGGGATTTATATCTGCTGGACACTGTGAAGAACTTGAAAGACGATCGAACTACTATTTTGCCCTCAACTACGAGGGGAGGTAAGGAACTGCCATATGGCCTTGCACTAGATTCTCCGTCTGTTATAAGTAAGCTTGCGACACCCAAACCTGCTACTGCTATGAATTCTGATATGTTGCATGTTATTGATGATGCCATTTCTGCTATGCATGATACTTATGATGAAACTACTTCTATGCTTGATAATACTATGCCCCTTGGTGAATTTCTTGATGAGCAAATTGCTAGGTCTAGAGAAAGAGAAATTATTGAATCTGAATATGATGATGATAGTGATGATGAGAATATGCCTGCTATTCCTGAGGGTTATCTTTTTTATGCTGAATCTTCTGCAGCTATTTTTGCTTGTCAGGATAGATATGAACTTAAGAGGTTGCTAGTTAAATGGAGTAAAGAATCTTTTAGAGATAGAATGAGACCCGACCCTACTTTTGCTACTTCACCTATATGTGTTCCCGATAAGGATTATTATGGTTTTTCTGTTGATCTAGATACAATTACTTTGGTTGAATCTGATCCTTTTTATGGCTATGAATCTGAAACTGTTGTGGCACATCTTACTAAGTTAAATGATATAGCTGCCCTGTTTACTAATAATGAGAGATCGCGCTACCTTTATTTACTCAAAATATTTCCGTTCTCATTAAAGGGTGATGCTAAGATATGGTTTAATTCTCTTGATCCTGGTTGTGTGCGTAGTCCCCAGGATATGATTTATTACTTCTCTGCTAAATATTTCCCTGCTCATAAGAAACAAGCTGCTTTGAGGGAAATATACAACTTTGTGCAAATTGAAGAAGAGGGTCTCCCACAAGCTTGGGGGAGGCTTCTCAAGTTACTTAATGCTTTGCCTGATCATCCTCTTAAGAAACCTGAAATACTTGATATCTTTTATAATGGACTAACTGATGCCTCCAGAGATTACCTGGATAGTTGTGCTGGTTCTCTTTTCAGGAAAAGAACACCGGATGAAGCTGAAATTCTATTGAATAATATGTTGACAAATGAAAATAATTGGGCACCTCCTGAGCCAACTCCTGAGCCAGCTCTAGAGCCAATTACTGAGCCTATCCCTAAACCAACTCCGAAGAAGAGAGGTGTTCTATTTCTCAGTCCCGAAGATATGCAAGAGGCAAAGAAATCTATGAAAGAAAAAGGTATTAAAGCTGAAGATGTTAAGAATTTACCTCCTATTGAAGAAATACATGGTCTTAATTCACCGCCTGTTGAAGAAGTATATGATCTCAATTACTTATTCACTGAAGAACCTCCCGATATCCCGACACAGGTAGTAAAGGTAAATTCTCTCTATAGATATGATAAAGCTGAAGTCCCTCCTTCTAAAATTGCTAGTCAGTGCTTGGATGAGTTTGATGACTTTATGTTTAAGCAAGATGACTTTAATGCTTATTTTGGTAGACAATTAAAACAGAATACCTTTATGATTAAATGCTTGGGTGATTTTATGGCTGATATTAGAGGTGAACATAAACTTGTTAGCAAACATGCTTCTATGGTTACCACTCAAGTAGAACAAGTACTTAAAGCTCAGAAAGAAGTACTTGATGAAATGAATAGTAAGAAAAATGATTATGCTGTTAGAGTGGCTACTAGAACTGGTAGAATGACTCAGGAACCTTTGTATCCTGAAGGCCACCCTAAGAGAACCGAGCAAGATTCTCAGAGAAATAATATTGATGTACCTAGTTGTTCTAAAAGGAAGAAAAAGAAAAATGATAGGACTTTACAAACTTCTAGTGAACCTATTGCTGAACCACCTGAGAATCCAAATGATATCTCTATTTCTGATGCTGAAACACAATCAGGTGATGAACATGAACCTAGTGATAATGTTACTGATGATGTTCATGACAACGCTCAACCTAGTAATGATAATGATGTAGAAGTTGAACCTGCTGTTGATCTTGATAACCCACAATCAAGGAATCAACGTTATGATAAAAGAGACTTCATTGCTAGGAAACATGGTAAAGAAAGGGAACCATGGGTTCAGAAACCCATGCCTTTTCACCATCCAAGAAAAAGGATGATGAGGATTTTGAGCGCTTTGCTAAAATGATTAGACCCATATTTTTGCGTATGCGATTAATTGATGTGCTCAAAACAAATCCCTATGCTAAGTATATGAATGATATCATTACTAATAAAAGAAAGATACCGGAAGCTGAAATTTCCACCATGCTTACTAATTATACTTTTAAGGGTGGAATACCCAAGAAAACTTGGAGATCCAGGAGTACCTACTATACCATGCTCCATTAAGAGAAATTATGTTAAAACTGCTTTATGTGATCTTGGAGCCGGTGTTAGTGTTATGCCTCTCTCTTTATATCGTAGACTTGACTTGAATAAATTGACACCTACTGGAATATCTTTGCAAATGGCTGATAAATCAACTACTATACCTGTCGGTATTTGTGAGGATGTGCCTCTTGTGGTTGCAAACGTTACTATTTTAACGGACTTTGTTATTCTTGATATTCCCGAGGATGATAGTATGTCTATTATTCTTGGAAGACCTTTCCTTAATACTGCAGAGGCTGTTATTGATTGCAACAAAGGCAATGTCACATTTCATGTTAATGGCAATGAGCACAAGGTACACTTTCCGAGGAAACAACCTCAAGTTTATAGTATCAAGTCTATTGGAAAAATTCCATCGACTATATTTGGAAGTTTTGAATTTCCTCTCCCTACTGTCAAGAAAAAGTATGATATTCTTATTGTTGGGGATTTTCATATCCCCGTTGAGGTAACTTAGTGTTATTCAAAATTTCTCCGATTCCGTGTTATTCAAAATGAGTTTGTTAACAAGACTTGATCAACCTTGTTAGTGGGTTCATTTTGATGATCACGAGATGGATGAAACTAGAAGCACAACCTTCTGTACCCTCTTTATATTTTATGTTATTTAGTAGAAATAAAGTAAAATAGTATTTTTCTGTCTGTCTCCTGACTTATCCGTGCAATACAAAAATATCCCGAAAATAAAAGTCCTCAGAATGCCATGCCAATTTAATATGATTTTTTAGGGAATATTTGAGAATTTACTGTGCAAAAATTACCACGGGGGGAGCTGTCACCTGGTCACGAGGGTGGAGGGCGCGCCCTACCCCCCTGGGCGCGCCCCCTGCCTCGTGGGCCCATGATGGCCCTCCTCCACTTATCCCTGCACCCATCTTCTTCCTCTGCCTCACACAAACACGAAAAACCAACTCAAGCACGAGTTCCAGCCCTTGTTGCTGTGATTTTCGATCTCCTTGCTCAAAGCACCTCTCGCAAAACTGCTTGGGGAGATTGTTTCTTGGTATGTAACTCCTCCATTGGTCCAATTAGTTTTTGTTCTAGTGCTTTATTCATTGCAAATTTGTGCTGCATAGGTGACCATGTTCTTGAGCTTGCATGTCAAAATTATATGGTTCCAAGTAGTTCTAATGCTTGATATAGGCCCTAGGCACTTGTGGGAGTTGTTGCTATCAATTTTATTGAAGTTGGTTCACTTTTATTTTGAAGTTACTAAAAATTTTAGAAATTTTTCAGAGGAAACAATATGTTTAGGAAGATGTTCCAAGGTGGTTCTTCAAGGAAGCAAGGTCCCAGGCTTGCAATGCGTGATGCTGACGAGGAACCACCAAGAGACGCTCCTGTGAGGCCCTGTGAATGGCCTTCAGAAAATTTTATGAATCAAGCAGGAATCAAAGAAGAATTTAGTGCATATTTGCGTAACACCGGTCTTGAGGACTTTGAAGCTGACAAATGCCCCCAGTATCATGATCTCACAAGTTCATTTGTGAGGAGGTTTGAGTTTTCATCTTCGCGTAATTCTCCTTCGGTCATGTTCGACCTTTATGACAAATCTTATACCATGGACTTAGAGGATTTCACTTCTGCTTGCAAACTTCCATCTTGGGGTAGTGTCAGGGATCCCCCTAAATCTGAATATAGAGACTTTCTTGCTAGAATAACTGTGGGAGAATCTAGAGATATAACACAAGCCACTATAGGGAGCATTCACTTTCCTGCTATACATTATTTTGCTCTCTTCATAGGTAGATGCATAAATGCTAAGGATGAAGCATGTCACATGTGTGTCCCTAATCTCAGCATTCTCAGGAGTGCTGTGTTAGGAGACCAATCTTATCATATGGGAGCCATTGTAGCTCGCAGGTTGCATCAGAATAGACATAACGGAGATTTCTTTGGAGGAATTTATGCAACCCGCTTAGCAAATTTTCTTGAGATAGACATTCGTGAGGGTGATATGGAATTACCCCCTACTTATTTAGATTTTGATTCTATGGTTTCCCACCAGTTTGTTAAGAGGACTGAACCACCTCTCCAATATCGATTAATCTTTAACAAATGACATGTAGTCCATATTGCTCTTCCTGCTCCTGCCTTCTTTGATTCTCAGACAAAAGGAAGATATAGTATTACCAGAGAGGAGGCAGATGAGTACGAGAGGAGAGAGGAGCCTGCTCGACGCCACGCTACAGCTCAGGCGGCGATAGCCGCTGCATCACAGTACGACCCCAGCTACACCTACGGGTATCCGTCAGGCTATCCCTGGCAATAGACCAACTTAGGCCAAAAGCCTAAACTTGGGGGAGTACGTATTTCCCACCGACATTACATTCATGTTCACACACACTCATTGCTAGATGTCGGTGCTTATACTCTTCCACTGTAATATCCATGGTAGTTTATTTTCTTTTTCCTGCTTTCTTCTTGTGTGTTTGATAAACCTTAAGAAAAAGACAAAAAAAATTAGTAATAGTTTATTTATTTCCTGTAGTAATTAAAATGAAAACCCAAAAAAATATTTCCCGTTCTTCTTTTGCTTGTTGGGAGCTTTCCCGTGTAAATAGTTTTATTTTTTTTCTTTCTTTTGGGGGTCGAGAAGACTATATTGAAAATGCTTAGTGGCCCTTATATGCATGATTGTTTATTTAACTTAGAGCCCATATTACTTGTCTTCTCTCTTGAGTTGAATGCTTGCAGATTCCAGCTTAGTCCAATGCACGTGCACTCTTATTATTATACACATCGTTCGGTCGTGCAAGTGAAAGGCAATGATGATGATATATGATGGACTTATTGGGATGAGAAAAGCTGGTATGAACTCGACCTCTCTTGTTTTTGTAAATATGATGATTCATCGTTCCTGAGTCAGATATTATGAAGTAAACATATTTGCAATGACATTTAGAGATTATAGTTGCTTGTGCCATGCTTGATTAGCTATGAGTTATAATGGTTTACCTTGCGTGCCAACATGCTATTAGAATGATCATGATGTGGTATGATGGGATGGTATCCTCCTTTGAATGTATTAAGTGACTCGACTTGGCACATGTTCACGCATGTAGTTGAATCAAATCAACATAGCCTTCATGATATTTATGTTCATGGTAGATTATATCCTACTCATGCTTGTATTCAGTGTAAATTAATTTTAATGCATGTTTACGACTGTTGTCGCTCTCTCAGTTGGTCGCTTCCCAGTCTTTTGCTAGCCTTCACCTGTACTAAGCGGGAATACTGCTTGTGCATCCAAACTCCTTAAACCCCAAAGTTGTTCCATATGAGTCCACTATACCTACCTATATGCGGTATTTACCTGCCTTTCCAAGTAAATTTGTATGTGCCAAACTCTAAACCTTCAAATAAACATTCTATTTTGCATGCTAGAATAGCTCATGTGTCAACTAGGGCTGCCCTTATCTTCCGTGTTAGGCGGGTTATCCTCAAGAGGAGTGGACTCCGCTCCTCATTCACGAGAAAATGGCTGGTCGCCGGAATGCCCATTCCCATGCTTTATGCAAACTAAATCAAAATAATTGCAAACAAAACTCCCCCTGGGACCCGTTGAATGTTGGAGGCACTCATTGTTTCGAGCAAGCCATGGATTGATGCTTGTGGAGGAGGGGGGTATAAACTTTACCATTCTGTTTGGGAACCGCCTATAATTTTTTTAGCATGGAAGATATCGTCGTCTCTTAGTTGTTATGTTGACAATGAAAGTATGCCGCTCAAAATATAATTTATCTCTATTTTCAAAATCGAGCTCTGGCACCTCTACAAATCTCTGCTTCCCTCTGCGAAGGGCCTATCTATTTAATTTTATGTTGAGTCATCATCCTTCTTATTAAAAGCACCCGCTGGAGAGCACACTGTCGTTTGCATTCATTATAATTGGTTTATATTGGGTATGACTTGACTGGATCTCTTTTATCATGAATTACAATGTTTAGTCAGTCCTTGATCTTTAAAGATGCTCTGCATTTATGTTTTGTGGTCTCAGAAAGGGCTAGCGAGATACCATTTTGTTATATCATGTTATAATTATTTTGAGAAAGTGTTGTCATCCGAGTTTTGCTATTATAGCTCGCTAGCTGATTATGCTATTGATATGAGTAATTGTGAGACCTATGTGTTATTGTTAGTATGGTTAGTTCATAATTTTTGCTGAAACTTGAATGCTGGCTTTTCATGTTTACAACAACAAGAGCAAACAGAGTTTGTAAAAGTTTTTCTTTTTCTCTTTCAGTTTGTCAACTGAATTGCTTGAGGACAAGCAAGGGTTTAAACTTGGGGGAGTTGATACGTCTCCGTCGTATCTACTTTTCTAAACACTTTTTCCCTTGTTTTGGACTCTAACTTGTATGATTTCAATGGAACTAACCGGGACTGACGTTGTTTTCAGCAGAATCGCCATGATGTTGTTTTATGTGCAGAAAATAAAAATTCTCGGAATGACCTGAAACTCCACGGAACATCTTAGAAAAAATAATAATAATCCTCGCCAAAGATGAAGGCCAGGGGGCCCACACCCTGTTCACGAGGGTGGGGGGCGCGCCCCCCTCCCCCCCTAGGGGTCGCCCCCCTACCTCGTGGGCCCCCAGGTGGCCCTCCGACGCCAACTCCAACTCCATATATTGGCTTTCGGGGAGAAAAAAATCAGAGAGAAGAAATCATTGCGTTTTACGATACGGAGCCGCTGCCAAGCCCTAATCTCTCCCGGGAGGGCTGATCTGGAGTCCGTTCGGGGCTCCGGAGTGGGGGATTCGTCGCCGTCATCATCATCAACCATCCTCCATCACCAATTTCATGATGCTCGCCGCCATGCGTGAGTAATTTCATCGTAGGCTTGCTGGACGGTGATGGGTTGGATGAGATTTATCATGTAATCGAGTTAGTTTTGTTAGGGTTTGATCCCTAGTATCCACTATGTTCTGAGATTGATGTTGCTATGACTTTGCTATGCTTAATGCTTGTCACTAGGGCCCGAGTGCCATGATTTCAGATCTGAACCTATTATGTTTTCATGAATATATGTGTGTTCTTGATCCTATCTTGCAAGTCTATAGTAACCTACTATGTGTTATGATCCGGCAACCCCGAAGTGATAATAATCGGGACCACTCCCGGTGATGACCATAGTTTGAGGAGTTCATGTATTCACTATGTGCTAATGCTTTGTTCCGGTTCTCTATTAAAAGGAGGCCTTAATATCCCTTAGTTTCCAATAGGACCCCGCTGCCACGGGAGGGTAGGACAAAAGATGTCATGCAAGTTCTTTTTCATAAGCACGTATGACTATATACGGAATACATGCCTACACTACATTGATGAATTGGAGCTAGTTCTGTGTCACCCTATGTTATGACTGTTACATGACGAACCACATCCGACATAATTATCCATCACTAATCCGGTGCCTACGAGTTTTCCATATACTGGTTCTCGCTTATTTACTTTTCTGTTGCTACTGTTACAATCACTACAAAATACCAAAAACATTATTTTTGCTGTCTTTACTTTTGTTACCGTTACCACCACTATCATATTATTTTGCTACTAAACACTTTGCTGCAGATACTAAGTTTCCAGGTGTGGTTGAATTGACAACTCAGCTGCTAATACTTGAGAATATTCTTTGGCTCCCCTTGTGTCGAATCAATAAATTTGGGTTGAATACTCTACCCTCGAAAACTGTTGCGATCCCCTATACTTGTGGGTTATCACAGGCCAACCCAAGGGTCATCTTTATTTTAAACCCCCCCCCCCGGGGGGGCCAGTGCTTCTCTAAGTGTTGGTCCGAACCGAGCCGCCTGCGGGGCCACTTCCGGGAAACTCGAAGTCTGGTTTTACTCGTAGCCTATCTCATCCGGTGTGCACTGAGAACGAGATATGTGCAGCTCGGGATTTGTCGGCACAGTCGGGTGGTCTTGCTGGTCTTGTTTTACCATTGTTGAAATGTCTTGTAGACCGGGATTCCGAGACTGATCGGATCTTCCTGGGAGAAGGAATATCCTTCGTTGACCGTGAGAGCTTGTGATGGGCTAAGTTGGGACACCCCTGCAGGGTATAAACTTTCGAGAGTCGTGCCCGTGGTTATGTGGCAGATGGGAATTTGTTAATATACGGTTGTAGAGAGCTTGACACTTGACTTAATTAAAAGTCATCAACCGCATGTGTAGCCGTGATGGTCTCTTTTCGGTGGAGTCCAGGAAGTGAACACGGTTTTTGGGTTATGTCTGAGCGTAAGTAGTTTCAGGATCACTTCTTGATCACTTCTAGCTTCTCGACCGTTCCGTTTGCTTCTCTTCTAGCTCTTATTTATGTATGTTGGCCACCATATATGCTTAGTCGCTGCTGCAACCTCACCACTTATCCATTCCTTTACCCATTAAGCTTTGCTAGTCTTGATACCCATGGTAATGGGATTGCTGAGTCCTCGTGGCTCACAGATTACTACAATAACAGTTGCAAGTACAGGTTATGCGATGATCTTGACGCGAGAGTGATGTTACTTGTTTTGGAGTTCTTCTTCTGCTTCTTCTTCGATCAGGGGATAGGTTCCAGGTCGGCAGCCTGGGCTAGCAGGGTGGATGTCGTTTGAGTTTCTGTTTGTGTTTCATCCGTAGTCGGATGTTGCTCTTATGTATGATGATGTGGTATTCGTGTGGCATTGTATGCCTCTTGTATGTATCCCCATCTATTATGTAATGGTACGATGTAATGGTATCCACCTTGCAAAAGCATCTCCAATATGCGCTTCTATCCTTGGTGGGACCTTCGAGTTCCTTTAGAATAGGGTCGCATATTGGGCGTGACAAATAACCCGGGCTACCATCTCTCAGCGGTTGCATCTAGTAGCCAAAAGCTACCTTGAGTCTGCAAGACTGAGTAACGACCACGTACAAATCCACGCAGTGGCCTTGTTTATAACCCGCAAAAAGTTGGGGAAATTTTTTCTGTTAAATATCATATCATTTCTGTGGTTCCATATGGGCCAAAATAGTGCACATATCCCTATCCGAATATGTCTCACAATATTTGTTTCTACTCCGTGTAGACACATCCCAAATAACGCGTTGATGCTAGTCGGAGGACTAATGTTGAAGGCTATATGAATTGTGCGTCAAAGCAGTTTGGCAAGCGGACAATCGAGAAAGAGGTGTTTTATATTTTCATCCTGATCGCAAAAGCAACATCCCGAACTACCCATCCATCTTCGCTTTAACAAGTTATCCTTTGTCAAAATCACTTCTGGATAGACATACATGACTCCTCAGGCGGCCGCCTCCTCCCCATTTAGGGTTTCTCTGCGTCCCACCGGCGCCGGCGCTGATCCGCCTCGTCTCCGGTGGCCTTAGGGTCATGGGAGCGTAGCGGATCCCGGCCCTTGCCGGTGGGAGGGCTCCGTTTTTAGATATGTCTTTGAGATCTGTTAAGGTTTGTGTCCAACTTAGGAAGGCGAGACGGCGGCGGCTTCCTGAAGATGGAATAAGGTTCTCCCCGCCTAGTCCCTGTTTCGGTGGTACGTTCAGTGTCATCGGTAGGCGTGTGGATGTGTGTCTCCAACGGATCTGTCCTTGGTGGATTTGCTCGGATCTGTTCGTCGTTCGTCTAGGTTCATGTGTTTTCAGGTTGGATCCTTCCTATCTACGCTACTCTTCATCGGCAGCGGTTGCTGTTCCGGTGCGTTGGTCCTATGGGGCCTTAGCACGACGACTTTTCGACTGTCTGCTACAACAAGTTTTGACCAGCTCCGATGAGAGAGGGGCGATGCTGGCGGCGTGCCTTCGGCTCGCTTCATTGCTTGTAGTCGTCGCTAGGTGGTCTACGGATCTAGATGTAATTTTTATTATTTCTGGTGTTCGTTGTACTGCCATGATTGAAGATGAATAGATTGGATGTTTTCCCGCAAAAAAATCACTTCCTTGTGGACAAAACCACATAAAATTTTAATTCTAAGTGGAAATTTAATTTTTCAGATATGAAGTGATCTCGAGATTGATCCAGTTAGATCCAAGTACATCGATTTCACCGTTAAACAACCGTTCCTAGATAATTTCCAGTGAATGGCATCTGGTTGATCCAAAAGTTGAACATCCATCAACCTGCGCACCAAATTCAGCCACGAGTTCCAATTTTCCCCCACCAACGACCTCCTGAATTGGATATTAAGAGGGATTGTTTGTAATACTGTAGCGACATAAGCTTACTTACATTGTACAATATCATTTAATGTGGGATATTGCAGGGCCAAAGGTGTCTCCCCTAGCCATGCATCTTCCCAGAATCTAGTCATATTACCGTTACCAATGATAAATTTCACCCTCTGAAAAAAGATTTCTTTCATCCTCTTTTTTTTTTAGCATCGGTACAGACACAAGCGCTCATATACATGCGCATACACTCATCCCTATGAACGCACACACGCACACCCTACCCCTATGAGCACCTCCGAAAGACTGAGCCGGCATATCATCTTGAGACTTACGAAGTCGTCGTAGGCACCTCGTCGTCGACGGGAACGTCTCCTCCCACTGAAAGCGCATCGCCGGAAATCTTGAAATAAGTCCAGGAATAATGCGAGCATCAGGATTTGAACCTGGTGGGTTGGGGATACCACTGTCCACCTAACCATCTCAACCACATGCCTCATTAACCCCTTCCAAGACGGTGAGTCATTAGGTCTAGCGGTAATCTGGGCCAATGTTTTAGTTTGAAGGTACTTTTTAAAAAAAAAAGGAGGAACACCCCGGCCTCTGCATATGGATAATGCATGCAGCCACTTTATTAATTATTCGCTTGTTATGCAAAATAAGCCGACAATCCATTCCTTTATGCATTGAGATAAAAACGGTGACATGTGGAATGTGATTACTGTCACCAGGCAATCGAAATGACAATCTAGTTTCGCATGCGACCTAAAACTGTTTGAAATATGTTTCCCGTCTTTCTCTATCAATTCGGACTTCTGGATGTGTTGATTGGAGCATAAATAATTCGGAATCAGTCTACACGTGACACGGTCGTGTTGAGATATATTGCTTGTCTCTTTTAATCATTTTGAACTTTTAAATGAATTGATTGAAGCATGAATTTAATAAATACCATGTGATATTACACCTTACATTTTTTGCAGCTCTGCAGGTTGAGTCCGTAGTGGAGGAATGGCGGGACAGAGCACCAGCCAGTGGTAGCTCTCTGGAAGCAAACAATGCATGTTTTTGTTCCTTATAAACCAGACTACAGATGACTTGCAATGTGCTGATATTCCTTTGGTTGGCAAAATAGAAAAAGCGATGATTCGCGTCAATCCTATGGGAAATCAAAGCAGCCGTAGTTCAGCTCAAAGTGAAAAAAAGGAAAAACTGTAGTTGCCAAGGGCGCGTTTGATTGATATCTCTGTTTTAGTCCATTTTGCATACTTGTTTCAGTTGAATCTGTTTAGACTAATGCAGCCTAAAAATTAAAACATTTGCATGTAGTTTGATTGCTTGCATTACGCTCCCTACATCAAAGAAAGCAATTTGTAGCACGCTATTTGGTTGTCTGCGTCGCTGATGTTAAACAAACAACACGTTGTTTGGTTGCAAACGGCATAAGGTGTGATCATCACTTCTCACTGGTGGTGACCTTACCACACACACTGAACATCGTCTTGTCCTAGTGAGGAAACAAATGCCAATTTATCCTAACTACTAACAAATGGCAGTATAAATTATTAAGAGCCCTATGACTGAATAGGGCAAAGTTTAATGTTGCTAACTAGGTAGAAGTCCGTCCTCTTCCTCTTCTTTTTCTTTTGTTGCTGCTTCTTCTTCTTCTGCTGTTGTGCTGCTTCTTCTTCTTGTCTTGTGTTGTTGTCCTTCTTCAAATCCTTGTCTGACCTTTGAGGCCACTTCAACCTTTTGTTTTTCCACACTTCGTTGTCAAACGCCTCCACCATGGCCGGAGTTGACCACCTCATCAGGCGTCACATATTTCTCGTCCGGCACAAGTTTATCATAACTCTATTGTAGGATCCAGTTATGAATGATGCAACATGCAAAAACAAGCTTAACTTGGATAGGGTAAAGGTGGAATGGCTTCCGATTCAGAATCTTAAACATATTCTTCACAGCTCCAAATGCCCTCTCAACTATAACTCTAAGGTTGAAGTATCTGAGATTGAACAGTTTCCGAGGAGTCCTAGGATAATTCCTACCAAATAACTCGTTCAGATGGTACCTAGTTTATTGGTGATGTGTGACTATCGCACGGTTCATGGTTTAAAGGAGAGCAAACATACAAGGACAGTATTGCATGCGGCAGGCGTTGAAGAATAGATTTTTTCAATAAAGAACATATATTAATATTAAGAAGATACCAATTATACTGGCCTCTGCGACCAATATGATATCAGGCGTTTCCGAATCCCCCTGCACCACACCCTACGTCGGGGCCAACTTTTGCAATCTGACTCGCTGGAAACGGCCAATTCAAGCGTTCCCAACAAAGCAGGCTCTGATTGGCCTCTGTAACCAATATGATATCAGGCGTTTTCGAATCCCCCTGCACCGCACCCTACGTCGGGACCAATTTTTGCAGTCCGACTAGCTGGAAACAGCCGATTCAAACGTTCCCAACGAGGCAAGCTCTGAGGTGTTTTGAATATCGTGTCGATGCAAACCAGACCTCCTTGCATGCAACCAACAGGCATTTTCCATCCCGCCCGGGCCTGGTTAGGCTGTATCCTGTATGCAGCCTACCAAACGCCCCAAGTTGGAAGGTACCTATTCCCAAAGCGCACCAGTCTTTTTTTTTTTTTTTGAAAACGAAGGTGGCTCATGGCCGACCTTATATTTCAAAGGAGGCATATAGCCTCATGAGGTACAAGTACATGGCATGTGAAGTGCACCCAGGTGCAAGGCCAGTCATCAAAAGACTAAACTCTTCTCACGCGAACCAAATTCTGTAGGACCTGCTGACTTCTGAATCAGGGTCAGTCCAAATCATGTACCATCTGTACCCAGTTGCACCGTAGCATCTTTTAACTTGTACCACTCCGCATATACAGAACTGAAACCACTTGACATATGGAGCACTATACACACATCTAGGCATCTACTCGACGAGCGGCAGCGACACGGTCGACATGACTGTTCCACACAGTCACAGGTACGAGTCCAGGTAAGCGTGCCGGCCCCGCCTGCTGAACTCGAGCAGGCTGCCGTAGGCCCGGTCCGCGACCACGACGAACAGCGCGTCCGCGTCCGGGCTGAACGCCACGCCCGCGATCTCCCCGAACAGCCCGATCTCCTGGGCGGCGCCGTAGCCGGCCTGCGCGTCGTACACGTGGACGAAGTCCGCCGCCTCCGCCGCCGCCAGGAACCGCCCTTCCGACGAGAACCGGAGGCCCCGAACCGCGCCGATCCTCCCTCCCAGCACCGCGAACGACGCAGACAGGTTGCGCGTGTCCCACAGCCGGCACGTCTTGTCCTGGTTCCCCGTCGCCAGGACGTGGCCGCCGGGGTGCCAGGCCGATGAGAACGAGTAGTCCAGGTGCCCTTTGAGAGTCGCTATCTCCTAGAAATGTAAGCAAGAACAATGCTCAGTTTTTCTGCTGGTGGAATGAAGGGGGACTTGAGGCTATGTGATCTGATGATCTGTTGCGTACTTCGCCCGATTGAGCGTCGGCGATCACGCAGTCGGAGCTGTCGCCGAGGATAGCAAGGAGCTTCCCATCAGGACTCACCGATGTGTTCTGTGAAGGACATGACAACTTATGATTCACCTTCCAGGAGCAAGACTAGAGTTCAAGATTACTGAGGAGCTTGGATTCACTCACATTGACCGACCACGGGTAAGTAAAGCGGCTAAGCAGGCTGCACCTCTCAGCATCAAGAAATTTGACAGTGCAGTCATTGTTGGCCGCCGTCACTCTAGTAGCGCCGCTGCATTTTGACAACAGGAAATCCGATAGTCGATCACGTATTGCCCACAATTTCGAAATCAGAATATCGACGAAACTGTGCAGTTCTTACCTAGGAGACTCATACACATCTACAGCATTAGTGACGGAGTTTTTATTATCAGCAACATTCGTACAGAATGCCACCCCGGGCTTGTCAACATACTGTCGAGAAACAATTACATGAGCTAAGGGGTACATAAAATGGCTGAAAATTCAGCGCGTCTTGAGACTATACCTTGAAAATCAGTTCGCCGCGGAAACCGCCCGCTACCATGAGATTGTCTTTTAGGGCCATTGAGCTGATTTGGACTCTGGACAATGTCCGAGCTCCATGCGCCTTCTGTGAAGCAGGGAGTATAGATCGGAGGTTAGATATACAAAAATAACAGAAAAAAGGCACGCACTGAAGAGATGCAAACCTGCTTTGGAACAACTTGGCCTGCAACGTGGAGCACTTCTGTCCCTCTTTGAAGAAGAGAAGACCAGTGCATTACTGAATTGTTCTGTGCCATGTAAACATCATGCTTGGATGTGGCCCACACAAGATTCCTTAGCTGAAGATACCAAGAATAGGAATGGTCAGTGCCTTCGGAGTAGAAAATGTGAACAATGCTTCGCAGGTGTTGTTTATCCAAAAGAAAGAAAAAAAGTACTCTAGTTGATCGTAGCAACCAAGCACTGACAATTTGATCTTGACGATATGCTTAGTGATAGTAACATAATGTTCTCCATGGTCTTTACAACATTACTGAAATTATCTTACAAACAACTGTATTAAGAAAGAGAACAAAAAAGGCCTGGCAAAACAGCAGATGAGAGCACATTACCGTATCCATAAGAATTTGATGGAAAACTGATTGGCAACCTGATGTGTGTCTGAAACTGCACAAACCAAAGGACCAATAGCTCCCTACACACTCATGCACATTTCTAGGCATCACTCCCATTTGACCAACTCCATTACAGACTGTAACTCTTTACCATTATGGTTAGGATTAGGACCTAGGAGTATTTCAAGATGCAGCAGGGCATCCACAATGTGAGTATTTGGCGCCTCTAAGGCTGCCTCTAGGCCTATGAACACTGCCTCTATACACTATCGTCGGCCTCTAAGCCAAAAATTCTTGGAGACGCCTCTATGCTAAGCACTGGCCTCCAATGCTTTGTGCTGAATAAAATATTCTGATGTCCCCACTGTCAGCCAGTTAGGTGCTGGAGGGACCGATGAGTTGATTAACAAATGCATCATATTTTATTTAATTGTGGGCCCGGCTTTGTCTCTAAAGCTAGAGGCTGCACACTGCAGAGTTTTCATCTATGGTTAAGAGGCAGATCCATGGGTAGTTTAGAGGCAAGGTTGCCTCCAAACACTGGATATGCTCTAAAGGAATACATATGTCTAAAACACCAACCATCGTTAGTAAAATACACCTGAAGAAGCATTTGGTTTCTTACTTGAAACTAACTGAAGATAATCCAATGCAACAGTTTATGGTGAGTTAGTGACCCAATTTTCAACTCCTTATAGAAGTTCAAGGGCTAATGCAGACTTTTTGAACATCAGTGTAGGTGCGGCCACACACTAGTTATAGCAATTTAAAAGAGGATAAGCAGATAACGTCTTTCAGGAACCGGAACCCATAACCATGATAACGAGCTCATGGAAATATAATGACATCAAAATGTCAAATAGTACAATAATTGACGGAAGAATGTATTCCGAGAATGCAAGACATGCACACACAATTTACTCGGCTAATAATGCAAAAGATGTAGTGTTCAAGGACTTTTAGTAGGTCAAAGTTAATACCATAAGAAGTCCTGCATAAAATTTTGTTAGCATCTCTCTAAGGTTCAACCTGCCAAAAAGAAATAGGAATATGAATAATCTAACCGAACCTTGCTATAATAACCTATCATATCATATTCCAAAGATGCCATATGACAGCGCCGGCCACTGAGGATGCTCAACCACCTGCTTAAGAACCTTGTTGAGTCCATTGTATTGCAGTTCTATCCTAATATACAAGACCGCTAATTGCAGAAATGAAACTACAGCTTCAGTTACCAGATCAGACACAACTTATAACATGACCTGCACTCACTGTTACGCTATAGTTGCAGTCTATACCAAAGGAATAGACACGAATGAAGTTTAGAAGCTTCACCTAACGAAATCAAAACCGGTCAAAGCTTCAAGAATCTCACAACATCTACAAAACAGAGTAAGAACATAAAATGCAAAACGCTAATATAATGTGAATATATCAGGCATTCACCAGTTATTATTTATATGCTTTTGGCATAAGCTTTCCTCATACTTGTTTTTCTTTTTGGAGCAGAAGACATAAGAGTAGAGAGGACAGAGAGGGAACAGTTAAATCTTTGCACTAGTAAAGGTAAACAATGAGGTGAATACTGAAAGTTCTTCTACTACATATGAGGAGTAAAAATGCAATGCATTATGATGTAGTAACTGTGGGCAACCATATTAACAGCTTGTGCTCAGTTTTTTTTCGGAAAGTAAAACATTCCACGTGGTTTGAGTGCACATATTTTTCCTTTAAAAATGTTGAAAATTGAGCTAACTATAGTGAGTAACAGTCACAAACTCTGGAATTCTTTAAATAATTGAACATGTTGTTTAACACCTTTGATGTTAAGATTCTTATATCAATGCAAAAATCAATATCTTAGAAAAGTGGAAGATAAATGTACCTGAAAATGCACTATCGTTGGCTTGACAAGTCGTGTGTTGAAGCAGAAATCATAGAACCTGTCATTTGTCTCCACTTGTTTGCACTCCTAGAGAAGGAGGGGGAGGAGATAAGTCAAAAAGCTAAAGGCTATCATAAGAATTTACAACCATATAACAAACAAACAAATATTCTTTATGGCGTTATGGGAAGATGTATTGTCTGCTTGGAGTGTCACCTCAATAGTTGAACCTGAGATAGATACCAAAACAAACCCGACCATTTTTGTGTCAACAGACAACTAGCAAGGTGTGATAAAAGAGTTTAGGTGAAAAGGTTGCATAAAAAGCATGTGTTTATGGAAGTGGAACACGTTTGGTGTTAATACTTAGTACTAGGTAGTAGTTAGTAACACCAAACAAAACAATCAAGAGTATTTTACGAATATGATTAACACAGAGAGTGAGCTATCTCGCATTTATTGGAACATTAGCACAATGCCAGTGCATTGCCACGAAGCAAAAAAAAAAGAGAGAGAGAAGTTGGACCATCAGCTTAGGAGATTTTCAAAAAATATTAATGATGTGTGACTATCGTGTGGTTCATGGTTTAAAAGAGAGCAAAAGTATGAGGACAGATTTGCATGCGGGCAGGCGTTGAAGAATCTTTTTTCGGATAAAGGACATATATTAATATCAAGAAGATACCAATTATACTGGCCTCTGCAACCAACATGATATCAAGAGCTAGTCAAGACATCAAGGATGCACACAGCAACCTATTACAAAAAAAAACATGACCCCGAATGGCAGACGCGGCAACAGGCAACACCAACTACCGCCCTTGGCAAAGCAAAAACTGCGAGAGAGGTTCTTCAACATGAACCTGAGCATGTGTCAGGCCGGGCTTGTAAGAGCCCGACCTTCAAAATACCAGCCCGAACTATCCTCTTTTCTCAAGCCTGAGCCCAGCCCAAAGTCGAATCCGAAGCCCGAAAGCCCAGCCCGAATTCACTTTTCGATACTTGCACATGCAAGCCCGGCCCGAAATCTTGAAAAATAGAAGCCTAAACCCATCCCAAAACTACCTTCCGGACTGCAAAAGGAGGCCCGAGTCAGGCCCGATTGACAAGCCTGACACAGGCGGGCCTTTGTTTTTTAGGTCGGGTCATCAGCCGGGCTGCCCATACCCGGGTCTACTTCAACAACAACCTAGGAAGGGAACGACACACCGCGCCGCCGCTGCCGGATTCAACCACTGAAGGTCGGATCATAGGTTTTCACCCTGAAGATCAAATCCGAGCAACTCCAAGCAATGCCTTCAGGAACGGGAAGGCGTGTAAACACCGCCATTGCCATGTGCAACCAACTAAGGTTGTTGTTCCCACATATGAGTAATAGTGGAAAAAATAGAGGTGAACTCACAACCAACCCCAACCTTTATAAGCAAGGAAAGAAGATGACAACTATCATCACAATTGGCATGAAGAGCCAAAAGGGCGATAAGCAGAAAAACAGCTTTGCAGCAATGCCACTCGTGTAGAAGTGTACAACACTAAATCTCACCATATCAAACCCCTGGTGTGACCTAGCGAGGTTCTCATAATTCTTGTAATGCTTCAGCCTCATCTTGCGATACTGATCTCTACTGTATTTTAACCTCTCCCATGGTATCCCTTGCATATCTTTTCCATTTCTGTACTCCACGGCTGATGTATCATTCTTATGCTTATTCTGCATCAAGAACAAAATTGAGGTCTTAATGGCCTTGAAACAAAGGAAAGAATGCAATTGTTCAGACAAACCAAAACAATCCAGAGTAATAATCTAACAAAAAGGGAAAGTAACATGTCTAGAAAGGCTCAAGTATATACACATGTTATATACTGTCCCAGAGATAACTAAGGTTTTTTCTGGGGGCAGAGAAAACTAATATAATCTTAGAAATCATAAATGTCCATGTGCACATTCCTACATCATGATTTAGTAGGTGTCCCAGTTGTTGGCTCGTTGCCATCACATATGTCCACCTCAATAGTGATGTTGTTGTATTTCGGCAGGCACTCCGAAAGCTAATTTAGCACTAAAATTTCCTTTTAGTGCCAACCATTTCCACTAGGTAGGGTCATCGGCAACATTTGCATATGTCCACCTCAATATTCCGTGGCTGAATTGCGAACATGCTTTATTTAGCTTTAGCAAAATTAATGTGTGGTCTGCACGTAAGATCACTCCAGCAACCATCTCCTTCCGTATTGAAGGCTTGAACCAACACACGAACTACCAAATTATTACATGTAGTGAGACTTGTTTAACATACCGGGCTTGAGGGATGGCCGTCGCGGCCGCCGGAGACGCCAAACCCGTCGGAGTCGAAGTGGTCGTCTTGCAGGTCTTCCAAATCGTCGTTCAAGTACACGGCCATCGTCCCTGCCAAGGAAAACCACGAGAATCGAGTGAATTCCAGAAAGGAACCGAGAAACTCTGAGAGAAAAACTGCAGCTTGCGAACAAGAGTCGTTCAAGCGCAGCGCGGCGGCCGGCCAAAACCTCCCAAACCACCGCCGGCGAACCCAGACGAGCGGAGCAACCCAGCGCGGCAGGGAGGGAGGGATCACACATTCGGACGCAGCAAGACCGAACCCTCCAAAAATAATCGGCGGAAAAACACGCGCGCCGACGGCGGCACCTATGATGGATGATTTTACCTCCCTGGGAGCCGGAGGCCTGCAGCGGGCGGTCCTGCTGGCCAGCACAGCAGCTCGAATCGCGGTCGAGGTCCCTGGAGGCTGGAGCCCTCAGGATTCGGAGAGGATTCGGCGCGCGAGATGAAAATATCCCCGGTCGTTGGTCTTCGAGCAGGAAAGAATATCCCGGTGGTGGAAGTGGCGAAAGGGGAGGAGAAAAGCGGTGCGTGAACAGAGAAGGCACCGCGTTAACTAGCCCGCGCCATTTCTATTATTTTTTTCGCAGGGCACTTCGTTTTTATCTTATCTCTATCTCTATATTTATTTATATATCTACATTTCTCTACCTACTTGAAACGAATGTAAAGTCCCTAAAAAAAGTGTAAAGGCGTCTTTAACGCTGACCCTCAAAAGCCCAGCAACCGTCCGGATCCGGACGAGGTGTCCAGACGCAATTTGTCATTCAACGTGGTACCCCTCGGTCTGCGGACCAGTCCGGTTGTCTGAATACCTACAACCCGGATGCAAACTGAGGAGGCCCTGTGTGTCCGAACCGTCATCACATAGGACTGCGACATCCTGGCCCACTCAAATCCCCTTCTGGTCCATTTTCCTTCCACTCCGCCCCTACTTCTCATTTACTTTGCATCTACACCCTCCTTCTCGTCCGCCGCTGCACCTCTCTGGACGCCGCCCAAGCATCCTCGGACGTCTGCATCCCTCACCCATGCGCATGCTCGCCTTGGACTATGCCACTGTCCACTCAGGATCCGTCAGTAGCCAGATACTCTCTTCCCCTTACCGACGCCATCAATGGTGGACACCATGCCTTACAGGTGTTCGATCAAATGTCATATAGTTTTTTTGGTGAACATCTCATTGTTTTCTAGAGTAAGCACAATGTTGAGATACTCGCTGATGAAGGATGAGTTGTTGTATGCATAGGACTTTATAGGCATAAGGCAAGGGTTTTTTTTGTGCAAAACCTGCATGTTTCTTCACGCCTCGTTGTAAACGATTGTTCATGCAATGTTTTTTCTAAATGCTCGTGGCACATAAAAAATGTTCACAACACTCACATAGACATCTGATTTTTTTTTAAAATGTTCATGAAAACATAAAAAATATCATATATTTTTTAAATGTTCACTACATTTTAAAAATGTCCACTAGTTTTTTATTTTTTTCTTGAAAAGGTAAATAATGATTGTCACGATTTGAAGATATGTTGATGACATATAAAAAAAATTCAATTCTTCTTTTTACAAAAGAAGGATTGAAAATATGAAATAAAGTAAAGAAAAGGAAAATATAACAAAAATAGATATAAAAAATAAAAATAACACCTGGAATTTCTTTAAAGTGGGAGGAAGGTTTCTAAAACCGCTCCTATGAAGGTTCCAAACTGGTCCATTCTGGTCCGTAGATGATTCATAAAACCACTGGAAAACGTTGTTGGGCTGGCTCATTTCGTGCGGTACTGTAGGTGAGCTGACGGTGCGTCTCATAGTAAGCGAGATATAGCACTGACTGACTGGACAAAGAGTTTCATAGCACGGGCTCAAATGAGCCCTGGGTGAACAGTGAAACTAAAAATATGAAAAAAAAATTTAAAAAGGTCTGATTTTCTTTTTGAAGAACATTAAAAAATTAGTGCTTGCAAAGTTTCATCATGGAATCACATTTGTGGAAGTCGTGGCAAAAAAAATGATGATCCAAAGATGCTACTTTCAGAAGCATTTTGGGGAGCTGATTTTATCCTTTCTGCCATGACTTCCACAAATGTGTTTCCATGCTGAAAAAATTTAAGCACCTGAAAAATTTCTTATTCTTTGCCAAAAGAAAAATCAGAAATTTTTGAATTACTTTTTATTTTTTTCCTATTTTTACTGATCATGCCAAGAGCATTTGAGCTCGAGCTCAGATTAGGACTTTCGCGACTGTCACTGTAACCACTTGTTGTTGTGGTAACGCATTTCTGGAAGTTTGCTTCTTTATTGACCTCCAGAATGTGTATCTTCTTTTCTCACAATAGTGTCCAACTCTGACAGCATGAAACCGGACGTGGTTCTCACTCTGTTTATATTTGATGTGCTCCAACGTTTCTTCTAGCCAGTCTCAGAACGCTTGATTCTACGAGAGAAAAAAGGTTCTTGACAAAAGGAGTGGATACTTCCTTCAAAAGGGCCAATTCTCCAATGTCCAAAGATAAGTATAAGCTTTAAAGGACAGTTCCAGGATACAGTTCATGGATTCAGGAGAACATGAATTTCAACACCTTATTTTTTTCTGTTTCCTTACAAAATAAATCAACAAAACCTAACCAATCAAAAATGTAGAAGAAAAGAAATAACTATTCAGATATCCTAAGGCTTTCTGCTTAGTTCCTAAATCTGCACTTTGGTGCTCTGTTCTTCCCTCTTACAAGGACAGGCAGGGGCTGGGTAGTGTCATATAATTCCACTTCGATGCTCTGTTGACTGTTGGTCGTCCTCACATGAAGAAGTTGGGCACACCATCGCCGAAGGTCGGGTCGAACTCGAAAAGGCAGTCCATGCTCGGGGCCGACACGGCTGTGAGCGCCGACACCACCTCCTGGAGGTCGCCGTCCAGCGGCCACTCCGTGTACGCGCCGGCTGGCACCGGGTACGGCGACATGGTCAGACCACCGTTGGAGCCAGACGCCACAGGCGACGCCCCCAACGGTGAGACACTGGCGTTCGGGCCGCCGTGGTCCGCGTCCACGGTCAGGCCGGCTCTGAGGCTCTGCAGCAGGCTCTCCGCGTGCGGGTTGTGTTGGTTCGTCGGCGGCCTCCTGCCGCCGCCGCTGCCCGTTGGCCTGCAGGTGTGCTGGCCGTGGTAGACGACGTCGAAGAGCGCGGGGTCCTGGTCGGCGCGCTGCACCTGCTTGGTGGCGGGGCAGCCCTGCGAGTTGCGGTGGGTGCAGCGGTAGTACGCCCTCGGGTGCTTGGCGCCGAGGATGTCCTTCTGCCCGTACTTCCTCCAGCTGTGGCCGTCGTCGCCAGGCCCCTCCGCACCGCCGGCCGCACTCACCCTCACCTGGCTCGTCCACCTCGCCGTCGCCTTCCTGCAAAGAACCATCGACGAAGCGCCAAGAATTCAACAACAGTTCGGCACATTTGGATGATCCAATTCCATTCCAATGGTGCTCTGTTCGAGCATTTGAGTTGAGTTGGGCCTTTCTTTTTACCTCTTCTTGGTGTTGGTCCTGAAGGGCTGGTCGGAGACGCCGCTGAGGGAGCTGGACGTGCTGGAGGGCGTGGTCGGGGCGTCGGGGAAATGTGCGGCGACGAAGCCGATGGACCTGTCGGTGAGCGCGAAGATCTCGGCGGTGAGGGCGCGGCACAGGTCGATGGAGGCGTCCGGCGCGTGCAGGTGCAGCTCGAGCTGCCGCACCAGCTCCTGGACGCGGCACAGTTCCGACACCACAAGCTGCAGGTTCCCGCGGCCGGTGCCGTTCCCCTCCACGCTCTCCATTGCCGCGGACACGGAAGAACACGTTCGATCGGCGGAGGAGAAGGAAGGAAGTGATCGGCGATATCTCTCGATCGCGAGGTGCAGGAGAGCAGGTGGTGGTGGTGTGAGGCGGGGAGACGAGACATCTTATAGAGGCAGAGTTCAAGTCAAGTGAGGTGGAGGGGATTTGTTTGACTGGATGGGGATTGTTTGGACTGCCATTTGGTGATTGGTTGCTGCCTTGCCGGGTACGGGTAGGGTTTTGCAGCTGCAGGCCGTTTTGCCCGTGGATGCCCAAATATTTAGATGGTCAAATGGATGGTTTTATTTTCTTTGACAAAAAATATATCCCATTTGATATCTTCGTATTGGAGAGTCCACGAATTTCACCTTGTATTTTTTGTAAAATATTTCGTCTTCATTTTCAGCTCCCTCGCCCAAAAATAGGGTTAAAACTGAGTGAACCTTCCTGTTGTTGTACTTATGTAAAAAGGTCGGATATACTTGTGTAAACACAAGTTGGCAACTATACTTTGTCCTTATACTCCCTCTGTTCTATATTATAGTGCGTATAGATTTTTAAAAAGTTAAATTTTGCATAATTTGATCAATTTATAGAGATAACTATGTATATCTATAATAGTAAGTATACAAAATATGAAACTACGTCTTATGTTGAATCTAATGACATATGTTTGACTTAATGTGCTTCAGAATCTATGTAAAGAGGCATAAAAGCGGGACTAATAAACCCAATAAATAGGAAAGGAGGTAGTAGCTTTTTAGAATTTACTTTTTTTGCTGGGAATTTAGATACTGCTTTCCCGCCACTCTCAAATATACACTAGACTACTGCATACTCCCTCTATAAACTAATATGAAACTGTTTAGATGACTAAAATAGTGATCCGAACAGTCTTATATTAATTTCCAAAGGGAAGATAAAACATTTTGCATGGAAGGTTTTGCGTGGCGCCCTTCCATGCTTTGGTGTATTAGCAAACCGACACGTCTCATGCTCAGCTCAATGTCCCGTTTGTTCGGTCGGGGCGGAAGACACACAACACTGTTTATTTAAGTGCCGACGAGCTACAAAAGTTTGGGAGCGGCTGGGCTTATTACAAGTCATACGGGAAACTGTCGCTAAGGACTGATCAGGGTCCATTACGATGGAAATTTTATCAAAACTTCAGGGCGTGGATGCGGAGGTACCAAAGGCAAAGCTTGCAGTTGTAGCAGCATGGTATATATGGTGGCAGCGCCAACAGACAGTAAAGGGAATTAAAGTCCAAACGCCAGGAAAAACAACACTAACCATCAAGGTTTTGGCGACAAATTACTTCAGATCAACTATACCCAAAGGTCCAGCTAGGAAAAGCGATCACGTGTGGAGGAGACCAGGACATGGGACAGTGAAGATAAATGTTGATGCTTCCTTTCACTATGAAACACTTTCTGGTGCATGTGGTGCAGTGGCTCGTGATAACCGGGGTGATTTTATTGCGGCAGCAAGTTGGTTTGTTCCAAACATTAGTGGAGTTGGCGCAGCTGAGCCACTGCAATCAGAAATGGACTGTACCTGGCAACTCACATTGGATGCAACAACATAGAACTTGAATCAGATTGTTCCTTCGTGATGGACTCAGAGAACCAATCTAATGATTATTTAGGCCCGGAGGTAGCTATCATCATAGAGTGCAAACATCTTATGATGGATTTTGCATCAATAACCTTCAGACATTTCTATAGAGAGACCAATCAGGTGGCAGATGAATTAGCAAAGAACTCTTTTACTACTAGAGCGTCTAGTTCTTGGGATGATGAGATCCCTGGTTTTATTTATCATTTGCTTATATAAGACATGTCTATTTTTGAGAAACAAAGTCTATTTGTGGTAAAAAAAATAGAGGCCCACTATTCAGACGCGGATTTGTGGGACATGAAGACACACGAGGATGAAATCAGAACTGTCCATATGTGCTTTGAAAGTTAATGTGCATGATATAAAAGCTTATATATTGGCAGCCTCAACTAGTTCACATGTTTGTTGCCTACTCATACAGGTTGATGTCCTCCAACTGGAATGTTGTGCAGTGGGACTTTGCCACAACGAACGCCATTTGGTATCCGTTCAGGCAGACTGCCTCAACAACTTCTTCACCTTCTCGGGCCCATGCCGAAGGCGATTCACTACCACCTCCATGTTCTCCGAAGTCGAGTTGTGCTCCCAAATGGCATCACAGGTCATCCTAAAAGACGCCTTCAAGGACCCAACCGCCTGTTCCGCCGGACTAAATCTACTGCGAGTGCATCAAAGATACGCCAACATAAGCAATCTGCGGATCCTGGATGGGAAAGACACGAATGGGGGCTTACCAGCAGCGACATGTCGAGTCCTTTTTAAATAGGATTCAGTAGAAAGATTCTCCTCCTTAAGTATTCGAGTGTGAGTCTTGGTCGCCTCGAGCTTGGTAGTAATGGTTTGTATCTTCTCCGGTTGACGAGCACGAGTCCTCATCGCCCCGAGCTCTTCCTCTAGCTTGGCAGTGGCGACCTTCTCCTCCTTAAGTTATCGAGCATGAGATTTCATCCCCTCAAGCTCTTCCTTGAGCTTGATTGTGGCTTTGAGATCCTTCTTGAGCTTAGCGGCCTCATCTTCATCAACTACAGAAGAGGTAAAATCAGTTTGTACAACAATGGCATAGTAATTCAAAGAAATTTTGAGTTGGCTACCTTGAGCCCAAGTAGTCTCAGGTGTGACCTTGGCCTTATTCTTGACCAATGTCTCATGGGTCGCAGTGAGGATGCCCCACAAGCTGCTCCACTCGGCTTTGTGCCTTTTGATTTGGTCGAAGGATTCAAGCTTGCTCTAGCGGAACTCAGTCTTATCCTTTGGCATCTCGTCTAGCCTATGCAAATATAACAAAAGAAGTTAGCTACTTGAGAAAAGTCATAAAGATCCTTCGCTCGGTTCCATGAATTGAATGGAGGCTCGGGGGCTACACCCAGGATGAAACCAACAAGCTAAGAAAGAGACTCTCTGCAGACTCATAGAGTCGGTCAGAGGATCGGGGGCTGCCTTTTGATGGGTGTATTATCCATGCATCCATGGAAGAGACAAAAAGAGAAGAAAATACGAGGACAATAAGCATACGTTCATCACCGATTGGGGCTTGTCAATTATTAGATTAGTGTTGTTGTTTAAACCATTGATACCCTTTCTTTGGGTCCTTACCAAATCCAAGATTTAGTCGCTAGTTTATTGACGATGCCCATCGCCTTACCCCATTCTCCTTCTTCTTCAAGGTCGTGGTTTGATGTCGCTTGGACATGGCAGGTAGAGGAGTCACTTTAGACTTCATCCTCTCCAGGTCCTCCAATGACTTGAGGAAATACAGGTGATCTGCTCATCCAATAGTACCAACGGCTCCGATACCGTCGCGCTGTAAACAACATAGAGACGGCTCGATCATTGTCACTCCCTTTCGAGCCAACACGAACGACTTAACTCCACGAGCGTTCAAATCACACCGCCCTAGGCGACAGGTGACCCAGTGGTGGTGGTGGAAGCGCGAGTGACACCTTTGGCGACGACACCGGAGGGAAGGGGACATTCTGAGGAAAAAGAGGGAGGGCAACGGAGTATCAGAAGATGTCTTCTCACTATTTCTATTAGTTTACACAAGATATGGAGAAAATGTCATTATTCCCTTATTGCAGCACACATCTTAATGTATTTCGACAAGTCTATGGCTTGATCTACCATAAGAACAGCTAGCCAACGAAATAGAATTATGCTAGAAAAACTATTCATGTTTTTAAGTTTTCGGTGTATGACTAGGGATGTAAGTGGGACGGACTGACCAGCAATACCATAAACGTCGATTTAGTTTCCCTCCAATTATCAGTGTATCGGGTTGTCTTGCCAATATACATAGTACATTGTGTTCCATGGATAATCAATCAGATTTTTTAAGCATGTAATACTTAAGTACGTTCAAAGCAAGTAATAATTTCATATTAAACATGTAAAGTAATTCCACATATAAATACATATTAAATTCCATAATGAGGTATTCTGGATATTATCAATTCCAAGTAATTTGAATATAGTGGCAGTCTAAGCCAGGACTTGAACTCGGGTGGGCTGGCAGCTATCCCAACTGCCCAGTCAACGGGTGGATGCCTCGTCCTCAAAAATGAGACCAACCCAAGGGCTAACCCTCGTTGGCATTTATTTATAGGAGAAACTCCGCGAGCACCACGCGTCCAAGCCGGGACTTGAACTTGGGTGAACTGGCAGCAACCTTAGCTCCCAGACAAGTGATGGGATGAATAAACACTGATAAACGATGAGCGCAGCACGAAACATGATGACGCTTGCACCACTGCGTATGGCCATTGGAAGTTCCGGGTCGGGTTTGGTTGAGCTCCACGGGGATCCACAAAAACCATGACAATCTTGGACCGGTCCACGGTCTCTCTCTCTCTCGCTTAGACCGTCCAGACAGAGATGTAAGTGAGATCAGAAAGTCCAAACGATAGCCAAACTGCTGACCAGTTCAACACTTTCTCGAACGTCTTTCTCTGTTTTGTTGCCCCTTTGCCTTGAGGTTGCAAAAATAGTTGAACATTTGGGTCAACGTGTGGGACACATGATAGCAGCATAGTGAGCTCCAGTACCGCCTGAACTGATTGGTGCGTCCTGAGCTATATTTAGATTTCAGGGTAACTTCGACTCTGTCATTATTTTGCAGGCATTACATTACAGGTTGAAGTTTTTTTTTCCGGGTTACATTACAGGTTGAAGTTGATGTACACTAGTAGAGAATACCAGACTTATACCGATTAATCACCATTCACCAGCATGTGTAAGCGTAGCATCGGATTTTGGAAGATGAAATCTCATCTTCTTTCTATCCCACACGAGTGCGCGTGCTATTTTCTGTTGGTTTGGGCAACGGTTTCCCTTTCCATCTTCTGTTAGAGCATCTCCAACAGCCGCGCTATAGCGTCGCGCGCAAAAAACCCGTTAGCGCGCGCGCTGCGGCTGGTTTTACGCGTCCGCCTGCGCTGGCTCCAGCAGCGGTGCTATAATGCAGCGCGCGCGCCGCTCCAGCAGGGCGCAAAAATACAGCGCGCGCCGCACAAACCACATGTACATTTGAAAGAAGATGAGCAAAAATGATCAAACAAATAGTTTATCGTTCAGTACAACAACAAATAGTTCAAAATAAATTGTTACAACACAACAAATAGTTCATGAAGTTCATGCTCTTTGCCGTCCATGCCATGCCCACCACTCTTCAATTAGATCATTCTGAAATTCATTGTGCGTTGCGGGACGCCGAATGGCATGATAGGAGGCAACAAAACGGGCTACCCTTTCAGCCCTCCGCCGCACTCGCACGGGATGTCCCAAGAGCTCATACTGTGAGTAGTCTAAATCTTGACCACGCTCATTCTTGATGATCATGTTGTGCATGATCACACAAGCGTGCATGATGTACCAAAGCATTTGTTGATCCCAAAATCTTGCCGGTCCTCTCACAATAGCAAATTGGGCTTGCACAGGTGGCAACTCACCGTTTGCAATCTTATTCATCAGTGGTGACCGGTTGAGAACATTGATATCATTCAAAGATCCAGGCATTCCAAAGAATGCATGCCAAATCCAAGTCTCCTGATCGGCCACCGCTTCAAGGATTATAGTGGAACCCTTTTTTTGGCCGTGGAATTGCCCATGCCATGCCTTTGGACAATTCTTCCAACTCCAATGCATGCAATCTATTGAGCCAAGCATGCCAGGAAAGCCACGCGCTTTGTTCATCGCCAATAGCCTTGCGGCGTCTTCAGCAGTGGGAGCTCTCAAATACTCCTCGCCAAACACTTGCACAATTCCCACTGCAAAGCGCTTGACACACATGATGGCTTGGCTCTCACCCATAGCCAAATGATTATCAACTAGATCAGCCGGGATACCGTATGCCAACATACGCAAAGCGGCTGTCACCTTCAGAAAAGTGCTATGCCCGAGCTCTCCGGCGGCATTCCTCCTTTGCTGGAAAACCGGTCATGGCTCGCTAGTTTCTCTGCAATGCGCCTGAACAACTCGGTGCTCATCCTAAACCGGCGACGAAAATACGACTCCGGGTATGTGGGATTCTCCACGAAATAGTTCTTCATCAATCTGTTATGGGCATCAATCCTATCTCTCCAAATTTTCTCCCGACCCATAACCGAACCACCGTGCTTCGGTTTTTTATTGATATGCATAGCTACGATCATTGCAAGATCCTCCTCCTCTTCCATATCAAATTCTTCTTCGGAAGAATCATACGACGAACTCATCTACAATGTTCAATACTATACTATAAAAACTACAATTCAAAACATGCACCAAATTCATGAAGTTTGAGCAATACATACCTTGTAGGCGTTTTGTCAAACACCTTGCGGGCGCGGCGCGGCAGCGAGCGCTCGGGCGCTGTTCCTCGAACGACGGAGGCGCGCGGGCGCCGGCGGTACTAGGAGGGGCTAGGAGGGGTTGGGCGGAAGCGCGGGCGCGCGGGGATAGGCCGGGGAAGCCTGAGACGGTCGCCGGGGTGCGCGGGCGCCGGCGGCGGCGCGGCCGGTTGGGGGTGGAAGCGCGAGAGGAAGAGCGGGCGCGAGCGCTCGAGTGTGCCGCGCGCTGTAGTGGGCGCCCGAAATACGCCGCGCGGGTAAGTGTTTTTGCCCGCGCGCCCAACCCGTTTTAGCGCGCGCGCCGTTTTTGCGCGACCGCTGGAGCGCCCTGACGCGTTGCGCGCGCACTAAAAACGTCTATTTTGCGACGCGGCGCTAGTTTAGCGCGGCTGTTGGAGATGCTCTTAAAAAAAGCAGAAGACAAGAAAGTGGTCTCAGACAAAGGGAAGGAGAAAATTAAATTAGCGCGTGAGATGGTGGGGATGATTGAGATGACGGACGGACGGGCGGTCAGATTTTACGAGCTGGGAAAACGCATAGAAGCTTGACTTGACCGGGGATGCAGGAAGGAATCTTCAAGCCTGTTTGCGCGTCGTTTGAACGAAACAGCGACAAGGAGAGTGCGTGCGTCTGACACCACTCATGTCTATCAGGCACTAACACCAGCTTCCAATAACAAACAACGATAGTTCTAAAGATTAGGCGGACGTGGAGTTTTTGCACCCGAGCTCACATGCTTCCTCATAAACAGTAAAATTGTAAAAAAAAATAGTAAATTCTTTAAAAAGTTATGAATTTTTGTGTGCTAAACATTGATGAATGTTTTCATTGCACGCAAGAAATTGTGTAGAAATAACATTCGCGGAAATGTGGAAAGAAAAACAAAATTGATGCTTCACGACTGTCATTTTATCACTTTTTTTTGTCGATCCGGACGTACTTTTTTCGACAAACCCGAGACAAACGTGTGGGGACTTTGCGGGAATCTGAACAATAGACATGTAGGACTTCGACGGCCCGGGCCACCCAAAACCCTTCCCGCATCCCGCGCCTCCATCCTCCCCATTTTCTCTCTCTTTCTTCTTTCTCTCTTGCCTTGGCCTCCATTCCACCAACCCGACCGCCAAGCAACACCCCTGCCGGACTCCATCGCCTTTCCAACCGGGCTCCACCCCACTTACCCTTCATCGTCGTTCAACCCATCTCCTCCCACCGTCCCGCCAGGTACCATCCGCTACTACTATACTCACCATGCCTGACAACTGTTCGATGAATTGCCGGAGCTAAAAAAGTTGTCCCTTATTATTTCAAGCACTGAATCCAATTTGGAGTACATATACGAGCGCTATGTTGAGTCGTCCAACGAGGAGCACTACACAGATGAGACAGCGATGATGCATGGGGTCCTTGAAGATGCGGAGCGTGCGGAGGAGCATGTTCTCAATTTCAAGAATCAATCAAGGGTTATCGAGTGCTCAACCGCAACAGGGCGCGCGTCCATTTGCCACTGATGGTCGACTACTTTGCCCCCAATTCACTTGTCCCTCACCATTTTCGCCGGTGTTTTTGGATGCGCAAGACTGTCTTCAATCGTTTGTACCATGACGTCCGGTCCTATGACGGCTACTTCATCTTGAAGAAGGACGTCGTGGTAACGATTGAGTTCTCTGGTTATCAGAAGTGCATGATCATACTCTGGGTGCTTGCATATGGCACGACCGCTGATTCATGGGACGAGTACCTATGGATGTTTGAGAGCACATGTGGAGATGCCATGGTCAGGTTTGTAACTGTCGTGTCGAGGTGTTTGGACCTCAGTACCCGAGAGAACTAACTATTGTGAACACCGAGAGGCTCTTGGCAATCTTACAAGCAAGAGGGTGGCCAGGTTTGCTTGGATCCCTTGACTGCATGCATTGGAAATGGAAGAACTGCCCGAAGGCTTTACAAGGGCAATACCAAGATCATGTTAAGAAGCCACCATCATTCTTGAAGAAGTCGCATCACATGATATTTGGATTTGGCATGCCCAGGTCTCACAATGACACCAATGTGCTGCAGCAATCAACGTTGTTTTGTGAGGCTGACTGAAAGAAAAACTCCTCCTTACTACTATACTGTCAATAGACATGAGTACAACATTACTACTATCTGGTTGATGGTATCTATCCTCCATGGACTACCTTTGTTAGCACCATCTCTAATCCAGATGCCCAGAAAAAGTCTCACTTTGCCCAAAGACAAGAAGCAGCTAAAAAGGATGTCGAGAGGGCGTTTGGAGTTCTGCAGGCCCATTTTGCAGTTATTAGAGAACCTGCTAAACAATGAGATCAGGAGACCTTGTGAGAGGTGATGACATGTTGTGTGATCATGGACAACATGATCGTCGAGGATGAGAGTGAGGATGTTGCCACGGCTCTAGAATTTTAGAACATGGGTGATCCTATCGAACTTCTAGAGCAGAATCCAGCCATATTTGAAGAGTTTATTCAAATGCATCAACAGATTCAGCATCGACCAACTCACGAGTAGCTAAAAGAAGTCTGATTGAGTATCAGCGGGTGGTTAAAGGGGACACCAATGTTGGAATGTGATATAGGAACTTGTTTAAATTTGAACTGCTACTGCATGCGGCTATTTGAACGCGTGTACTCTATGTATGCGGTTATTTGAATGTCTGAACTCTATGTATGCGACTATTTGAACGTGCGAGCTTTCAAAATATTAGGGAGGTCGGATGTATGCAAGCATCGTTGGATGGCAGCCTCGCGCATCCATGTCTACAGACCTGTCCGTGAACTGACGCGGAAGGAAATTTATGGGTCGCTGTTGGAGGTGCCGCAATGAGGGGTAGGGATCCAGATCGATGAACTAAAGCACCAAAAATAAATACTCGGCATATCAAAATAAACAAGAAGTTCAACATCATCAATCTACAAAGATGATATCTCAAATTCTCAACTCTCATTGGACAGCCCATGAATCAGCTAAAAGAAACCAAACAAATCTGGTTAGTTATAATTAGTACTGAGTAGTTGTGAAGAGATATACCCCCACTACCAGTGCGACATGACATTGGGATTTTTTTGCCGGTAAAAGGATTGTATTACTCAAGAGCAGGAGAGATCATCCCTACACAGGCTAGGGATGTTAGTCGGTCCAGAGCAGAGCCAGACCACCATACAGTCCTTCGTTCTATCAAAGTTTGCTAACACATGGCTCACACTATTTTGCTCTCTAAAGATATGAGTAACACAACACTCCCTATTACCCAGAAGCTCCTTGACCCCTGAGACCACCATTGCATGCTCGGAGTGATTGTCGTGGTTCTAAGACTGACAGTAGAAAGGGGGGTAGGTATGGAGAGGCAAGATCTCAGCTATGGTGAAGGTGTACTGATACGTCCATTTTGCATCATGCTTTTATATCAATATTTATTGCATTATGGGCTATTATTACACATTATATCTCAATACTATGGCTATTCTCTCTTATTTTACAAGGTTTACCATGAAGAGGGGGAATGCCGGCAGCTGGAATTCCGGCTGGAAAAGGAGCAAACGTTGGAAACCTATTCTGCACAGCTCCAAAAGTCCTGAAACTCCACGAAACAACTTTTTGGAATTAATAAGAATTTCTGAGCGAAAGAAATACACCAGGGGGCCCACACTCTGTCCAGGAGACAGGAGAGCACCCCCCCCTATAGGGCGCGCCCCCTATCTCCTGGGCCCCCTGGTGGGCCTCCGGCGTCCATCTTCTGCTATATCATCACTTTTACCCTGGAAAAAATCGTGGGCAAGCTTACGGGACGAAACTCCGCCGCCACGAGGCGGAACCTTGGCGGAATCAATCTAGGGCTCCGGCGGAGCTGTTCTGCCGGGGACACTTCCCTCCGGGAGGGGGAAACCATCACCAACGATCCTCTCATCGGGAGGGGGTCAATCTCCATCAACATCTTCACCAGCACCATCTCCTCTCAAAACCCTAGTTCATCTCTTGTATCCAATCTTGTATCAAAACCACAAATTGGTACCTGTGGGTTGCTAGTAGTGTTGATTACTCCTTGTAGTTGATGCTAATTGGTTTACTTGGTGGAAGATCATATGTTCAGATCCTTTATGCATATTATTACTCCTCTAATTATGAACATGAATATGCTTTGTGAGTAGTTACGTTTGTTACTGAGGACATGGGTGAAGTCTTGCTATTAGTAGTCATGTGAATTTGGTATTCGTTCAATATTTTGATGAGATGTATGTTGTCTTTTCCTCTAGTGGTGTTATGTGAACGTCGACTACATGACACTTCACATTTATTTGGGCCTAGAGGAAGGCATGGGGAAGTAATAAGTAGATGATGGGTTGCTAGAGTGACAGAAGCTTAGTCCCTAGTTTATGTGTTGCTTCGTTAGGGGCTGATATGGATCCATATGTTTAATGTTGTGGTTAGGTTTACCTTAATACTTCTTTTGTAGTTGCGGACGCTTGCAAAAGGGGTTAATCATAAGTGGGATGCTTGTCCAAGTTAGGGCAGTACCCAAGTACCGGTCCACCCACATATCAAATTATCAAAGTACCAAACGTGAATCATATGAACGTGATGAAAACTAGCTTGACGATAATTCCCATGTGTCCTCGAGAGCTCCTTTATCATTATTAGAAATTGTCCAGGCTTATCCTTTGCTACATAAAGGATTGGGCCACCTTGCTGCACTTTATTTACTTGTTACTCGTTACTATTTATCTTATCACAAAACTATCTATCACCTACAATTTCAGTGCTTGCAGAGAAAACCTTACTGAAAACCGCTTATCATTTCCTTCTGCTCCTCGTTGGGTTCGACACTCTTACTTATCGAAAGGACTATGATTGATCCCCTACACTTGTGGGTCATCAAGACTCTTTTCTGGCACCGTTGCCGGGGAGTGTAGCGCTTTTGGTGAGTGGAACTTGGTAAGGAAACATTTATATAGTGTGCTGAAATTTTCTGTTACTTGTCACTATGGAAACTAACCCTTTGAGGGGCTTGTTTGGGGTATCATCACCCCAACCAGAAGAGCAAAGAGTTGCCCCTCAACCTACTGAAATTTATGAAAATATTCACTTTGAGATTCCTTCGGGTATGATAGAAAAACTGCTAGCTAATCCATTTGTAGGAGACGGAACATTGCATCCCGATTTACACCTTATCTTTGTGGATGAAGTTTGTGGATTATTTTAAGCTTGCAGGTATTCCCGATGATGTTGTCAAAAGGAAGGTATTCCATTTATCTTTGAAGGGAGATGCATTGACACGGTATAGGCTATGTGATGGTACGAGATCTTGGAATTATAAGCGATTGAAGTTGGAATTTCACCAGAAGTTCTATCCTATGCATCTTGTTCATCGTGATCGTAATTACATATATAATTTCTGGCCTCACGAAGGAGAAAGCATCGCTCAAGCTTGGGGCAGGCTTGAGTCAATGTTATATTCATGCCCCAATCATGAGCTCTCTCGGGAAATGATTATTCAGAATTTTTATGCTCGGCTTTCTCTTGATAATCGCAACCTGCTCGATACTTCCTGTGATGGTTCTTATATGCTGAAGACTATTGATTTCAAATGGGGCTTATTGGAAAGAATTAAACGCAACTCTGAAGATTGGGGTTCCGACGATGGTAAGGAGTCAGGTATGACACCTAAGTTCGATTGTGTTCAATCTTTTATGGATACCGATGCTTTCCGTGGATTTAGCTCTAAGTATGGACTTGACTCTAAGATAGTAGCTACTTTCTGTGAATCTTTTGCTACTCACGTTGATCTCCCTAAAGAGAAGTGGTTTAAATATAATCCTCCTATTGAAGTGAAAGTAGTTGCACCTATTACAGTCGAAGAAAATACTATTACCTATAGTGATCCTATTGTTCCTACTGCTTATGTTGAAAAACCTCCTTTTCCTGTTAGGATAAAGGATTATGCTAAAACTGATGGGGAACGTTGCAGAAAACAAAAAATTTCCTACTTGTTTCACCAAGATCATCTAGGAGTTCATCTAGCAACGAGTGATTAGATGCATCTACATACCTTTGTAGATCGCGCACGGAAGCGTTCAAAAGAACGGTGATGATGTAGTCGTACTCGACGTGATCCAAATCACCGATGACCAGCGCCGAACGGACGGCACCTCCGCGTTCAACACACGTACGGGACGGGAGACGTCTCCTCCTTCTTGATCCAGCAAGGGGAAAGGAGAGGTTGATGAAGATCCAGCAGCACGACGGCGTGGTGGTGGATGCAGGGCGTCACAGCAGCAGGGCTTCGCCGAGACTACGAGGGAGAGATGTAACGGGGGGAGATGGAGGCGCCAGGGGCTGGTCTAAAATCCCTCCTCTCCCCCCCACTATATATAGGGGTGCCAAGGGGGCGCCGGCCCTAGTAGATGGCATCTACTAGGGGGGGCGGCGGCCAAGGGGAGGTTTCCCTCCCCCCCAAGGCACCTAGGGGTGCCTTCCACCACATGGACTCTTCCATGGTGGAAACCCTAGGCGCATGGGCCTATAGGGGCTGGTGCCCTTGGCCCATCTAGGCCGAGGCGCACCCCCTACAGCCCATGTGGCCCCCCCGGGACAGGTGGCCCCACCCGGTGGACCCCCGGGACCCTTCCGGTGGTCCCGGTACAATACCGATAACCCCAAAACTTGTCCCGATGCCCGAAATAGCACTTCCTATATATAATTCTTTACCTCCGGACCATTCCGGAACTCCTCGTGACGTCCGGGATCTCATCCGGGACTCCGAACAACATTCGGGTTTCTGCATATACATATCTTCATAACCCTAGCGTCACCGAACCTTAAGTGTGTAGACCCTACGGGTTCGGGAGACAAGCAGACATGACCGAGACGACTCTCCGGTCAATAACCAACAGCGGGATCTGGATACCCATGTTGGCTCTCACATGCTCCACGATGATCTCATTGGATGAACCACGATGTCGAGGATTTAATCAATCCCGTACGCTATTCCCTTTGTCTATCGATATGTTACTTGCCCGAGATTCGATCGTCGGTATCCCAATACCTCGTTCAATCTCGTTACCGGCAAGTCACTTTACTCGTACCGTAATGCATGATCCCGTGACCAGACACTTGGTCACTCTGAGCTCATTATGATGATGCATTACCGAGTGGGCCCAGTGATACCTCTCCGTCATACGGAGTGACAAATCCCAGTCTTGATCCATGTCACCCAACAGACACTTTCGGAGATACCCGTAGTCTACCTTTATAGTCACCCAGTTACGTTGTGACGTTTGGCATACCCAAAGCACTCCTATGGTATCCGGGAGTTACACGATCTCATGGTCTAAGGAAAAGATACTTTGACATTGGAAAACTCTAGCAAACGAACTATACGATCTTGTGCTATGTTTAGGATTGGGTCTTGTCCATCACATCATTCTCCCAATGATGTGATCTCGTTATCAATGACATCCAGTGTCCACAGTCAGGAAACCATGACTATCTGTTGATCAACGAGCTAGTCAACTAGAGGCTTACTAGGGACATGTTGGTGTCTGTTATTCACACATGTATTACGATTTCCGGATAACACAATTATAGCATGAATAAAGACAATTATCATGAACAAGGAAATATAATAATAATGCTTTTATTATTGCCTCTAGGGCATATTTCCAACAGTCTCCCACTTGCACTAGAGTCAATAATCTAGTTACATTATGATGAATCGAACACCCATGGAATTCTGGTGTTGATCATGTTTTGCTCTAGGGAGAGGTTTAGTCAACGGATCTGCTACATTCAGGTCCGTATGTACTTTACAAATCTCTATGTCTCCATCTTGAACATTTTCACGAATGGAGTTGAAGCGACGCTTGATGTGCCTTGTCTTCTTGTGAAACCTGGGCTCTTTGGCAAGTGCAATAGCTCCAGTGTTGTCACAGAAGAGCTTGATCGGCCCCGACGCATTGGGTATGACTCCTAGGTCGGTGATGAACTCCTTCACCCATATTGCTTCATGTGCTGCCTCCGAGGCTGCCATGTACTCCGCTTCACATGTAGATCCCGCCACGATGCTTTGCTTGCAACTGCACCAGCTTACTGCCCCACCATTCAAAATATACACGTATCCGGTTTGTGACTTAGAGTCATCCAGATCTATGTCGAAGCTAGCGTCGACGTAACCCTTTACGACGAGCTCTTCGTCACCTCCATAAACGAGAAACATTTCCTTAGTCCTTTTCAGGTACTTCAGGATATTCTTGACCGCTGTCCAGTGTTCCTTGCCGGGATTACTTTGGTACCTTCCTACCAAACTGACGGCAAGGTTAACATCAGGTCTGGTACACAGCATGGCATACATAATAGAACCTATGGCTGAGGCATAGGGGATGACGCTCATCTCTTCTATATCTTCTGCCGTGGTCGGACATTGAGCTGAGCTCAATTTCATACCTTGTAACACAGGTAAGAACCCCTTCTTGGATTGATCCATATTGAACTTCTTCAATATCTTATCAAGGTATGTGCTTTGTGAAAGACCTATGAGGCGTCTCGATCTATCTCTATAGATTTTGATGCCTAATATATAAGCAGCTTCTCCAAGGTCCTTCATTGAAAAACTTTTATTCAAGTAGGCCTTGATGTTGTCCAAGAGTTCTATATCATTTCCCATCAAAAGTATGTCATCTACATATAATATGAGAAATGCTACAGAGCTCCCACTCACTTTCTTGTAAACACAGGCTTCTCCATAAGTCTGTGTAAACCCAAACGCTTTGATCATCTCATCAAAGCGAATGTTCCAACTCCGAGATGCTTGCACCAGCCCATAAATCGAGCGTTGGAGCTTGCACACTTTGTCAGCATTCTTAGGATCGACAAAACCTTCCGGCTGCATCATATACAATTCTTCCTTAAGGAAACCATTAAGGAATGCCATTTTGACGTCCATTTGCCATATTTCGTAATCATAGAATGCGGCAATTGCTAACATGATTCGGACGGACTTCAGCTTCGCTACCGGTGAGAAAGTCTCATCGTAGTCAACCCCTTGAACTTGTCGATAACCCTTAGCGACAAGCCGAGCTTTATAGATGGTCACATTACCATCCGCGTCTGTCTTCCTCTTAAAGATCCATTTATTTTCTATGGCTCGCCGCTCAACGGGCAAGTCAGTCAAAGTCCATACTTTGTTTTCATACATGGATCCTATCTCGGATTTCATGGCTTCTAGCCATTTGTCGGAATCCGGGCCCTCCATCGCTTCTTCATAGTTCGAAGGTTCACCGTTGTCTAACAGCATGATTTCCAAGATAGGGTTGCCGTACCACTCTGGTGCGGAACGTGTCCTTGTGGACCTTCGAATTTCAGTAGGGGCTTGATCAGAAGTATCTTGATCATTGTCATTAACTTCCTCTCTAGTCGGTGCAGGCACCTCAGGAACATTTTCTTGAGTTGCGCCATTTTCCGGTTCAAGAGGTAATACTTCATCAAGCTCTACTTTCCTCCCACTTACTTCTTTCGAGAGAAACTCTTTCTCCAGAAAGGACCCATTCTTGGCAATAAAGATCTTGCCTTCGGATCTGAGGTAGAAGGTGTACCCAATAGTTTCTTTTGGGTATCCTATGAAGACGCATTTTTTCGACTTGGGTTCGAGCTTTTCAGGTTGAAGTTTCTTGACATAAGCATCGCATCCCCAAACTTTTAGAAACGACAGCTTAGGTTTCTTCCCAAACCATAATTCATACGGTGTCGTCTCAACGGATTTCGACGGAGCCCTATTTAAAGTGAATGCGGCAGTCTCTAAAGCATAGCCCCAGAAGGATAGCGGTAAATCGGTAAGAGACATCATAGATCGCACCATATCTAATAGAGTGCGATTACGACGTTCGGACACACCATTACGCTGAGGTGTTCCAGGCGGCGTGAGTTGTGAAACTATTCCACATTTTCTTAAGTGCGTGCCAAACTCGTGACTCAAGTATTCTCCTGCACGATCTGATCGTAGAAACTTGATTTTCCTGTCATGTTGATTTTCAACCTCACTCTGAAATTCCTTGAACTTTTCAAAGGTTTCAGACTTGTGTTTCATTAAGTAGATATACCCATACCTACTTAAATCATCAGTGAGGGTGAGAACATAACGATAGCCACCGCGAGCCTCAACACTCATTGGACCGCACACATCAGTATGTATGATTTCCAATAAGTCGGTTGCTCGCTCCATTGTTCCTGAGAATGGAGTCTTGGTCATTTTACCCATAAGGCATGGTTCGCATGTGTAAAATGATTCATAATCAAGAGACTCTAAAAGTCCATCAGCATGGAGCTTCTTCATGCGTTTGACACCTATGTGACCAAGGCGGCAGTGCCACAGGTATGTGGGACTATCATTATCAACCTTACTTCTTTTGGTACTCACATTATGAACATGTGTAGCATCACGTTCGAGATTCATAAAGAATAAACCATTCACCATAGGAGCATGACCATAAAACATATCTCTCATAAAAATGGAAGAACCATTATTCTCAGATTTAAAAGAGTAGCCATCTCGAATTAAACGAGATCCCGATACAATGTTCATGCTCAAAGCTGGCACTAAATAACAATTATTAAGGTTTAAAACTAATCCCGAAGGGAGATGCATAGGTAGCGTGCCGACGGCGATCACATTGACCTTGGAACCATTCCCGACGCGCATCGTCACCTCGTCCTTTGCCAGTTTCCGCTTATTCCGCAGCCCCTGCTTTGAGTTACAAATGTGAGCAACTGCACCGGTATCAAATACCCAGGAGCTACTACGGGCACTAGTAAGGTACACATCAATTACATGTATATCACATATACCTTTTGTTTTGCCGGCCTTCTTATCCGCTAAGTACTTAGGGCAGTTCCGCTTCCAGTGACCGCTTCCCTTGCAATAAAAGCACTCAGTCTCGGGCTTGGGTCCATTCTTTGGCTTCTTCCCGGCAGCTTGCTTGCCGGGCGCGGCAACCTCCTTGCCGTCCATCTTGAAGTTCTTTTTACCCTTGCCTTTCTTGAACTTAGTGGTTTTATTTACCATCAACACTTGATGTTCCTTCCTGACTTCTACCTCTGCTGATTTCAGCATAGCAAATACTTCAGGAATGGTCTTTTCCATCCCCTACATATTGAAGTTCATCACAAAGCTCTTGTAGCTTGGTGGAAGCGACTGGAGGATTCTGTCAATGACCGCATCATCTGGGAGATTAACTCCCAGCTGAGTCAAGCGGTTATGCAACCCAGACATAGTGAGTATGTGCTCACTGACAGAACTGTTTTCCTCCATCTTACAGCTGAAGAATTTGTCGGAGACTTCATATCTCTCGACCCGGGCATGAGCTTGGAAAACCATTTTCAGCTCTTCGAACATCTCATATGCTCCATGTCTCTCAAAACGCTTTTGGAGCCCCGGCTCTAGGCTGTAAAGCATGCCGCACTGAACGAGGGAGTAGTCATCGAAACGTGCCTGCCAAGCGTTCATAACATCTTGTTCTGCAGGGAGAACGGGTGCGTCACCAAGCGGTGCTTGTAGGACATAATCTTTCTTGGCAGCTATGAGGATGATCCTCAGGTTCCGGACCCAGTCCGTATAGTTGCTGCCATCGTCTTTCAGCTTGGTTTTCTCTAGGAACGCGTTGAAGTTGAGGACTACGTTGGCCATTTGATCTACAAGACATATTGCAAAGATTTTAGACTAAGTTCATGATAATTAAGTTCAACTAATCAAATTATTAGTGAATTCCCACTTAGATTAGACATCCCTCCAGTCATCTAAGTATTACATGATCCGAGTTTAACTAGACCGTGTCCGATCATCACGTGAGACGGACTAGTCAACGTCGGTGAACATCTTCATGTTGATCGTATCTACTATACGACTCATGCTCGACCTTTCGGTCTTCTGTGTTCCGAGGCCATGTCTGTACATGCTAGGCTCGTCAAGTCAACCTAAGTGTTTGCATGTGTAAATCTGTCTTACACCCGTTGTATGTGAACGTCTGAATAAAACACCCGATCATCACGTGGTGTTTTGAAACAGCGAACTGTCGCAACGGTGCACAGTTAGGGGGAACACTTCTTGAAATTATTGTGAGGGATCATCTTATTTACTACCGTCGTTCTAAGTAAACAAGATGCAAAACATGATAAACATCACATGCAATCAAATAATAAACATGACATGATATGGCCAATATCACATAGCTCCTTTGATCTCCATCTTGGGGCTCCATGATCATCTTGTCACCGGCTTGACACCATGATCTCCATCATCATGATCTCCATCATCGTGTCTCCATGAAGTTGCTCGCCAACTATTACTTCTACTACTATGGCTAACGCGTTTAGCAATAAAGTAAAGTAATTTACATGGTGTTTCTTGATGACACGCAGGTCATATAAAAGAATAAAGACAACTCCTATGGCTCCTGCCGGTTGTCATACTCATCGACATGCAAGTCGTGATTCCTATTACAATAGCATGAACATCTCATACATCACATATAGATCATTCATCATTCATCACAACTTTGGCCATATCATATCACAAACCACTTGCTGCAAAAACAAGTTAGACGTCCTCTAATTGTTGTTGCAAGTTTTTTACGTGGCTGAATTAGGGTTCTAGCAAGAACGTTTTCTTACCTACGTTAAAGCCACAACGTGATTTGTCAACTTCTATTTACCCTTCATAAGGACCCTGTTCATCGATTCCGCTCCAACTAAAGTAGGAGAGACAGACACCCGCCAGCCACCTTATGCAACTAGTGCATGTTAGTCGGTGGAACCGGTCTCACGTAAGCGTACGTGTAAGGTTGGTCCGGGCCGCTTCATCCCACAATACCGCTGAAGCAAGAAAGGACTAGTAACGGCAAGAAAGTTGACAAATCTACGCCCACAACAAATTGTGTTCTACTCGCGCAAGAAGAACTACGCATAGACCTAGCTCATGATGCCACTGATGGGGAACGTTGCAGAAAACAAAAATTTTCCTACTCGTTTCACCAAGATCATCTAGGAGTTCATCTAGCAACGAGTGATTAGATGCATCTACATACCTTTGTAGATCGCGCACGGAAGCGTTCAAAAGAACGGTGATGATGTAGTCGTAATCGACGTGATCCAAATCACCGATGACCAGCGCCGAACGGACGGCACCTCCGCGTTCAACACACGTACGGGACGGGAGACGTCTCCTCCTTCTTGATCCAGCAAGGGGAAAGGAGAGGTTGATGAAGATCCAGCAGCACGACGGCGTGGTGGTGGATGCAGGGCGTCACAGCAGCAGGGCTTCGCCGAGACTATGAGGGAGAGACGTAACGGGGGGGAGATGGAGGCGCCAGGGGCTGGTCTAAAATCCCTCCTCTCCCCCCCACTATATATAGGGGTGCCAAGGGGGGGGGGGCGCCGGCCCTAGTAGATGGCATCTACTAGGGGGGGCGGCGGCCAAGGGGAGGTTTCCCTCCCCCCCAAGGCACCTAGGGGTGCCTTCCACCACATGGACTCTTCCATGGTGGAAACCCTAGGCGCATGGGCCTATAGGGGCTGGTGCCCTTGGCCCATCTAGGCCAAAGCGCACCCCCTACAGCCCATGTGGCCCCCCGGGACAGGTGGCCCCACCCGGTGGACCCCCGGGACCCTTCCGGTGGTCCCGGTATAATACCGATAACCCCGAAACTTGTCTCGATGCCCGAAATAGCACTTCATATATATAATTCTTTACCTCCGGACCATTCCGGAACTCCTCGTGATGTCCGGGATCTCATCCGGGACTCCGAACAACATTCGGGTTTCTGCATATACATATCTTCATAACCCTAGCGTCACCGAACCTTAAGTGTGTAGACCCTACGGGTTCGGGAGACAAGCAGACATGACCGAGACGACTCTCCGGTCAATAACCAACAACGGGATCTGGATACCCATGTTGGCTCCCACATGCTCCACGATGATCTCATCGGATGAACCACGATGTCGAGGATTTAATCAATCCCGTACGCTATTCCCTTTGTCTATCGATATGTTACTTGCCCGAGATTCGATCGTCGGTATCCCAATACCTCGTTCAATCTCGTTACCGGCAAGTCACTTTACTCGTACCGTAATGCATGATCCCGTGACCAGACACTTGGTCACTTTGAGCTCATTATGATGATGCATTACCGAGTGGGCCCAGTGATACCTCTCCGTCATACGGAGTGACAAATCCCAGTCTTGATCCATGTCACCCAACAGACACTTTCGGAGATACTCGTAGTGTACCTTTATAGTCACCCAGTTACGTTGTGACGTTTGGCGTACCGAAAGCACTCCTACGGTATCCGGGAGTTACATGATCTCATGGTCTAAGGAAAAGATACTTTGACATTGGAAAACTCTAGCAAACGAACTATACGATCTTGTGCTATGTTTAGGATTGGGTCTTGTCCATCACATCATTCTCCCAATGATGTGATCTCGTTATCAATGACATCCAGTGTCCATAGTCAGGAAACCATGACTATCTGTTGATCAACGAGCTAGTCAACTAGAGGCTTACTAGGGACATGTTGGTGTCTGTTATTCACACATGTATTACGATTTCCGGATAACACAATTATAGCATGAATAAAGACAATTATCATGAACAAGGAAATATAATAATAATGCTTTTATTATTGCCTCTAGGGCATATTTCCAACAAAAACTTCGACTGTTGTTCGTAAGAGTAATACTAGGACTTATACACCTCCTGAGCAAATTAATGTTGAACCTAGTATTGCTATGGTTAAAGATCTCTTGGATGAGGATTTAGATGGGCATGTTATTTCTTTCTTGGGTGAGACTGCCAATATTGTTAGACCTGATACTAAGACACGTAGACCTGTCGTAGGCATGCCTGTTATTTCTGTTAAAATAGGAGATCATTGTTATCATGGCTTATGTGATATGGGTGCTAGTGCTAGTGCGATATCTTATGATCTTTATAAATAAATTATGCATGGCATTGCACCCGTTGAACTAGAAGACATTGATGTTACTATTAAGCTTGCTAATAGGGATACCATTAAACCTATTGGGATTGTTAGAGATGTTGAAGTTTTGTGTGGGAAGGTTAAATACCCTGCTGATTTTCTTGTTCTTGGTTCCCCACAAGATGATTTTTGTCCCATTATTTTTGGTAGACCCTTCTTGAATACAACTTGTGCTAAGATTAATTGTGAAAAGAATATTGTCACTGTTGGCATTGATGTTATGTCTCATGAGTTTAATTTCGCTAAGTTTAGTAGACAACCTCGTGAAAGGGAACCACTTAGTAAGGATGAAATTATTGGTCTTGCTTCCATTGTTGTTCCTCCAACCGATCCGTTAGAACAATATTTGCTAGACCATGAAAACGATATGTTTATGAAGGAAAGGAAGGAAATAGATGAAGTGTTCCTTAAACAGGAACCTGTGCTGAAACATAACCTTTCCCTTGAAATTCTTGGGGATCCCCCTCCACCCAAGGGTGATCCCGTGTTTGAACTCAAACCATTACTTGATAATCTTAAGTATGCTTATCTTGATGAAAAAGAAATATATCCTGTTATTATTAGTGCTAACCTTTCAGAGAAAGAAGAAGAAAGATTATTGAAAACTCTGAAGGAGCACCGAGCAGCTATTGGATATACTCTGGATGATCTTAAGGGCGTTAGTCCCATGTTATGTCAACACAAGATTACATTGGAGGACTATGCCAAACCAGTTAGAGATCCTCAAAGACGATTAAATCCCAAGATGAAGGAAGTGGTAAGGAAGGAGATTCTAAAGCTCCTTGAGGCAGGTATTATTTATCCCATTGCTGATAGTGAATGGGTAAGCCATGTTCATTGTGTTCCTAAAAAGGGAGGTATTACCATTGTTCCTAATGATAAAGATGAATTGATCCCACAAAGAATTATTACATGTTATAGGATGGTAATTGATTTCCCTAAGTTAAATAAAGCTACTAAGAAAGATCATTACCCTTTACCTTTTATTGATCAAATGCTAGAAAGGCTATCCAAACACACACATTTTTTCTTTCTAGATGGTTATTCTAGTTTCTCTCAGATACCTGTGTCAGCGGAGGATCAATCTAAAACTACTTTTACTTGCCCTTTTGGTACTTTTGCTTATAGACGTATGCCTTTTGGTTTATGTAATGCACCTTCTACCTTTCAAAGATGCATGATGGCTATATTCTCTGATTTTTGTGAAAAGATTTGTGAGGTATTCATGGATGACTTTTCCGTTTATGGATCCTCTTTTGATGATTGTTTGAGCAACCTTGATCGAGTTTTGTAGAGATGCAAAGACACTAGTCTTGTCCTGAATTGGGAAAAGTGTCACTTTATCGTTAATGAAGGCATTGTCTTGGGGCACAAGATCTCTGAGAGAGGTATTGAAGTTGATAAAGCCAAAGTTGATGCTATTGAAAAGATGCCATGTCCCAAGGACATAAAAGGTATAAGAAGTTTCCTTGGCCATGCCGGTTTTTATAGGAGGTTCATTAAGGACTTTTCTAAAATCTCTAGGCCTCTGACTAATTTATTGCAAAAATATATTCCTTTTGTCTTTGATGATGATTGTGTAGAAGCATTTGAAGTACTTAAGAAAGCTTTGATCACTGCACCTATTGTTCAGCCGCCTGATTGGAATTTACCTTTTGAAATTATGTGTGATGCTAGTGATTATGCTGTAGGTGTTGTTCTAGGGCAAAGAGTTGATAAGAAATTGAATGTTATCAGTATGCTAGTAAGACTCTTGATACTGCCCAGAGAAATTATGCTACTACTGAAAAAGAGTTCTTAGCAGTTGTGTTTGCATGTGATAAGTTTAGACCTTATATTGTTGAGTCCGAAGTTACTATTCACACTGATCATGCCGCTATTAAATATCTTATGGAAAAGAAAGATGCTAAGCCTAGGCTCATTAGATGGGTTCTCCTGCTCCAAGAATTTGACTTGCATATTATTGATAGAAAGGGAGCTGAGAACCCCGTTGCAGATAACTTGTCTAGGTTAGAGAATGTTCTTGATGACCCACTGCCTATTAATGATAGCTTTCCTGATGAACGATTAGCGGTCGTCAATGCTTCTCGTACTGCTCCTTGGTATGCTAATTATGCTAATTATATTGTTGCTAAATTTATACCTCCTAGTTTCACATACCAACAAAAGAAAAAGTTCTTTTATGATTTAAGACATTACTTCTGGGATGATCCACACCTTTATAAAGGAGTAGATGGTGTTATTAGATGTTGTGTGCCTGAGCATGAACAGGAACAGATCCTACGTAAGTGTCACTCTGAATCTTATGGAGGACACCACGCTGGAGATAGAACTGCACACAAGGTACTACAATCTGGTTTTTATTGGCCTACTCTCTTCAAAGATGCTCGTAAGTTTGTCTTATCTTGTGATGAATGTCAAAGAATAGGTAACATTAGTAGACGTCAAGAAATGCCTATGAATTATTCTCTTGTTATTGAACTGTTTGATGTTTGGGGCTTTGATTATATGGGACCTTTTCCTGCCTCTAATGGTTATACACATATTTTAGTTGTTGTTGATTACGTTACTAAGTGGGTAGAAGCTATTCCAACTAGTAGTGCTGATCATAACACTTCTATTAAAATGCTTAAGGAAGTTATTTTTCCGAGGTTTGGAGTCCCCAGATATCTTATGACTGATGGTGGTTCACATTTTATTCATGGTGCTTTCCGTAAGATGCTTGCTAAGTATGATGTCAATCATATAATCGCATCTCCTTATCATCCGCAGTCCAGTGGTCAAGTAGAGTTGAGCGATAGAGAGCTCAAATTAATTTTGCAAAAGACTGTGAATAGATCTAGAAAGAATTGGTCCAAAAAACTTGATGATGCATTATGGGCCTATAGAACTGCATACAAAAATCCTATGGGTATGTCTCCTTATAAGATGGTTTATGGAAAAGTGTGTCATTTACCTCTTGAACTTGAACATAAGGCATATTGGGCTATTAAAGAGCTCAACTATGACTTCAAACTTGCCGGTGAGAAGAGGTTGTTTGATATTAGCTCACTTGATGAATGGAGAACCCAAGCATATGAGAATGCCAAGCTTTTCAAAGAAAAAGTCAAACGCTGGCATGATAAGAGGATACAAAAGCGTGAGTTTAATGTAGGAGATTATGTTTTATTATTCAACTCTCATTTAAGATTTTTGCAGGAAAACTTCTCTCAAAATGGGAAGGACCAACATTATATTTCAGGTAATCCTATCAATGTTGAAACTAATATTATTGAAACCATAACCCCTGAGGAATACATAAGGGACACTTTCCAGAATGTTCCAGACTCCGAAAAGGTATAGGTATGTGGCACGGTAAGTAGACCGACTCCAAAACAACTCCAATGGCAATTTTTTATCAGTTTTGGAATATTTAAGAATTTTAGGAAGAAAGAAGTAGTCCGAAAGGGACACAAGGCTCCAACGAGAGTGGAGCCCCCCCCCCTGTAGGGCGTGCCCCCTGTCTCATGGGCACCTCGTGTGCCTCCCGGACTCCATTTTCTTTCACATTACGTATTTTGGTCGGTAAAAATTCATTATATATACTCCCGAAGGTTTTGACCACTGTATCATGCAAATATCCTCTGTTTTCATTTCGAGCTGTTCCTGTTGCAGAATAAAGCAAGATGTCTTCTCAGGAATCAGTCGGGGAGAGTCGGGTGTCTCACCCAACGCCAGGTCCAGGAGCAAACAGCGATGCCTATCACTTTGGACCATCAACGGAGGATGAGATGGAGGCTGATTTGAAAAAGATAGATGCCATGGATGAAGATCAAGAAGTCACCTCTCGTCTCCGAGCAGAATATTCATGATGGGGGAACTACCTAGCATGGCTATTCCAGCTTCGGTCATCCCTTCCAACTCTAGATTTCTTTCTTATGAAAATATGAAAAAGAGTTTCACTTGTTCTCCAGAAGCTATGCAGCATCCTTTGGTAAAAGGAGCTTTGGCCGTTACGGGCAAGCTCTGTAAAGAAATTATGGACCTCAAACAACAAGTCAATAAGCTCGAGGAGGAGAACCGTATCCTGAAGGGCATCATCACCAAGAAGATCATAACACCAACCGTGAAGAAGGAGAAATAATCACATGGGTATGGGCACTCCCCTTGGCAACTGCCAAGCTTGGGGGAGGTGCCCCGGTATCGTATCACCATCACACTCTTATCTTTACCACTTTATTTAGTTCGATCCTTTTAGTAGTATCTTGATCTAGTAGATTGAAGTTTTGATGTCAAGTAGTTTGAGTTTTGCATTGTGATCTCTTTTTGTAATCAAGTCCGTGAGCTATCTATAATAAAGATTAGTGTTGAGTCAAGGGCTTTGCTATGCTGCTATGATCTTGAGAAGTAGAAAGAATAAAAGAGTTCATATTGATCTTATGGATAGTGATAACTTCACATATAGAAAGTATGAGGCATAAAATTTGTTGAGAGTTGATGAACGTAGCCTTGGTCATCGTTGCAATTAATAGGAAGTGATAAGGAAAGAGGGGTTCACATATAAATATATTATGTGGGACACCTTTTATAATTGGGAGCACTCATTATGTATGACATGATAAAAGAGTTGACATTGGACAAGGAAGACAACATAATAGTTTATGTTTTCCGACATCTCAGTTAAAGTATATTGTCATTGACCTTCCAAACATGTCGAGCTTGCCTTTCCCCCTCATGCTAGCCAAATTCCTTGCACCAAGTAGAGATACTACTTGTGCTTCCAAATATCCCTAAACCCAGTTTTGCCATGAGATACCTACCTATGGATTGAGTAAGATCCTTCAAGTAAGTTATCATCGGTACAAGCAATAAAAATTGCTCTCTAAACATGTATGACTTATTAGTGCAGAAAAAATAAGCTTTGTACAAACTTGTTGTGGAAGTAATAAAAGCGACGGACTGCATAATAAAGGTCCACATACAAGGGGCAATATAAAGTGACGTTCTTTTGCATTAAGATTTTGTGCATCAACCCTAAACGCGCATGACAACCTCTGCTTCCCTCTGCGAAGGGCCTATCTTTTACTTTATGTTTTTACTTTATGCTTGAGTCAAGGTGATCCTCACCTTTCCCTTTTTCATTTTATCCTTTGGCAAGCTCCTCGTGTTTGAAAGATCATGATATATATATCCAATTAGATGTAAGTTAGCATGGGCTATTATTGTTGACATCACCTAAAGGTGAATACGTTGGGAGGCAACACAATAAGCCCCTATCTTTCTCAACGTCCGGCTGAAACTCTATAACCACAAGTACTGCATGAGTGTTAGCAATTGTAGGAGACTACAAGATAGTTGAGTATGTGAGCTTGCTGAAAAGCTCTATTATTGACTCTTTCTGATGTTACGATAAATTGCAATTGCTTTAATGACTGAGATTATAGTTTGTTAGTTCCCAATGAAGTTTTTGAACCATACTTGACATTGTGAATTGCTTGTTACTTGAGCACAAGAAATCATATGACAAAATCTATATATGTTGCTGTTATTAGAATGATCATGATGCCCTCATGTCCGTATTTTATTTTTATCGACACCTCTATCTCTAAACATGTGGACATATTTTTCGATCTCGGCTTCCGCTTGAGGACAAGCGAGGTCTAAACTTGGGGAGTTGATACGTCCATTTTGCATCATGCTTTTATATCAATATTTATTGCATTATGGGCTGTTATTACACATTATATCTCAATACTTATGGCTATTCTCTCTTATTTTACAAGGTTTACCATGAAGAGGGGGAATGCCGACAGCTGGAATTCTGGCTGGAAAAGGAGCAAACATTGGAAACCTATTCTGCACAGCTCCAAAAGTCCTGAAACTCCACGAAACAACCTTTTGGAATTAATAAGAATTTCTGAGCGAAAGAAATACACCAGGGACCCACACCCTGTCTAGGAGACAGGAGGGCGCCTCCCCCCTATAGGGCGCGCCCCCTATCTCCTGGGCCCCCTGGTGGGCCTCCGGTGTCCATCTTCTGCTATATCATCACTTTTACCCTGGAAAAAATTGTGGGCAAGCTTACGGGACGAAACTCCGCCGCCACGAGGCGGAACCTTGGCGGAATCAATCTAGGGCTCCGGCGGAGCTGTTCTGTCGGGGACACTTCCCTCCGGGAGGGTGAAATCATCACCAACGTCATCACCAATGATCCTCTCATCGGGATGCGGTCAATCTCCATCAACATCTTCACCAGCACCATCTCCTCTCAAAACCCTAGTTCATCTCTTGTATCCAATCTTGTATCAAAACCACAAATTGGTACCTGTGGGTTGCTAGTAGTGTTGATTACTCCTTGTAGTTGATGCTAATTGGTTTACTTGGTGGAAGATCATATGTTCAGATCCTTTATGCATATTATTACTCCTCTGATTATGAACATGAATATGCTTTGTGAGTAGTTATGTTTGTTCCTGAGGACATGGGTGAAGTCTTGCTATTAATAGTCATGTGAATTTGGTATTCGTTCGATATTTTGATGAGATGTATGTTGTCTTTTCCTCTAGTGGTGTCATGTGAACGTCGACTACATGACACTTCACCATTATTTGGGCCTAGAGGAAGGAATGGGGAAGTAATAAGTAGATGATGGGTTGCTAGAGTGACAAAAGCTTAGACCCTAGTTTATGTGTTGCTTCGTTAGGGGCTAATATGGATCCATATGTTTAATGATGTGGTTAGGTTTACCTAAATACTTCTTTTGTAGTTGCGGACGCTTGCAATAGGGATTAATCATAAGTAGGATGCTTGTCCAAGTTAGGGCAGTACCCAAGTACCGGTCCACCCACATATCAAATTATCAAAGTACCGAACGCGAATCATATGAACGTGATGAAAACTAGCTTGACGATAATTCCCATGTGTCCTCGGGAGCTCCTTTATCATTATTAGAAATTGTCCAGGCTTATCCTTTGCTACATAAAGGATTGGGCCACCTTGCTGCACTTTATTTACTTTATTTACTTGTTACTCGTTACTATTTATCTTATCACAAAACTATCTATCACCTACAATTTCAATGCTTGCAGAGAAAACCTTACTGAAAACCACTTATCATTTCCTTATGCCCCTCGTTGGGTTCGACACTCTTCCTTATCGAAATAACTACGATTGATCCCCTACACTTGTGGGTCATCATGTACACATGGGGTTTACGAGTTCAGGCCCTTCTCGGTGGAAGTAATAGCCCTACGTCTCAGTGCCGGAGGCGGTCGATTGGATTATATGTGTGTGATGTTACAGGGGGTGCGAACCCTTGTGCTAGAGGAGGGGGTGGCTTATATAGAGTACGCCAGGACCCTCACCGTCCTCCATTCCAAGAGACTTAATGTACATAAAGTGGAGGTGTTACTGGTAACGCCAGCCTTAAATGCTGTGAATGACCTTAAAGACTACGGCGTGAACGCCTGCCCGTTGCAATGCTGAGTGACTCCTGGTCTTCGGTAGGTCGAGTGATTCCTTGGATGGTCGAGTGACTGTAAGTAGGAGGACTCCCGAGTGACATGACTGGTCGAGTGGATTGCACTCGACATCTTTGACTGGGGGTCTCTTACTACTTCTTGGACTTCTTATCTTCTAGGGTAGTGACCTTGGGTAGGACGTATAGGTCAGGCCTATGACCCTACCCCAGGTTTGTATCCTCATCAGTAGCCCCCGAATGGATTAAGGTTCGAGTGGAAAGTAGGTTGAAGTTGAACTTGTTCTGAGCTTTGCACCTTCGCGAGTGTTTTCTGCAAGATGGAAAACTCACGTTGGTACTTCAACGCCGACTCAGCTGCCTTGATCCATTTTGAGAGTTGTCGACTGAACTTATGACATCATCTGCCGAGTGTTGTATTAGAGTGCAGGATCTTTGGCGCGATTGACTGCTGTGTATCCCGGATTTCACGGGATACGAAATTTCGGGGAAGCGCGCAGGACAAGGAGCGCCAAAGCGGGCGGAGCGGATAAACAGTGATGCCTCAATTTCTGTGCCGCCTTTTTTGCCATGTACGTTGCGCGTGACTGTTGTGGGATTTGACAGGATAGCCTGGTCCCATGCGTCAGCCACTCGGAAGCAACCCTTTACAAGGCGACGAGGCCGAGGCGTCTGCACTGTGCACGCCTGTTTCTCCTTCTTCTTCCTCCTCTTCTCCACCGCACCGGGCTCTTCTGCTCTCGATGCTGCCGCTCCGCCACCATGGTGAAGGACAAGACGGCGGCGCTGGAGCGTGCAAAGAAGGCGACGGGGGCGGCGAAAGGCAAGAAGCAGAACCGCAGATCGTCATCACGCGCGGGGCTGCCGCCAGGCTAGATCCAGGGCGATTGGATCCGGTCTTTGCTCCAACAAGAAAATCTGGATGAGCTGGCGGAGTCGGGACTGATCGCCAAGGTAGCGGCAAGGTTGCCCGAGGGGGAGATGGAGTCGCAGCCTCGACCGGGTGAGTGCGTACTGCTCGCCACCCACGTCGACCGGGGTTTTTCGCTCCCTCCGCACCCCTTCTTCCGAGGATTCCTGAATTTCTTTGGTGCTCAACTGCACCATTTTTCTCCCAACACCATCACGTATCTGGCCGCGTTCGTGTCGATGTGTGAAAACTTTTGGGGGTGTCGACCGCACTGGGGTCTTTTCAAACACATCTTCACCATCTGATCCCAGTCGGTCAAGAAAGAAAAAAGAGTGACTCAAAGACCCATTTCATCCAAATGTGTGGGGGCTTAGGTATTCAGAAAAGGCATAGGAGTTCTTTCCCTGCTATGACTCTCCCTGAATCGATTAGAGGCTGGCAGTCGACCTGGTTCTACTGCCAGGACGTCGCAGCTCCAGGTCAGTCGACTGGCCTTCCCCACTTCACATTCGACCGTGTTCAGACTCCTTCTCCACTCAAAGTGACTGCTGCCGAGAACGTGGAGACGAAGATGTCGGTGGAGAAAGTGGTCCAACTTATTAATGAGGGTGTCACCAGCCTGGACCTGCTGGAAGTGTTCCTCAGTCGACGCATCTAGCCTCTTCAGGCTCGTGACCATCCTATGTGGTTGTACTCTGGACCTGAAGACACCGCTCGGGTCCATCCAGAGGAAGTGCCGTCCAAGACCGTGGATATGTGGTTGAAGAGTATCACAGGCAATCAGGACAACCCTAGAGGATCCAGGCGAGTCATCCCCTTCACAGACGACAATCCGCCCGACAAGGTATGCTCTTTATTCCGACTGCCTGGCGTATATGTTCCGACCGTACTTGATGTCGACTGACTTTTACTCGACTTTTTGTCTTGTAGGTTTTCACTGAGATGTATTCGATGCCCAACAGCAAACAAGCTCTGGAGCAGGGCCTGGAGGGAGAGGCCAGCACAGAAGAAAGTGGCGACTGGGAGTCTTCAGATGAAGAGGAGGAGGAGGAGAGCGAGGAGTCGGACGACAAGGAAGAAGTCGACTCGTCGCCGCGTTCCGAGCGCCGATCCAAGCAGCAACATGACCCGGCAGGCGGGCACGGGAAGAACGTGGCTCCGAGTACCCACGCTCAGAAGCGCACTCGGACGTCGACTCCGGAGCCGACGGAGAAGGTCACCAAGCAGCCCAAAGTTGCTCCTCTCAAGGCTCGGAAGACTTTGCCGCAGATCAAGATGGACATCCCTGTTGCTTCGGGGTGAGTATCTCACTTGTGGTTATGCAGACCCACTGAAATTTCTGTTCTGACCAACTGGATCATGTATCTTTCTATTCCCACCTCTGCTGCTACTGACATGGACATCGACAAAGCACCAGGAGACGAGGAGGCCACCTCTCGGGCTGGTAAGTCCGTTCGACCAGGTTTCATTTAGTCAAGTAGGTCGTCAATCGGCTGAATTTCTGATATTTCTCCCTTTCTGTAGTTCCGCAAGAGATCGTCGTGCTCCCTGATGAAGCAGAAGAAGAAGCGCCTTTACAGGAGAGGAGGAAGAAGAGTGGGAGCTCAAGTAGGAGGAGGCTTGAAGTTCAAGTCCCTCAGTCGACGCCGGCGCTTGAGGCGGTGGTCGAACGTTCCGGAGAACCGGTTCAGACCAATGTCACATTCGCCAACCCGCTGACAACTGATCGTCCGTCGGGATCGACTGCACAGACTCCTGCCGCTCCAGTGCATCCCCACGCGTCTGACCCAGTAACAGCTTCGACTGCCTTGGAGCCATCACTCTTTGTCGCGTATCAGACCCCGGACGACTCGCCGAGTGCCGCCAGGGAGGCTCTTCGCTAGGTGAACCTTGTCATGGAGCAGGTGAAGGTGATGCACGAGGCTAGTCAGGTGGCTTACAACGCCAGCACTGCGCTTCAGACCAATGTTCAGGTTAGCAAACTCCGACTGAACTTCTGAATGTTGTTTTATATCCGATCACCCACTGGGGTGTGCCTTTGTTTAGAGTTTAGGAAATCTTCCACTCCACTCGACTCGAGCTGAGTCTCAGTAAACTATCTGGATCAGTGGGGGCACGCCGAGTGCACCCACTGGGTGTAGTCCCCGAGACCACAGTCGACTGTTGTCAGTTGACTAAGGTCTTAGAATCGACTCTCTCTCTCTCTTTTTTTTTGACTCACGCTGGGCAGACCCTGCTGAGTATTGATCTGAACCAGTGGGGGTATGCTAAGTGCACCCACTGGGTGTAGTCCCCGAGACTACTGTTGAATATTTGATTCGGCAGTAGTCTTAAGAGTAATTTTTGACTGTCACTGTCTCTTATTTCTGTCGACTGACATAACTCTCTTGTTGGCTGCAGAGGTCTTGTGATCTTGGAGCTCGACTTTCGAGTTAAAGAAGAAGCATATCAGCGTTGAACTTGATCTTGAACTCGCAAAGAAGAACCTCAAGACTTCTCAACAAGAGACGGCCATCATGGGAGGTAACCATTTGACTGTCTTGCCTACTTAGTAGCTCCCACCTTCCACTGCTTTTTCTTTCAGTCTCTTTGAACCGAGTGACTTCACACAAGCAGATGTGCATAGTGAAAGCCGCCAACTTCAGGCTCGTCTGAAGAGTGTTGTTTCTTTAGAGAGAATGAAGGAAGCTTTGGAGAAGAAGGACTTGGACCTTGCTGCTGCTCAGAAGGAAGCACGTGAGAAGACAACGCTTGAGGAACAGAAGCTGGCTTCGGTCGGCAAGTTGGAAGAGGAGAACAGGAAGTTGAAGACCGTCATCTCAGAAGCCAATCGAGAAGTAGAGCAAATGAAGAAGGACAAGGAGAACCTGACCACTGAAGTTGGAGGCCTCAGAGCCAAGACCGGCAAGTTAGAGTCCTATCTGGGACAACTTGCCGTGAAACCGGTTCTGAAGGCTGAAGGTATGGTCAGTCGACTGGTTAATTGTGTCGATTGAAGTATGTTGTAATATTGTCGACTCATTGTTTTTCGCGATGGAACAGAGCTTTGTTAGGACTTTGAAGCTGAAACCGGACGGGTCGAGACAGGTCTCGACCCCATCAATTGTCTCGTGAAAGATGGAGTTGCAATGAACTTGCTTCAATTGGAATCTCGCTTGGACGGCGTTGTTGACTATGTGGCTCGACTGAAGGCTGCTATGACCCGAGTGGACGCCGAACTCTGGCCTCAGGAGGAACTTTCTTAAGACCTCGAGTCACTGATGACTCGACTCAATCAGATTCTTGGCCGAGTGCAAGAGTGGAAGAAGTCATCTGCTCGTTGTGGTGCTGATGTCGCCTTGTCATTGGTTCGAGTGCACTGCAAGGAGGCTAGAGAAGACAAGCTGGCGGCCCTCAAGGTAGTGAATACTAAGAAGCATTCCTTCCAGTCCTTCATGGACACTGTCGGTGTCAAAACCGGCGGATCTCGGGTAGGGGGTCCCGAATTGTGCGTCTAGGCGGATGGTAACAGGAGACAAGGGACACGATGTTTTACCCAGGTTCGGGCCCTCTTGATGGAGGTAAAACCCTACATCCTGCTTGATTAATATTGATGATATGGGTAGTACAAGAGTGGATCTACCACGAGATCAAGGAGGCTAAACCCTAAAGCTAGCCTATGGTATGATTGTTGTAATGTATGTTGTGTCCTACGGACTAAAGCCCTCCGATTTATATAGACACCGGAGAAGGCTAGGGTTACACAGAGTCGGTTACAATGGTAGGAGATCTACATATTCGTATTGCCAAGCTTGCCTTCCACGCCAAGGAAAGTCCCATCCGGACACGAGACGGAGTCTTCAATCTTGTATCTTCATAGTCTTGGAGTCCGGCGGACGATGATAGTCCGGCTGTCCGGACACCCCCTAGTCCAGGACTCCCTCAGTAGCCCCTGAACCAGGCTTCAATGACGATAAGTCCGGCGCGCATAATGTTCGGCATTGCAAGGCGGGTTCCTCCCTCGAATAATCCAGAGAAGATCATGAACACCAGGATAGTGTCCGGCTCTGCAAAATAAATTCCACATTCCACCGTAGAGAGAATAAAATGTACACAAGTCCAATCTGCTGATGTATTATGCGGCATGACATCACACCACTACCAAGCCTCTACTTGAATCGTTTTTTATTATACCACCTCAGCACGTTTAGCGAAGCAGTTTCCTTGGCACGTCCTGTCGAAGCAGAGATCGTGTTCCCCTTATTCCGGGATTCTCATCAATACGGACGTGGGTAACCCAACCACGCCATTGATGGTGGCGCTTGGGAGATAAGAGAGTTCTACCAGGCCAGTGGGGGACACATAATCTTCGTCCGCCTATATATAAGGGATAAGGATTTACCTTCTCACCTACGCCTTCTTCCTCCTTTGCTTATCCATCTCCGCTCACTCAAGCTCCAACGCCCAAGCTCGCGCATCCCGCCTCGACCTTCTCTGACCATGTCCGGAGCGGGAGGAAAATGGTGGGCCTCCACCGTTAAGGAGGAGCACATCACCAAGCTGCGCAGCGCCGGATACCTTTCCGACGACATCGCGCATCGGCTGCCCGACGAGGGGCAGCTCATCCCCACCCACGGGCCCCATGAGAGGGTTGTTTTCCTCCCCCACTTCCTCCGCGGACTGGGCTTTCCACTTCATCCTTTTGTCCAGGGGCTCATGTTTAGTACGGTCTGGATTTCCACGATCTGGCGCCGAACTTCATCCTCAACATCTCGGCGTTTATCGTCGTGTGCGAGGCCTTCCTCTGCATCCAGCCCCACTTCGGCCTGTGGCTCAAGACCTTCAACGTCAAGCCGAAGGTTGTGAAGGGCACGCAAGCGGAATGCGGAGGCGCCATGTTGGGCAAGTTGCCCAACGTCCTTTGGCTCGAAGGGGCCTTCATGGACTCCGTTAAGGGGTGGCAATCGGGGTGGTTTTACATCACTGAGCCGCGCGAACCTACGTGGGCGGCGGCCCCCGAGTTCAGATCTGGCATCCCCACGCAGCTCACCTCTTGGAAAGAGAAGGGCTTGTTGTGAGGCAATCCGAAGGAGTTGACAGGACTCCGAGCCTGTATCCAGAAGCTGGTGAACAATAAGCTCAGGCTCGTCGACGTGGTCCAAGTCATGCTCATCCGCCGGATCCTCCCATGCCAAGAACGGGCATTCAATCTGTGGGAGTTCAATCCAGAACAGCACCAGGCGCTAAGCGGGCTCTTCAACACGACGTACGAAGGCGCCTGGAGGGTGCTGTTTAAGGGCGCCGAAGCCCCCGCATCCGCGACGGAAGATCACGGATTTCGCTCGCAGCATCCAGCTGACGAGGTAAGTGATTCAACCCCTTTACGGGACACTTGTGGTAAATAGATTGATTCTAAGAGGGTTTCAATCTCTCTTTTCCTTTGGCAGGAATGGATGGAGAAGGCCGAGCAGCTCGTCTGTCCGGCTCCCATGCCAGAAGACCCAGTGAACGCCCGTCTAGCGGGGCTGCTGGTTCCGGCACCGCACGTGGTGCCGGAGAAGAAGGCCAAGAAGGTGGCCACGGGGACTCGAAAGAGTTCCCGTAATCAGGCGTCCGACGACGAGGCGGACTCCTCCCCCGAAGACGAGGAGGAGGAAGAAGACTCTCTCCCGGAGGAGGGAGAGAGGAAGAGGAAGGCTTCCCCAATAGGGGAGGCCGAAGGGTCCAAGAGGGGGAGAACTATTCCCCTGGACAGCTCCGCCAACACCAACGCTGGCGAAGAGGAGTGGCCTTCAAGGGCCAGGCCTCCGGCGAGATCGTAAGTATCCGGATCCCTGTATAATCTGAAATTTCTTTCGTGCCACATAGTGCCTTTCTAATGCCGCATACTACCTATAGTCCGGCCGACGATGATCTCCCTGCTTCATCGAGCGGGTCGTTGGCAGCGTCGGATGTGGAGTCCATCCCGACTGCCTCCACCCCTCGCGCCGACGAGGACGCCGAGGTGGGATCCCGGAAAGGGACCCATCAGGAGGAGGCCCCGGAGGCGCCGCAAGGCAGCCTTTCGGACTATGCGCCGGATTCTACTCCGGAACCTGCAGTGGTTCCAGAGTTCGGCAGGCGGCCCCTTCGCAAGAAGGACAAGACCGTGACACCGGCGGCCCCCGTCCAACCGGAGGCGCCGGACAACTTGTTGGAGGCGCTCAAAGGTGCTTCCATCGAGGAAGAACACCGCACTATCATGAGTGCGGTGATTCAGAAGGTTCAGCTCACCAAGAGCGGGCTGACCGAAGCCTGCAGCAGCCTTCTAACAGGCTTTGAGGTAAGAAGTTAAAATTATGTAATGTAATACCGCATAGACACTAGCCCCTGATGCTCGGTCCGGTGTTCGGAAAGAAAAGCCAGACTGAGGATCTAAAGAGATATACGCAGGGTTGCTTGAAATATGTCAATATGGGTTTGCAGGCTGCGCTGCTGACCTCTGCCGCACTAACTGCGGAGGTTGGTGCATTGAAGCAGGATCTCGAGCGGTCCGAGCAAGAGCTCGGCCATGCCAAGAAGCAGCTCGAGGACAAAGAAGGTGAGTAACACCACTTTGAAGATTTACCTTACAGAAAAGGATTTAGGTTGCAAAATTTTTTTAACAAGGATAATATGGGTATTGCAGGGGCCACAAACGAGGTGGCAGCCCTGAAGGAGGCTGTGTCCGCGGCCGAACGCAGTGTGGCCGCGGAACGGGCGAAGCAAGAAAAGTAGGAGGCACAGGTGGCGGAAGTGCGGCAAGAGCTCCAGGCTCTCATGGAGAAGCATGAGAGCTTGGAGCGTGACTCCAAGACTCGAGAGTCCGAGCTTGCCTCGGCTCTCGAAAGTGCCAAGTCCGCCAAGGCCGAGGCCCGTAAGGCCCTTCAGGAGGTTGAAGATGTAAAGAAGATAGCGGCGGGTAAGGCATTTTTCATGCAAAGCAAGCATGTTAATGTAAACTACCTGACACTTACCCGCATTCGGAGCTCTCCAGGGGCGTTTGCAGATCTGCCGCGTAGTGTGTCCGATGCCGCCACATTCTATCGTGGCGAGGAGGGGAGCTCGACGGAGAAGGTCTTCTGGTCTCAGTACGCTGAGGCCGGCCATCCGATGCCCCCAAGCGACCAACTGAAGCAGCTGGTCGAACTCCACAAGGTAGCTGAGGAGGCCATGAAGGGCCTTATAGTCCGACTGTGGCCTGGACAGGCCGTGCCTGGGAGCTACTTCGGCCTCGTGCGGCGGCTAGTGGATGCGTGCCCCTGGGTGGAGGTCATCAAGCGCTCCGCCTGTATTGAAGGTGCTCGTCGGGCCCTTGCCCGCACAAAGGTGCATTGGGCAGGCTGGATGCGGAGAAGCTTCTCACTGACCCACCGCCACCGGGCAAGGAGTATCGTACGCCCGAAATGTATTATAAAACTGTCTTGAAGGGAGCCCGCGATATTGCGGATGAATGCCCTAGAGATGTAATTTTTGAGTAAACTCGCTATGTATTATCCTGTGCGCTGAAAACTTTGTTCATGTGCGCCTTAAGCAACGCTTGTTTAATTTAAAATATTACCTTCTGTGCGGCCGTTTATAAAGTCTGAGAGATGGCAAGTCGTTGGCTTCAGCCCCCGAGCCACAAGTGCTGGGGTGTTCGGGATAAACTTGAGCACTCTTGTTCCCATTTTTGGGTCCATCTAGGGAGGCGCTCAACACAACGAACAAGGCAACCGGACTTATAATGCTTGAACACTCTCACTTAGCCATAGAATTCTATAATTTTAAATTTCGGTGAAGCCCCTGGTATTCGGAAGACCGAATCCGGGGCGCTATCCACGCCTTCGTCGGACATTATCCAGAACTTCGCTCGAAGCGGCGTGAGTCTTTAAGGACCCAAAAAGACCTCTCGAACAGCGACCAGTCTCTCGCCTTATCATGCCGGTCAGTTTTAGCTTTCTCCACTGAGGCGCTCGCCCGGCTCAACCGGGGCGCAATCGCAGTGGTTCTCCCAGTGCCACCTTAGCCAACAGAACGGAACGTAAGGCACCAAAACATGGGAGCCGGGCAAACCCAACTATTGACCCAAGACATGATTCGGAGCCGATTCATATAATGCTATAAGTTCGGGGTGCCGCACTTATGAAAGTGTTCGGACTTATAACACCATAATGCGGGGAACATAAGCCCCTGGTGTATTAGGCCGTACCAAAATATACGGGTGCAGGATGTCATGTAATGAACATATATATGTATAAAAAGTAATGTAATTGCAGTCAAAAAGTGCTGCATTATTTATTAAAGGAAGTCTGCTATGAGTGCGGACTGATACAAATAGTGCGGTAAGCAAGGGATTTGGACTAATTAAACATGTCCCCCTCCAGGGATGAGCTTCGGACTTGGTGTATATAATCGAATTTAATGCTCGTAATTGAGACCACCTGAGTGTTCATCGCAGCCTTCTTTCTTCCCTGGCTGTTGCATCGTGAGTTCGGCAGGTTCACCGCCGGACAGGGCCTCTGGTTAATGGAGTCCTGTGTATACAAAGAAGGAAAATAATAATAAAAAAGAGTGGGACACTTGCGAGCCCCTGGTGTGGTCGAGCCGCACTCTAGGTCCATTGTGGTCGTGCCCCTTCCCCTGCGCCCATGGTATCTCCAAAGCGTAATGATGTACGCGGAGGGTTGTTCTTGCAATCATGCGAGGGTGGGGGTTAGGGCCGCATTGCTACGCGTGCTCTGATCGTGCCAGGTGGTATTGGTTGGTATTGCTTCGGGCGCGTTTTGCTGTATCCGGCCGTTTAACGGCCAGACTCGAAAGTTGCCTTAGAAGGCTGCTCTGTACTTCTGCCGCGAGAGCCGCTGTATGTTCCTCCGTTCGGAGGGAGCGTTCCGTATTTCCGTTGACCGTGATGACTCCACTAGGGCCTGGCATCTTGAGCTTGAGGTATGCATAATGCGGCACCGCGTTGAACTTTGCAAACACGGTTCGTCCGAGCAGAGCGTGATAGCCGCTGCGGAACGGGACTATGTCGAAGATTAACTCCTCGCTCCGAAAATTGTTTGGGGATCCGAAGACCACTTCCAGTGTGACTGAGCCTGTACAATTGGCTTCCACACCTGGTATGACACCTTTAAAGGTTGTCTTTGTAGGTTTAATCCTTGAGGGGTCTATGCCCATCTTGCGCACTGTATCCTGATAAAGCAGGTTCAGGCTACTGCCGCCGTCCATCAGGACTCTCGTGAGGTGAAATCCCTCGACGATTGGGTCTAAAACCAATGCGGCAAATCCGCCATGGCGTATGCTGGTCGGATGGTCTCTTCGATCGAAAGTGATCGGACAAGAAGACCATGGATTGAACTTCGGGGCGACTGGCTCCATCGCATAGACGTCCCTTAGTGCACGCTTCCGCTCCCTCTTGGGTATATGGGTTGCGTAAATCATGTTCACCGTTCGCACTTGTGGGGGGAAACCCTTCTGTCCTCTATTGTTCGGCGGCCGGGTCTCTTCCTCGTCGTCGCTGTTTAGCCCCTTGTCATTGTTTTCGGCAATTAACTTGCCTGCCTGTTTGAACACCCAACAATCTCTGTTGGTGTGATTAGCTGGCTTTTCAGGGGTGCCATGTATCTGGCATAAGCGGTCGAGTATTCGGTCCAAGTTGGACGGACCCGGAGTGGTTCTTTTGAATGGCTTCTTCCGCTGACCGGGTTTAGAGCCTCGGAATCCGGCGTTGACTGTCGTATCCTCCTTATCGTCGCCGTTAATGCGGCGTTTATTTTTGCTTCGACGTGACCTGTCGTTGTGGTCCTTAGTATCCGGACTGCCAGAATTTTTATTGACGTTGTTGCTGCAAGCTAGCCAGCTATCCTCTCCCGCGCAAAAGCGGGTCATTAATGATGTGAGGGCTGCCATGGATTTCGGCTTTTCCTGTCCCAGGTGCCGAGCTAGCCACTCGTCGCGGATGTTATGTTTGAAGGCTGCGAGGGCCTCTGCATCCGGACAGTCGATGATTTGGTTTTTCTTTGTCAAGAACCGTGTCCAGAATTGTCTGGCCGATTCCTCTGGCTGCTGAATTATGTGGCTTAGGTCATCGGCGTCTGGTGGCCGCACATACGTGCCCTGGAAATTGTCGAGGAATGCGGCTTCCAGGTCTTCCCAACACCCAATTGACTCTGCGGGCAAGCTGTTAAACCAATGTCGCGCTGGTCCTTTAAGCTTGAGTGGGAGATATTTGATGGCATGGAGATCGTCGCCGCGGGCCATATGGATGTGAAGGAGATAATCTTCGATCCAAACCGCGGGGTCTGTTGTGCCATCGTAGGATTCGATGTTTACGGGTTTAAACCCTTCAGGGATTTGATGATCCATTACTTCGTCGGTGAAGCATAGCGGGTGTGCGGCGCCTCTATATTGAGCAATATCACGACGCAGCTCGAGAGAGCGTTGTCTGCTGTGTTCGGTCCGGCCGGGGTTATTGTATCCGGCGCGACGATATTCGTCATGGGTCGTGGGGCGCCCACGTGATCCGTAGATGGATCTGGATTGCCTTGCTTTGTCCTCCAATACATCTCGCAGGTCCGGCGCGTTCCCTCTTGGCTTCGTACTTTTGGAGCGATGCCGGGGTACGGTCTTGGTTGAGGGCCTGGATGCCTCTCCGTCACGACCACGGGGTGGTCGGTCAGCCGTATCGTGCGCTGGTGATGAAGGTATGTATGCTTCTTCCTCTAATCGGGGGAGCAACTTGCGTCTTGGGTAGCTTTTGGAGGGCCGTTCGAGTTTAAACTCTTCGGCCACGAGGACCTCGGTCCATCGATCGGCCAGCAGGTCCTGGTCATCTTGAAGCTGCTGCTTTTTCTTTAGGCTATTTGCCGTGGCGATAAGCCTGCGTTTGAAACGCTCTTGTTCGACGGGATCCTCGGGCACGACGAATTCGTCGTTGTTGAGGCTTGCCTTGTCTTCGGAGGGAGGTATATAGTTATAATCCTCGACCTCTTCGTCTGCCGCCCTCTCGTGAGGGCTTGCTTCTGCATCCTCCTGCGCTGAGTCTTGCTGGAGGGGATTATCTTCGGCACTCTTTGGGGTATTATTATCTCCTGTGCCGGAATCTCCATTCTTGCTGTGGCGGGATTTAGAGCGGCGCCGCTGACACCGGCGCTTGGGCTGTTTCTTTAAGGAATCTGCCTCCGCTGCTTCTTCGCCGTCCCCGTCTTTTGGGGTGTCCACCATGTATATGTCGTATGACGAGGTGGTTTTCCAGTGCCCTGTAGGCGCTGATTCCTGTTCGTCTCCGGCATCGTCGTCCATAGCGTCGATGTCTTCGGAGTCGTAGTCTAGCATGTCGGTAAGATCGTCGACAGTGGCTACAAAGTGGGTGGTGGGTGGGCTCTGAATTTCTTCGTCGTCCGTATCCCAACCATCCTGGCCATAATCCGGCCAGGACTCTCCAGATAACGAGAGATGCTTTAGCGAATTTAGGATATCGCCAAAGGGTGAGTATTGGAAGATGTCTGCGGCGGTGAACTCCATGACCGGTGCCCAATCAGATTCGATTGGCAGGGGCGTGGGAGGTTCGGAGTCCGGCAGGGAGTCCGGCACCTCGGAGTCACGAGCTTTGCAAGGGACAAGGTTAGTGTTCGGCTCCATCGCCGTGGAAGTTGGAGCCCCCGAGGCGGTGTCCAACCACCGGTCCTCGATCTGGGCGATCGGCTCCGGTCTAAGGGCCGGAGCGGATTCTTGTGCGGCCACCAAGGCACTGTTCGGCGGCAGAGCTAGATCGTGCCCATCGTAACAGTGTGGCGCGCTTGGCTGTGGCTCGAGCCCGTCGAAGATCAAGTCTCCGCGGACGTCGGCCGTGAAGTTTAGGCTTCCGAATCTGACCTGATGGCCAGGGGCATAGCTTTCGATCTGCTCCAGATGGCCAAGTGAATTAGCCCGCAGTGCGAAGCCGCCGAATAAGAAGATCTGTCCGGGGAGAAAAGTCTCGCCCTGGGCAGCGTTGTTGATTGAAGACGCCATCGAGCCTATCGGTGACGACACAGAGGAACTCTCAATGAAAGCACCAATGTCGGTGTCAAAACCGGCGGATCTCGGGTAGGGGGTCCCGAACTGTGCGTCTAGGCGGATGGTAACAGGAGACAAGGGACACGATGTTTTACCCAGGTTCGGGCCCTCTTGATGGAGGTAAAACCCTACGTCCTGCTTGATTAATATTGATGATATGGGTAGTACAAGAGTGGATCTACCACGAGATCAAGGAGGCTAAACCTAAAGCTAGCCTATGGTATGATTGTTGTAATGTATGTTGTGTCCTACGGACTAAAGCCCTCCGGTTTATATAGACACCGGAGAAGGCTAGGGTTACACAGAGTCGGTTACAATGGTAGGAGATCTACATAACCGTATTGCCAAGCTTGCCTTCCACGCCAAGGAAAGTCCCATCCGGACACGGGACGGAGTCTTCAATCTTGTATCTTCGTAGTCTTGGAGTCCGGCGAATGATGATAGTCCGGCTGTCCGAACACCCCCTAGTACAGGACTCCATCAGACACCTTCCTTGAGGGAGCCACTCGTATTGCCGACAGCATCGACCTTGACAGCTTCTGCGATCCAGCCAGTCCTTCTCCCGCCGAGTGACTGAAAAACATTATGCTTCACCCTCATTTGCCTCGGAATGCCGAGTGATTTTGTAATCGTTAAAACTCCTTCAGGCCTGACGCCCGAGTACTTTAATCTGCGGTTAGGAACCTTTGGACTTATCTTTGAATATGTCGTGTTTATCTTCGAGTGATTTTGTTCTTCTCTCGGATTGCTTTTTGTTCGTTTGATGCAGCTTCCGTAGAAGAATCCGCAGTCGACCTGTTGGACGTGCCTTGAACAGTATTGATCAGCTCATCAGCAAGGCACTCAGCAATGGTCTTGACGTTCCTGTCATCAGTTTGCCTTGGCACCAACCGTTGGATGGTCCTTTTGACAGTGCTCACAAT